>NC_090944.1:77326097-77627669 GCF_040807025.1 Struthio camelus | reverse complement strand
AAATCTCCTAGCACTGTATAGTGGTGCAGAGCATCCTACAGGGATGATAGGCAGCCAATGTTGCGGGTTACTCTGTTAGTTCATTGGCAGATATGTGAGATTGACATGTAAGTGCTGTTAAGATAGGAAAATCAGTTGTTCCGAGTTATCAAAATGGGAGAATTTAGGTGGTTCTTTTAACTCAGCATAGCATACAAGAACCTGAAAGTATCAGAGTAGAATAACCACCACTTTATTCACAGGTGCCGTTTAAAAAAATGAGCATTTGCCATCCGTTGCTCTACAGTAGTGTCAGAACTTCCTTATTCTTACAGTTAGTGTAGGAGTTAACCCCACTGTTGTTGATATTAGTGTTTTGGGACTCCAGAGACATAAGTGTTAATCCCACATCTGGCACTTATGGGCTGCATGCCCTTGGGCTAGTTAATTCACCTGAATGTGCTTCGTTTTCCTTATCAGTAATTTAGGGATAATGATCTCTAACCACCCTCTGTGTAGGCCATTAAGCTCTGCGAACCCAGCAGTTTATGTAAGAGCTAAGAGATGCTGGTAGCGTTATTAATGACAAGTTCTTTGTATCTCACTAGTGATTGTTTCTTTTTTCTCTTTGGATCATTTTGTAAAATGTGGTAGGACAGAAACTGAGATGAAAGGAAGTGCTGGGGATAATAGATATGGTGCAACTGTGACAGCGTTCTATCTATTATCCAGACTTATCGTTCCAGCCAACACTGAATGCATTTGCGTCTGCAGCCACACTGACTCAAACTTAGTAAAGAGTACTTTCAAAGACATATAGGCCTCCCTAATGACACACAGCTTATATGAAATCATTTGGAAGTATCTGGCCTTATTAAGTAATCGTGAATGACTGGTACTCTGGAGCTGAATGCATTATTTTGTGGCTGGAACCATTTGCACTAGAATTACATAGGTTGCAGGATCATGGAAAATGGCAAGGCGAGAGACTGGACTAGAAAGGGAGAAATTGCAGAATGATGTGTTTATTTTTGTACATTGCAGCATGAACGTTTTAAGAACTTGATTTATATAGCTGCTCTTCGTATGGGCTAGGTAGCCTTTTCCTTTCAAGTTTATTCTTGCACTTCTTGCCATTCACAGCTCCCCTCAAGCAGAGAAAGCACTTAAATGCTGTGCTGAAATGATCCAGATTTTGGTTTACGATAGAATTCTGTGGTTTTGAAATTGGACTAGAATTCAGGTGAGAATCTATTTCAGTGCTTTGGCATCTAGCATTCAGAAGCATTTGTATCAAACATGTTTCTTAGTGGTTTATGTCTTACTTTTAGTTCAGTTGGTATGAATATCTCCTACTCTTTCACCTCGTTGTTCTATCGAAGTAGTCATTGAGCAATACTCTTGGATCAGAAAATTTTTTGGTATATCTTACAACAGTGAGGAGGAGGAGGACACATATGTGGCATAGAGATCAAGAAAATATTTTAATATATCTCATTTACTACTAGTTTTAGAAAAATTCAGTGAATCAGCTCATCCTCAGGAATCTGTGCGAGAAGTCAACCTTGAAAGGCAGTCAACTGAGGAAAAACCTGAGTTAATTCTTTCAAACTTTTGCTGTAAAACACCTCTCCCATTAGATTAAGATCTTCACTTTCTTGCTTTTTTGTTGTTGTTTGTTGTTTCTTTGTACTTGAGGCTTAATGTTCATGGAAGTGAGTCATTCCTGGAACCCAACAAACTGTAGGCTGGCTCTGTACAAGTTGCCTGTGCGGCTCTGTATTTGCGCTTATCCTTTGCTTGCAGAGGCTATTGTGAGTTTAGTTCTGAACCAAACCTTTCAGCTCTCTGTGATGTTAAAATGAGAGTAGATTGAAGTTGTTTGGTGATCTTTTTGGGAACAAGCACAACTCTGTTGGTTTTGAAGAGTCATATACTTGTGCATTTTGGAGTCTGATATCTTCCCCAGTTGCAGTATTTACTCTTCTTTAAACCCCTTTCTTTGGTTGTCCTGTCCTGACTCCTTTTCTATGCCATGTGCTTGTAAGGTAAAACAAGTGAAGAGTTGGAACAAAAGGATTTTGACGTTATTTCTTCTCAAATCTGGATGAAAAGTTAGAGATTTTGAATTTGTTCATAGAGTGGAAAGTTCTCCAAAACATTATACTGGAAAAATACTAAGTAAATCATGTGTGATGCTGTATTTCCATGTAATGTCTCATTACTAAATGAGAACTATTGTCCACATGCCTTATGCCCAGCTCTTCCTCATAAGCCTGGCTCTGAAAGCTACATTTCTCATGGTGTGCCTGCACTTATGTTGAGGAGCCTCTAAAATTACTCTGTCAGGTTGATGTGCTTGCTTATGTAAAATTTATCTATGCTCATAACAAACACTTCCTCAATGCATTATATATTGAAAATAGTCACTAAGCCAGTCCAAGTTGTTCGATCCAGTACTGTAAAGGAGTCTTTTTTTTTTTTTTTTTGTGCACTGACCTCATATTACAAAATAATCTGCTTTGGGTCTCCTCCCCTCATCTATTTTAAGAAAAGAGAGGGTGGTTGTAATTTCCTGAATGCTATTCAAGACTCTGAAGTTCAGAATTTCTATCCTCGAATAAATACTTCCAGTGGCACAATGCAAGAAGTAAGAGTCACAGTTGTAGTAGTGCTGCATTGTTCTTAACTCTGCAGTATCACTCATGAGATACTTTGGCTAGCGAACAAAATAGAGTGCTTTAAATCATGGATGATACTATGTAGTGGAGGTATAAACTGCACACCAAACTGTTGATAGCGTATGCTTCAGGAATAGAACATGTAATTAGAAAAGATGAATGTAACTGCTATGCATTTGTTTTAGCAGTAAAGAAGTTAATGAACTAGCCTTAGTCTCTGGTCTATGGAAGACTGTTAATCTTACTTTCTTTTCTTAGGAGCACCTTTACCTTCCCTTTAGCTTAGAGACTATGAATAGCAGCTTTTCTCACTAAAAATGTGTTTTGTTAATTTTACCCTTGTTTCTGGAGCTATTCTCATCTTACTGGATTGTGATAACTCCCTATGAAATACATGGGAATTATTTGTATTCCATATCCAGGGGGTCAGATTTCTACCTCTGAGATTCACCAGGAGAAATGATCAAAAGTATTGTATAGTCTTCAAAGGCTTGGGTTATATAAGCAGATGTGAGTCTCGAATGAGAACCTGCTTGAATAGTGAGAATCTTAGAGCAGTGTAGGTTTAGCCCACAGAAAACCAATTAGGAAGAAAATCTTCTTCTTGGGGATGAATTACCATATCCTCTAGCTTTGAGTCCTTGTTGAGTGGGTGGGTAAGTTAGCCTGGAACACTTAGCTGCTTGAAAATAAAGTTTTGGTAGGACTCAGCAGTGGAGTATGCATTTCTGGCCTTCAGCTTTTTTTTTTAATTCACTTCACATGAAAGCTGTGCATTATTTATAGCAAATGTGGGAGATGGAAAGAGTACTGTGGAAGAAAGAAAAAGAAACCTTTCAATCATAAATTCTGTTTTTGACTGTGATGCCAGTTTGGGGCAAGGTGCCAGTAATTTCACACCCAAAATAGAAGCACTAAAATCCCCCAAATTCACTAGTCTGACTCATGGTCTGAGTATATTCTGAAATTATAGTTAGGAAGCAAAGCATAGAATCTCAAGGCATGTGTGAGCCTCATGATGAGAACAGCAGATAATCCTCTTTTAATTCATGAATATCATCATGCTGTTTTGAATAGATTTTAATGGCCAATGACCACCTCTGTTTAGATGTTGTCAAGGTTATTGGGCTGTCAAAGCGAACCATGATCCATCTCAGCTTTTGTGTTTTGCGGTGCTTGGCGCTCCAGACAGTTGGTCATGCTTCAGCAACATGTTTCCTGGTGGTTTGGATCAAGAAACGTGGAAGGCTCCCCGCAAGACATGCAGTTTTGGGGTGCTATACAATATTGTAGCCTTTCTTCAGCTCCAGGAGTCAACAAGCCAGACAAAACTGGTATATGAGTTAAGCTGAGTTTGGCATATGTGGGCATTAAAATCAGTTGAGGATGCTCCACTGCGCTGCGAGTGTGCGAGTTTTTATCACTGCGGTGCGACTGAATGACTGCGTTTCCACGTACAGCTTTTTTGTGTCAGAACCTACTCAAGAGCTTTCTTTTCCTGCACTGCAGTTCAGTATTACTTAACCATTAATAGAGATGATTTCAGTAATCTGATTTACAGTGTGGCCGCTCACACAATTACATCAGCACAAATGAAGGAACATTAAGATGTGAAACAGGCGTGGGAACAAGCAGCTGAGATGGGAGCTTTGCCCACTGAAGAAAATTTATACAGCATCTCTTCTTGAGTCTCATATAAAGCACGGCACTTGACAGATCTGATTCCACCAACCTAGGAGTGTGTATTCCACTAACATACGCTACATGCTCTTCCTCTGTGGCTCCTAGAGGCCGCAAGGGTACACACTGTATGTCTGGAGTGTCATATGCATAGACCCTGTATAAATGTGATAAATAAGGCAAAGAGCAAGAGACAGTGATTCAACCTTACTCTGGGATGGAGCCATCGCTTCTCCTCATCTTCTAGGACAAGAGGAAAGGCCATAGGGGATTGTCTCGTTAATGATCTTGCATTGCTAAGTTGAGGTCTGTAGTATTCCTTTACACAAACATTCAAAATTCATGACTCAGACCCAGAATTTAGGAAATTGACTTAAAATATGAAAGTTGTCAGCCTTTCTGTTTTTTGAACTGTTAAAGTTCGTATTTCTACTCCTGATGATGTGTCACCTTCTGGTGTGCTAAGAGACCAAACAAACAGGGAGAGTTACAGTAAAAGTGTGAAGTCTGGGCGTTATAGTGATCCCTTACAGAGAAAGAAAGAGGCTTAGGAATTACCCCTTCATAGCAGATTTTGGACAGTGCCTCTTCCCATGTCCGCCATATCTACAGTCTTGCAGCAAGGATTCAGTTGTCTTAACAGTCTCTTGTGTGCACCTTACGTGGACTAGCAAAATAACAATAGAAAGGGAAACTGCTGTCTTCAGAAGGTTCTCAACTGTACAACTTTTGAAGGAATATAAACAACATGAGATATTCCTACAATAGGTAAAAATGAACTTTAAAGAGGCTGAAATACAGTCTGTGGAGCACATAGGTGAAGGAGTAGAAAAAATTAATATCACTTCAAGTGAATCAGAAACCTGGAAGTTGGTGAGAAAACTGGTGGATCTACTGGGAAGGTGACCAAGCTCAAAGGGAGCAGTTAAGGAAGGCAGAATATCGCAGAGATGTTAAATTATTTATTAGTAGCAGTCCTCACTGCAGATATGCATCTAGGTTTGTTGAGGGCACATATGAATGAATTGGCTGAGGTATCGGAGGAAAAAAAAAAACAACGTAAATTCTTACTAGAAATAACAGAGCAAAAACGTGAAACTAAATGTGTTAGAAAGCTCTAGGAAGCATCTAGGGAATTACAGCCTAGTAAATTTATTCTGATAGCTGGTTAATTAGCTGAAATAACAGTGACTGGCAGATCATGATTCATAGGTTCTACCCATCAAGATTGCTACAAAAGAAAGCAGTGTCTTGCTAAACTGAAAAAAGGGAAGAAGATACCTTGGCAGATAGAAAATCATTTGCTTTAACTGATGTGAGCTTTTAGAAAGTTTGTGTCCCTCGCAGGTGGTTACTAACATGGTGCTACTAAGATAAGACTCAAATTGCTGGCATGGCTCAAAAACCTGTGTTAGAGACAGAAGCAAAAAGGCAATGTTAACTAGTTAGGTTCTGCCAGTAGTACGTCAATAAACTCACGCTTTAAACTGGTGGGGACTGTTCGATTGTTAAAGCCATGGAGCACTGCTTGTATGGGGTTGTATCTGCCCTACTAGTCCTGCTGCAAGGCAAAATTTAGCAGTGTCTAAGTGGCTTCCGATTCTCAGCATGGAAAGTTATGAGGCAGTCATACAGCTTGTCACATAGGCATCGCTTTTCGAAAGACCTGAACATGAGAGTAGAAAGCTTGTTAAACTCCACGGTATGTAGCTGACTTTAAAATACAGTAGTGTACAAAAAAAAAAATTTTGAAAGCATGCCATTAGAAATAGGAAGAGTAATAAAAAAATAACATGGAGGATGTTACCAAACATAAAAGTTTTTATCAAGAATACAATCATCTCACCTCAAAATAGAACTTACACCAACTCTTTCGTACTGAGGGCCCAAGATTAAACTGAATAAAGACTTGGGAAATCTCAGTTATGGAGAGCGGCTGAGGAAAACTGGGACTGTTCACTGTAGAAAGCAGATGAGTTACAGAAGAGACGGGCTAAAACTATTTAAAACAGCAAATGTCAATAGATGGGATAGTTCCTGTTTTCCTTGTCTTAAATTACAAAAGCAAGTGGATATTTAAGAAATCAAAAGGTGGCAAATTTCAAAACTGATAAAAGGACATTCCTCTTCAGATCTGTCATTAAATTATAAAAGCCATTATAGCAGTAAGTTGCTAGGCTTAAGAATTTAACAAGGTTTAAAAGGTGTTATTTTGATGGATATCACAGGTGTTTACGGCTGCTGTAATCCATGCTGACGATTTTTGAAGGGGATATTAGGTCAGGTACTTGAGGCTTTAAGACTGTTTCTAGCTACTAAGAACTTGCATCTTGCTATTGCTTGCTTCTTTCCTTTGCTGATGGCTGTCCTTATTCCTTCCTAAGGTGAAGTGTTGGATAGGAATTTATTTGTATAATTCCTAAAATATTTGTATAATAGATGTGAAACTGGTTTTGATTCTCAGTAACATAAACATTGGTCACTATCCTAAAAACTATTGTATGTGGGTAATGTCTGAATTTAGAGAGGCGCAATCTATTTTCAGGAACTGACTGAACAGAATAGCCCAAAGGGTCGTAGCTCTGGTTCTTAGCATCTCTTTGAGTAACTAAATTCTCTGACTAAATAGAAGTGTGTGATTCTGGGCATGTATTAGTGTCAAGAACTGAATGTGATTGTAAATTTGTGTAGAAGGTATTGAGTTTTGATTTTCCCTCTCCCCACATGCAAATTAATTATATAAATGAGTAAAAACTCTGCATCTCTTAAAAATGCCCTTAAAGCATTTTCTGCACTTATATTCTGGGATTCATTTCACTTCTGATGACTGAAAGACTTAATGTAAGCAAGCATTGTCTTTAACTGAGGTCTTCAGTTAAATTGTTGAAGTGGATAGGCAAGCATAAAGGAAAATACGTTTTGTCTGACTATAAAAGTACTTTTTATTGGTGTAGGTGCAGTATGCATGGTTTTAATGGATATTTGTTTGTACCTATATGTGTACTTGAGTACCTGGTAATGAATAATATATCATTTTTGTCAGGGTTTCAGATGCAGCGAATGATATCTGTCCCTAAATAATCTTCGCTCTGTGGCTGATACTTACGAAACATCAGACAGACAGGTCATGTGGTCCTGCCGTTTTTCCCAATAGTAGCCTTCTCAGGGATGTTACTTGAAATCTTACATATGTATTTATTTCAGCAGTTGTGTATATGTATTCTGAGTTGTGCCTCCTTTTCAGGTGACCTGATATTTTAGGACAATTCAGAAAGACAAAAGAATAATTGTATTGCATGCAGATCTTAAGGATATGAGAGGGATATTTGAAAGAGGGACTTTTGAAACGAAATCCCCTTGACAAGGGAAAGCTATATTTGCAAAAAACAAAAAAAAAAAACCAAAAAAAACCCCAAAAAACCCCAATTTCTGCTTATCGCCAGAAATTAAGGTTAATGGAAAATGTTAACATTTGGCCTTCAAATGGCAAGCGTAGTTACATAAAACATGATAATTAGAATTAGTAGAATGATGGGGGAAAAAACATCCTACTTGAGAATTTTAGGTAATCACAGGGCAATATGCAGTCACAATATATTTGAATTTTTGGAAAGTTAAGAACTGTCATTTTAATTTCTGTTAAAATACATTTTAACTAACAGTCATAAATGCGAATAAAACTATTAAGTCTAGGTAACTGGCTTAGTTACTGCATCTCAGCTATCGTGGTTTCACTGCATAACAACAGACTCTACAGTGCCTGACTCTACATCACATGATTTTATTTTTAGGACTGATATATCTAATATTTCAAAATCATGTGAGACTGGTAGGCAGGCTGGGTGCGGGAAGTTGCCCAGTGGTCCGCCTTTTCTGCGCTCGATCGACTTCTCTTGAGATGCAACAGCCAGGACTCCCTGACTTGTGCTCACGCCCCTGCAAAAAAGTTGTCAGCTCTGGCAAACGGGGTGGCGGGGCATTTGCATTAAGACCAAAATCACTCCTCAGAGGCTGAATTTGAGATTTTGTGCCCCAAGCACAAGGGAGATGAGGAATGCTGTGGTTGGGCTGGGGTGCTTGCTCTGTGGCCCTTCAGAAGCAGTGCACAGGCGTTGCCATTACAAATACCACTGTCACAGGAGGCACCAACAGTGTTTTTGTTGGTATTGTCTACAAAAATGCAGCAGGCACTCTTAAGTGAATTGCCACGTAGTAATACCATGGAGTCAAGTTTTTTAAATTTTTAAGAAGTTTTTAGTGTATTCAAACATAAGCCCTCTTTTCTTGTCTGAGACTAACCTCCTGGAGCTGTGCCCTCCCAGAATGTGCCCTGGTAGCACACGTTGCTGGGCAGCTACTGGGAAAAGAATGGGATGTAACTGCGAGGTTGTGGCTGGTGCTGAAATGGAGCCTCACAGAAAAACTTCCAGCGAGGGGAGAAGAGGTGGGCTGTGCAGCTGGACTGCAGGAGCAGGCCATGGTTGCCATGAGCCCGCCTTAGCCTTTCAGCTGAGGCTCTGGGACAGATGATCAAAAAAAGCCAGTGGCCAAGAGCCACAGCTCTGGGTTTCCTTTGCTCCATCATTCTGGGATGTTTAGCTGGAGTCTTCTCTGCTCAGCCTCATATCTTGCCCTGAGCCAGCTGAGCTTGGTCCCAGGAAAGTGTCCTGGGGCTCATTCATGGCACATCTAAGCACGTGTTCCTTAGGTGCCTCCTTGATCCTGCACAGAGTATTGCGCTTGGTGAAAAGCACTCTTCGTTGGGTTGTCGGTCCCATTTCTCATTCCACGCTTCTTTGGTCTATCTCCTTTACTCTTAAAATCCATTTTTCTATTACTTTCTTTCTTTGGAGGAGGAAGGCACTGTAATTTATATATTATGACATGATTCACTCAGAGCCATGTCATGAGATCAGCCTTTTTTCCCCCAAAAGGTCACTAGCTAGTGTTCAGTAATATTGACCAATAATGTAAAAATTGAGCTGTTTGATCAGCTGCTAGTGATGTCACTGCTGCTGTTATTGTAGGTTTCCGGAAATGTGAATGACCCCCATGCTGTTTTACTTCATCTGTTATTCTTTAGGAAGACCTTGGTACTCTGAAAATGCTGCAAGACATGAATCTAACAAAGAGCACCCACAGCACAGAACTCACTATCGTGACTGACTGTTTTTGGATCTGCATGCAAACATGAAAATAGCTTGAAGCCCATCTAGACAGCCATCAACTAGACTCCCAGTCTATAGACAGACACAAAATTTGTGATATAAGAATAGCTTTGTAAAGACACAGATCATTTGCCCCCACCCTGTGCATATAACAGGACTGTACTTTTTTTTTAATACCACATACTTACCATATTGACTATAAAGTGATACAGTTCTGTTAAAAAAAAAAAAAAAATTGTTGTATTAGTTACTGATAAATCTGTATTTCTTAAATCTCAGTTAATGAGAAAATGTTCTAGTAATAGAATCACTAAATAAACGTAACGATCTGCAGTTAGTAAAAAAAATAAAATAAAATAAAAAATTCACTTTTTCCTGTGGAAGGCTGTTCAACCATTTCTTTCATTTGTGGAAGCTTTACTTGATGTTTAAGTTAAAGTATTGTTTCCTGAATATCATCCTATTACTTACAGTAACATTTAATAATGTCTTACTTGACTTGTTTTTCCACATCATTCCAGTATTACTGACTCTATTTTATGACTCTACTTTACCATGGATACGTATCTTTAGTTTTATTATTTTCTTCAAAGCCAATACTTTGAATTTTTAAATTTACTTTTCTTGCTTTTTAAACTCCATCAAGAATGTTCAAAAAATACTTTAAAATCTGTCAAGTCTCATAAAGAAAAGAAACAAAGAAAAGTGTTTTATTCAGCCCAATCTAAAGTAATACATCTAGTACTTAGGAAAAGTCTCATAGCCCTTTGCCTCTGCTTCTCTGTTTTACCTGTCTGGATTAGTTGCTATTTTTTTGAAAGCCTGAAAGGAGAGCTGTTTCCGTAGAGAATCTCATATGACAGGAAAGAGGGAAATGTTATCAGGGAATAGTGAGAGGTAATGTACAGACTTGCTTGCCTAAGTACAGGTCGGTCCTTCAGCAGGTTTTTGTCTGTGTTATATTCCAGATGCTCAGTAAACAGTCTACCAGAGGTAGAAAGCATCTGTTTGTTTTGCCTGGCGAAACCTTGTTAAGGATTTTCCTGGAAAAATGAGCGGAAATGTGTACATTTCTCATCTTTTTTCCTCTCTCTTTTTTGAGTGAGCTGAAGGATGAATATCTAAACTGTAAAAATTATTTTCCAGTGGTGCAGTGCTTATAAGCTAGCTGGCTCAGGCTCTTGGATATGGATCAGAGAACTTTCATCTTCAGTCTGTGGTTCATATACTGGCTCAGCTGTTAAAGAATGAACGTTCTTGCTCTTTGGTCTATGAGAAGCAAGTCAATTTTAGCTCAGTTGCTTGAAAACTACACTCTGCACCAAAGGTAATCAATAGCTTTGTTCATATTTACAGCAGATGAGGTCAGGTATTATCCTACACAATTTGATGCGTAGGAGCTATTGTACCCGAGCTGTTGTTCTTATGGCCAACAATCTGGTAGTCTCATGGCAGTCCTTGTGTTGCTTTCAGGTGCACCAGGGTTGCGCTCCCAAACTGTGGTCCGGTCCTTGCGTGTGCTGAGTGAATGCAGTCAATTTACAGCTCTGAAGAGCTAGCCTTCCCAGCAGTACTTTCCTAGCGTGCTTTTTGATTTTATCTTCTAGCCTAAAAACTTCAGGGACTGTTCTTTTTAATAAACTGTGCAATTCCAGCAACATGAGAGTCTCTTCTGGTGGAGGCTTCCTTATGCTACAGCAATAAAAAAACCCAGTAATTTTTGCTTTCTGGGATTGTCTAGTTTGCCTATTGTGATCCTTCTGTAGCTCCCTCCCTTGTGTTCTTTGTAAAGTCAAATAGAAATAAAATTATTGGTCTCTTGGCCAACTGCATCAGGAGTGAAACTAGTACAGATTTTATTTTGTAAAACATAAAGATAAAACTGCTTACAGAGTTTTGCTCTGAATACAACCTGTTCAGAATTGCAGGTCAGCCAAAGCAAGGGTGGCATTTTTAAAATCTGCTATTTGACATTTCTTAGAGTTTGGCATTTCCTTAGCTAATACTCAAATTGTGAGAAAAAAATTATATCATATTGGTTGCAAATTAAGTGGGCTTGTGTGTCTCAAGTCTGAATCACAGCCTCCATGTGGTTTAATAAAGTAATTCTTGGTAGGTATCTGATGTCTTATTTACCACGGTATGCTAAACCAAATGTTTTGCATATAAATATTAGGTTTTTTTAGTTATTTATATTGTGGTCATAGCTGGGGTTTATGATACTTCGGAAAAGAGATAGATGGCTACTACTTCAAAGTAAAGGTTCAGAAGAGCCAGGAGAGGTTCAAATTGCTTCCTACGGATGGTAAACTTTGGTTTTGTGCCTACATCTCCTCATTGACTGTATAGAGAATAGGAATGTAATACCCTTGAAGAGCTTTTAAAATTATCTGAATTGCTCATCCCTTTCTTGATTATAGATACTATGTTTAAGTACCAAAATCCATGTTTGACGCTTTGAAAATGGTCTTAACCTTAGATTGCTGAGAAGCCTGAATCAGAGTGGCATCCCGTTATTTCATGTGCCATAAAAGCACAGAATAAAGAGGGTCTTTGCCCTGCATCTTAACCCTATTCAAAAATATCTTTGTGGTTGCAAATGGTGGGAGGGAGGAAGCGCGATTCCACTCTGAGCTAGATAGCGTCCATCCGCATGAATAGCGTATCTGTGAGAAAAGACAGTGGGCTCTTTATGAAGCATCTTGTTAAAAGATTGATCTGTTTGAAGAAAAACATGCAGCGTACTGAAAGCACGCAGGAGTAGGTATGTGCTTATTTATATGGGGTATGTATATACACAACCAGCAAACTGTATGCTTTTCAAGAATATAGAGTTGATTTTTAGCACTTATTTCATGTCAACCCTCTCCTAACAAAACGAATTCAGTCTAACAGATGTAACTTTGTAGAGCCAGTGGCCTCTCTTATTAGAAGAGAAAAGAGGAGGCTAGCATCTTTGTACCATTGGCTAGAGTGGAACACATTTCCAAAGGGCACTTCTTCAAGTAAATCTGGATTTTGGGAACATTTGGGCAGCACTAACCATAGAAAGAATGGTGGAGTGCTGCCCTTTCCCTGCTCCTCCTTCAGCCAGTTAGCTATACCAACGGCTCTATGCTGAAGGAGGCTGTGCAGTCCGCTGTTAGCTCAACTAGGTTGCAAAGGCCCTCAGTGGTGTGGCAGCAGTGCACCAGGATATACAGAGAACTGGCATGGCGGCGCTGAGTTAAAAGCTCTACTCTGGCAGCGTTTGGGAACTGCCATTAACTGACTTATTCTGTCCGTGTGCTTTTCCACAGAATCCACTAGGCATGCAAGAGGGAGGTATCTTAAAAACAGGTGTCTGGCTCCCCTTCCTAGCCGTAAGGCCTAACAGAAGATTTTGCTTGGCTGTGGTATGCGTGGCAATTCAAATCACTTCTGCTGGGTCTGCAGCTGGGAAGGTCTCTCACCTTCGCCCATGGCATCATTTTAAAGGGAGAAGCCTGGGGGCAGCCACAGAAAATATGATGAACTTTTCTCCAGGAAGCAGGAAATTGCAAGTTAAAAAAAAAAAAGAAGTGGATCAAATATTCCCAAACCCAAAATTGTGCATGGAGAAGTTTGAGTGACAAAAAGGCACAAACCAGATTTATAGTATGTAGCAACTTCTTTGGGGGGAAAAAAAAAGTAAATTACGAACTGTAGCTGCCTAGACACAGTTTTAACCTTAACCAGCCACATTTATGCACTCAGAATAGTACAGATATTTAGGATGTTGACAACTGAAATAAAAGTAAAGGAGGTTGAGTCAGTTTTACTACCCTAAAAATTGAATGAACAATTACTTGCTTTTGTCTTACTCCATTTCTGTCTTTTGTGTTTTCTTCCCTTTCTCTACGTTTCTTTTAGTCTGTGGAAAGCAACTGTTCCTTTCATTTCCCTTTTTTGCTTGTTTTTTCAGCTCATTCTGGATACGTATTCATTCAAGGCATCTGTATTAACGATTGAGAACTCTTGGTAGCGTTGATTCTCAGCATGTTGTACAGATCCTCGTGGATGGACACACCCAGTGAAGAGTTAGTAAATTTTATCATTCAGTATGGTTCTGCTGACTGGCTGCCTGGCAGTTGTCACAGCCTCCCCTCAGCTCCGCAGTTTGGGAACCACTGATTTACACTGTTTATTTCTCCGATATTAACATAGCTCAGCAGAGAGTGGCTATACAGGAAAGTAACACCTAATCCGCTGTGATCATAGCCATACGACTTGCATCCATATATGGCATTTTTGTGTTACCAGCTGTTACAGTGCAGTAGAGAGAAACCCAAGCAGACTAGCTCAGCTGTGATGAAATTTCTACCGCACTATCCCCGAACCCATCACAGGTAAATTTGCCTTGCTTCTCGGGAAGATCAGCTCCCCTGTGTTGAGCACTAGATTGGGTTTTTTTTCTGAGCCAGTTAATATATCATTAGTCTAGGATTCTCTGCAATGTGCTTGCACCTCTGTGCTTCTGGCTCTGCCTGCCCTAAGACCCGGGAAGCAGAGCCCTGTTTTCTGGGCTAGTAGCAGTTGTGGGAAGTTCATCTTTTCCCATGTTAGAGGATGGTTGCATGAGCAGATTGGGAGTTGTGCTCAGCCTGCCTTTAGGCTGCACTTTCTGATGAAGCACCTGACCAGAGCTGAAATTGCTGCTTCACTGGGAGCTACTGGGTTATGTAGCGATAGGCAGTGAATTGGGAGCAGGACTTGAGATGTGATTAAAAGTAGTCCTGTGTCTCCTCAGTTTGATTTCTGTGTCCCTTATCGCTCACTCAGTCTACCCTTTTCAGGTTTCCCTTCCCTGAAGGTAGCCTCTGTTCATTTAGATTCTCCTTTTTTTATCTTTCTCTGTCCTTAGAAGCTCTGGTGCTGAGTGATTATTCCACCCTTTTTGTATTCCCTGTTTTACTTCCTCTTCCCTCCTTGGCGTCTTTAGCCTTAAAAGTAGAGTATTTTTCACTTTTCATTTCCTCCTTTTCTATGTCTGTCTCAGCAATTATATTGGCACCTTCATAGCTGCCCCTACTGCCTCTAGCTGAACATCATATAAACGAGCCCACTCAAGCGCAGCTGGCAGGGGAGTTCGTGTGGCCTCTTGGTGGAAGTTAAGGCAGCTGTCCTACGTTTGCAAATCAATTTAGTTTCATTTGGTCATTCTCACAAAAAGATGAGGGATGCACTGTCTCTGTGCGTCATGCAAAGCTGGTCCGAACAGTCAAATAAAAATTGCACAAATGCTTTCTTTTCTCAGTTTCTGTAATTAATTTACAGTCACTGATATTCCTCAGATGGCCAGAAATGTTCTACAATTGCATGCAACTCACATAGAAGTCTTGCACTTGGACTTCATGATCAGGATAATGATGGTTCATTATTTCTTTGAGAGTTTGGGACAGTCAGATAGTCCCAGCTGAGCAGTGAAATGCCCAGCTATACCATTAATCTCCATTCTGCCTTATAACTCACCTTAGTTAGATTAGTTCACAGCTATTACCATCTGAGAAATGTTAATCAATCGGAAATGCTAAAGTTCACAGCTATTACCATCTGAGAAACGTTAATCAATTTGAAATGCTGATCTGTGCCCTTACTTAAGTTTGGATTATTTTAACTTCCTTGTGTTTGAAAAACTTCATTAAGGTTGAAGTGTTGTAGCTGTCGGAGAAATAACTACATTTAAACAACACTCCTTTGTATACCTGCTGCTGAATTTTAAGGTCTTTTCTTTTTACACTGCTGACCGAATCAGTTTTTTATTGCGGTCTTAATGGAGGAAGTTCATCTCTGTGAGGACAGCTTACACAAAGGTTGTGTTACAATCGCGTCCCACATAAGATGTATTTGAAGTCGTTTCAGTTATGTAGGTGCAAGCTAAGTTGTATTCTCCCCAGTGCAATCATCAAGAAAGTCATTGACTGGCTTGTGGTTGTAAAATCTTCACCACAAATGCTAATGGTGATATACCGGTAGGAAACTGAAATATGTTGTTTAATTTCCATGCTGATAGGCGTTTGAATAGCTGGCAGTTGGAAAATTATTATTACCTGATTGACTTGGTACATTTGATATGGGCAGATATTCACTGCATGTCATGCGACACCGTTATTTTTCTGATATTTCTGAGAATAAACACCAGAAGTTGAAGGAGTTTTGTTGCTTGTTTTTCTGTGTTATCGAGCACAGTTCTACAAAAAGCACTATATTTTATATTTCTATTCAGTTCCCTTAAAGTTTCGTAGAAGGGCAAAGGTTTTGATTTTTTTTCTTGGACAACATTCTTGTGCATGCATATGTATACATGTATTTAGTTAAAATATTATATTTCACTATTAAATGAACATTTTCTCAGGAAATTTTACCCACCAAAGTGGGAAGAGAGAGCATTAGGGAGAATGCCTCCATCATAGGCGCCTTCTCTGACTTTTTGCAGCAATTCACTGCCCTTGGGCTATTCCCCAAAAAGACAGCGTTTTCCAAATTTAAGAGGAACTATAGGAATTCCCAACAAACTGATGTTGTGAAGGGAGAGTAGAGCTATTTCAGTTTGAGTGGGAATAGTTTTGAACAATATTTTTTGTTATCCTATCTCTTTGTGTTTTGTTATTAGTTGGTGATCCATCTTTTCACATATAATGTGTGGTTTCAAACAGTATTTTGTTGTTGATTGCTATTTTAAAAAAGATTCGGAGTAGAAACCATAGGCTTCTACAGGGTGTCTGTCTCTCTACATCCAATGTTTTTTCTTTATTTTTACCCAGGGGAAAAAACAGAAGGAACTTCTGAAATCTGTTATGGGGTGGGACATGGTTTTTTTCCCCCCTTCTTGGAACTTGTAACAGAAATGTGCATGGTCTCTGAATTAATACACAGTGATGATGCAAGGGGGAAGTCAGCGAGAGTCATTTAGTTCTTTTTTTTAAAGCTTGAAATTGATTTACCCTCAGCTTCTTTTACACAACCCAAAAGTGAATGTAAATGTGAAGGTTGTAAACTAGACCTAATTTATATAAGCTGTAATGCTACACTGTCAAAACAGTAAAATGGGACCTTAGTGAAATGAGCTTACAGACTTTTAATGTAATGTAGGCTAAATTCCAGATAATTTTTAATCTGGTGCCTTTTTTTTCTTTTTTTTTTTTTTTTCCCCCCTGTGGCAAAGAATTTGACCCTAGATGTTAAAAGACAAGGAATTGCCAGCTTTGCACTATTATTACATTTGTTTTATTTTTAAAAGCAGTGAACCTTTCTTAATGGCACTCTTCAGTGATTTCCAAGGAAAAAAAATTTTTTTGTCATTTTCCCCTGTGTAGTTTCCTCTATGTAATCTCAGGGCAATACAGTTGTTCTTCAGCTGGAACGGTGGTATCTCTGGTATCTCCTTTCTGTATTGTGGTGTTTTTATCTGTACAGAAAATAAAGCAAAGGCAAATCTCAATTTTTAAAAGGAATGAGATGAAAGTGCTGTTTTATCCTTTGCTCATCCTTATCAACATTCAGTTTTGATTTATTTTCAGAGGACTTGGGCTTGCCTGTGCTCTTCTAGAGAGCATGTGTGGGCAATTAAACCGAAGTATCTTGCAGAAAGGCCTAAGGGAGAGCAAGACCTTTATTAGGAAGCAGTGGCAGTTGTGTATGTGTTATGAAGGAGTTTCTTTCATTGGGAGTGAACCTGTTACAGCTCTAAAAAAAGATTTTTCCGTGGAAACAGGTATCCTTTCTATGAAAGAGCTTTTGGGATTTTAGCACTCTTGTGAAGAAAAGGGAGTCAACAGCTGACCATACCCTTCACCACGGCAGTTCTCTTGCCTCTGAAATAGGAGGAGAAACAGGGCCCTGCCCATTCTCCCTTCAAAGAGTGAGCTGCACCAATCTCCTCTGCATAGCAGGGGACTGACTTCATGCCTTAGTTCTTGTTCTCACCTACTTTCTTTAACAGTGCTTGAAAGAGTAGTTGAGAAATTTGCTCAAATGCGAATTGGTAGCCAAACGTCTTGTTGTCACATTATGTTCATATCACTTGTCATTTCCATTTCTCACGTGCAACTTCCAGTTCTGACAAGGGCCATGGCAGAGATGCTCAGCTGTCCAAATACATTTATTGGATATACTTTGGATATAGGCAATTTCTGTATTTTCTTTAAAATGCCTCCTACATCTTTAATTCTTTGAAACTATGATTAAATGCAGTGAATCCAGGGTGAAAAAAGTAATTACTTCTTTTTCTTTGGAGTAGACGCTGTAAGCTACTTCATTCTTAGGAGCATAACTTCTCTTGTTTGATATCAGTGAGGGGTACTGGGGATTTTTGCCTCCAAGGTAGGTGCTCAGGTGGCATAGCTTACGTGCTGGGAATGCACAAAATGGTGATGTGGCAAATCCTTTCAGCATTGGGGTTAATACACTCTGTAGGTGTATTTCTTAAAAATGAAGTGTATGACTTACGGAACGTAAGGAGTTTTGTAAAGCTTTAGAGCCGTTCTGAGCCCTCGTTTTGGCAGTTTACTATCAAAGCTCCTAAATGTATTCAGTGAGATGTTGACAGTCTAGGTATTTTTAAAAAGGCTTCTTCCTCACACTAAGTACATTTTATCCCCAAAGTACTTATCAAAACAAGTTTTTATTGCAGTTGCCTATTTGCCAAAATCATCCCCTAGAGCCTTTAAAGGTCACACTGCTTTTTGTTGGGGGTTGGATGCCAAACATACGATACCTTTTAAAAATAGGCATGTGTAGTGGGTTGGATGCCAACCCTAAGAAACCTTTTAAAAATAGGCCTATGTGGCATTCATCTCCAGAGCAAATAAACACAACTAGTTTGGGAGCATTAAGGCCTTCCTTGTGGATGAGCAACCATGCAAATGCTTGCTGAGGGTACCAAGTGCTCACATATTGGCATTTTTGACAAAGAGTGAGCGAGAAAGCACCAAGTGGTCATCTCCTGTGTGCTTGGTCAGAAGGTCATTGCTGGTAGCTGTACGGCCATTTGAAATGAACTAACAGGAACTTTGCACGGCCTTCAGCTGGGCCTTTTCTCTTTCTATAGCTGAACAGCCAATCTGAGTCATTGTCAACCTGATCCACTCTCTGAATGTTATGAAAAAAACATGAAAGGAGGGGAGAAGATGAGAGCAAGAGTTTTGAACAAAATGGTACAGAGCTACCACATTTTACCTTGCATGAATGTATTCATTCAGTTTGTTTGATGCGACTTAAAAGCCTCATGCCATGCTTTTTGCCAGGTAAGTTGTAATGGAATTGTAACGGAACAGTGAACGCTGTATGTCTGCTTTAAAAAAGAAATAGCAAAAAGAGAAGATAAATAGTACTCAGTTTAAAAAGGCGTCTTGAGTATTAGTGCAATCCAAATGGACAGTTTTGCAGATATAATGATTAGTTTTAGACCGTACAATTTATCTATTTTATCAGATTGGCAGTATTGAAGGCCCGTAGCTCAGGACCCCAAAGCAGCTGTACCAGTCAGATCAGAAGTCTATCTAGAGCAGGATCTTGTCTCTGCAGTGGCCTAACAGGGATGTCTAAGTCTGAGCCAGAATAAGCTAAACATGCAGGGTACTTTGGTGAGTACTGTCCTAGCTTCCAGCTGCTTGGGTTTCATGGATTTTCTGAGCCAGTTATGTTTTGTGTATATTTAGACAGTAGATTTTTTGATCATGAGCTTGTCCTTCCTCCTCTTCAGCTTCTGTAAAGTTTCAGCATCTGCTATAGCAAGGAGTGCTGCAGCTTAGCGCGGTCATGTGAAGAGCTACCTCTTTTTATCTGTATCAAATCTGCCTCCTCCTAGTTTCAGTTGATGCCCCCTAAATTGAAACACCCTCTGTAGATTTTTTTTTTCCAGGCTACTTCTGATTTATAAACCTTTAATCATTTCTTCTTCAAAAGTCTTAGCTAACTTAAAACTTTTGGCATATAAGAAATAGCCACATCCTGTATCATTTACTTTGCTCTTTTCTGAATCTCTGGTAGTTCTCTTGTAGCCTTTTTGAGATGGGTATCCAGAACTACATGTCGCATTCAAGAATGAGCTGAAGCATGGATTTATTAAGTATTGTAACAGTGTTCTCTATTTAGGAAAGGAAAAAAGAGCAAAACAATTAACCATCCCAGCGTTTTTATCCTATTGAAGCTATTCTTAAGGGGCAGAGCTACTAATGTATGAATTCATTTAGACTCTTACCCTGAGGTGTTAGGAGTTAGGAACGCAGTTGCTCTGTGATATATTTTCTTAATGATACCTACTCCAAGTCCTAAATCTTCATGGAACAGTTCACTGAAACTACATGCTTAAAATCTGAATGGCCTTTTAAGGAATTTCTCTCTACTAATACTGAATCCAAGAGCTGAACTCTTGGATTAGGTATCTCAATTGCCACTTTATCTCAAGGCCGCTTTAAGGCTCAGTCAGAAGAATCTAGGCATGACTGATAGGTGAAGGCTACAGAGAAGTCTGTGGGCAGAGGAAGGTACAGAGCTGGACATGCATCTTTCAACCCAGAGGTTAGTATCCTTATTGCTTGTCCAGCTTTATCTCTGATTTCAGCTAGAGCGAGGTTAGCTCTCCAGCTGACACTGAAGTCACACTCAGCTTGTTGATAATGTTATATCATAAAGTTAGATTTCCAATTAAAAAAAAAGAAAGCTATTCAGATTTGGTCCTTGTGTGGAATTTTTTTGTGTTTTCAAAACTATGTACTCAGTAGTTGTTATATTATTTTGTATGTGAATGTTATATTCGTTTAAGCCGTGTAGAAATTGAAGCTCCTTTTCAAAGATGAGGAAAAAAATAAGATGACAGCTGCTGACAGAGTAATATTTTGGGGTTTTTTTCCAAGTAAAAAGTATAATCCTGGATAAAGTGGCAGACCTTCAACGTAAGAGTCAAAGTGGAAACTGCTGCCCATTATAGCAGTGGTGCCGCTTAGGGCCTGGGAGCAGCTGCAGCGCTGTCAGCGCCTCTTGCCAGCAACAGCAGTTTCTCCAGACGCCAGTGGCAGGGATAAGGGTTATTCAAGGACATCCTTGTGGTCCCTTAGGTATCTGGAGGCTGCTCCAGTCCTTCCAGAAAGAAAGTTAATTTTCTTATTATCAAGACTGAAGAAACATGAAGAATTTGGAGGGGTTTTTTTTCTGGTAAAGAAAAGTCTGTGTCTCAAAGAAGTTGTTCATGAATCATTTAAGCACAGTAACAGTTACACGCGCATTGGCGGTTTTTCTCAGTCTCTTCCCAGTAATGCCCTGTGCTGTGAAATGCGAAATTAGGGCCTAATTCTGTGATGGCATGAATTTCTTCAGTTCTTGTTGCTTTTATGGAAAGCTACAGAACTTGATGTAAATGATTTTGGAGAGCTCAGGAGAACTCTTTTGAAGTCAAAAAAAGTGTTCCCAGTGCCTTTCTCCTGCGGAAATGTCAGGGTGGGATGAACTCCCCTGTGTGCGAGTTGTCCCACAGAACTCTCTTGCGACATAAAGACTTATATATAAATTGTAAATACTTTCTAGAGATGCACTCTTTGACTGTGATATAGTTCTGGGCCTCTCTCCCCCTTCCCTCACACATTTAACCAAATAGGCAAATATATCTAAGGCACAGCTCATTCCTGATCTGTTCTAAGGATTTTTTTTTTCCCTGTAGATTTCTTTTCTTAATGGACAAAAATGTGAAACAATCTGTATGAAACTGTTCCTCAAATGCCTTAATTCTGACATTTGAGAAGCTTTTTCTGCACTCTTCAGCAGGAGCCATGACTTTGCTTTAATGTGCTTAACAAAAATAATGAAAGATGGAGGAAAGAAAGCAAGAAATCTAGACATGACTGTTGTACATTTGCAGTTCTTTAGCTGCAGCACAATGTTTGTTATTCATAGTAGTAGTTTCCTTTCTTAATAATAATTCCTTTATGCATATTGTAGCTTGGAAACTGACAGTTACGTACGTAAAGCAGAGCACTTACAGCTCGGCGTAATGTCTCTGGAAAAAAAGTCAAAGCTCTGTGTGTGTGTGTGAAAGACAGTGAGGGTATCATTAGAGAATACGATATAAGAAAAGTGGGATAGTAGGATGTATGAGTGCCACCCTAAGAGAAGTAGGCTAGGTGACTACCACATCTGCTAATTTTTGTCTAGTGTTATTAGTAGGAAGAATTCTTATGTAACGCTCCTTATCTGCATGATTGAACTAGTTTGAATGGAGAGAACTATCTTGACATCTTGGGAAAAAGTGAAGGTCATAGCTGAAAATGAAAGTGAGAAAAATTGCAAACAGTGTATGGGAAATGAGGAGGGAGAAACTCAAACAGCCTTTATTTTTAAAATACTAATATTTAAAAAATTGTTGAACTTTGTTTCACTGAACTAAACAAATGCAAAAGCAGATTTCCTAAAAATTAACAAAGATACATTGTTCAGGTACGGACTCTCTGGAACCACAAAATTACTTGTATATTTTAAAACACCGAAAAACGCATATTTGCCATTGTGAACGCCCTGGTTGCCACAGAACACGTGTACCTAAGGCACAGTGAAGTGTGTGTGAAGGAACCTGGCTGCAGGATGGGCACCGCGACTTGCCTTTCACACCTATAAGAAAACTGAGGAGCTGAACTGATGACTTGTCCCAGCCGAAGCAAACAGTCGGTGGCAGAGTTTGAATAGCGCTTGCGTCTTCCAGGTTTCCCTGGCTGAGTTAGCCAGCTGAGAGGGCGCTCATTAGCCGTGGAAGACACGACGGTAATTTGAGGAAATGGGTTTTGTTTTAAATCCCTGGCAGCCGGGTGTGTATTGTACCAATTCCAGAGAGTGATGTATCCTGCCAGGTGGTTTTTCTGACTTACGCTGTGAGACTTTAATGAGGATAACGGAACTAATCATGTAACTGTATCGTACACCATTTAGTGAAAGGGGTAGAGACTTGCATGCAGTTGATTGATACTCAAACTGAGCTTTTTAAGCATAAGAGCAGTAAAATAGGGGGCTATTCAGATTTGCATGTCGATTTTAACAATTAATCTGCCCATCCTTTTTTTTTTTTTTATTCTTTCTTTAAAGATCACGTCTGATAGTCAGTTTTGAATAGGAGGAGCTTAGTGGACTAAACTGCCCACGGTTCAAATTCTAATTTTAGAATAGACCTGTTCTGGAGAGCAAGATTTTAAGGTGTTTTGAGAAGTATTTGCATTTAACAATAAGATTAGCAGGGTGGATTTACTTTCTTTATTACCTTAACTCAATATAGATGTTAATATATTTCAGTTATCTAGTGGTTGATGGGGGTACAAAATGGGAAGGATCCAGACAAATCTGGTACAACAAAGTAGAATTCTGAACTGCTGTTTGCGATTAATTAAAGGAAAAATGCTAACTTTAAATAACCTTTTCTATATTTCTTAATTGTGTTGTTTTTTCAGTCTTTGTCATGTTTTCTTAGCTGGGAATGACTGTAACTTAAAAAATGATTTCTCCTGTTCATACATAGTGTTCAGAATTTAAAAAGTTTTCTTTTGGAGGAGAACAAAATTGAATTGTAATCTTTATGTAAACAGTATTATATAAAAAATACTTTCAGTGCTATTACTTTGTGTGATTAATAATTATCATATAACTAAGAGCACTTATGCGTTAATTAGAAGTTCTCTTTCAGTACAGGCAGGATTTCAACACCACTTCAGTACTGTCAAAATTAGACCAGTGAAGTTGAGCTGCTCTTTCAGAAATGCTTATGTTTATGCTGGTGATGATTATATTTGATTAATTTTTTTAAACGATTATTAAATGATAGTAAATAGTAAATCTTTGTGTTTGACAGAGCCACTTTTATTTTGGGGAGGTTGAAGCACTGTGCTCCTATGAATTAAGTCTCAGACTGTCTCTCTGTGGGGTCTTCTGGGAAGCAACCCTGAAATTGTTGGTTGAGGCAATTTTGTTTGCAGTAGTGGGTTGTGGGTCAGGAATAGGATTCTGAAGTCTAGGTATTCTTGAAATACAGTTTCGAACCACGCATTGGTTATAGGTAACGTACAGTGAGAAGAACTGGCTTCTTAACTGTAACCCTACAGCTTATTTGGGGCACCCATTGTCACTGCCGAATTGTAAAATTTTACAATTCTAATTGTAAAAAACTGCTTAAAATTGTTAACTTCTTCATGCCAGCAAGTGTGCAAAATGGCACAGTTTACTTAAGGATTTGATAGGCATGTGTGTGCATGAACACACATCCCTATAATATGTATGTCATGTGTATACACGTATACACCCACTATGTGGAGATGCAGATCTATGTATATTATCTATAGAGAGGCACACTGGACTATATTAACAAATAAATGTTGTTATTGATTTCATTGATCCCTTTGCTCTTATGTTTCATTTCTGTTCCCTGATGTGCGCTCATCTTTTTACTTGATATATATGCTTACGCATCCCTTCATCTATGTTGCCAATAATAAACCACAGGATGGGCTGGTGTATTGCATGTACTATACACACTAGGTGCATGATTTCTATATATTTGTAAATATGAGTGGAGCTCAATCTGCTTACTAGGCAATTGCATAATATGATTGCTCAATACAGCAGATAGGTGATACTTTGATTCTAGACACTTTTTCCAGTTCCCTTTCCTGAAGCTTTGTTTCAGCCCTTAAGTAACACACTCGTATGGAGAGCTGAAGACATGCCCTTTGTACTGCTTTTATCAAGTATGTCTCTCTGCTGTGTATTAATGTTACATGTAAAAAATTTGTTAGAGATGACTAATAATTCATTTTGTAGTTGTAGCATTTTGTGTTTTATTTTAAATCTCTACCAGATGTGCAGCTTAAGTACTTTCATAAAAGTACAGGACTGGAAGAAGTTTTCAAATTACTGAGTCCTGTGCTTTGCGATCAGAGGCATTATGCAACATAACCTCCTTCATTAGTTTCTCTATTTCTGTCTTCAAAACAGTCAGGTCTTTTGCCTTCACTGCTTCTAAGGCTGATTCATCATCACTCTCAATAGCACTAGAAATGTAATATGATTCGTTAGGAAAAAAAGGCCAGCAATTGCATTCAATGTGTAATGATGTATATGCTTAATGGAGTACAATGCATCAAATCCTGTGCACCCTCAAAGTTCACTTGTAGTTTCAGAAGGGCTCATGGCGGATAAAGGAACTTGGTTCTGTGCGTGTAGCCAATAGTGCTGTGACTGAGTGTTTTCCATCAGCTATTCTCTACTCTTGGTTGCTGCAATATTCCATATATTAGCAGATCTCCATAGCTTATGCTAGTAAGTGAAAATCAATATTAAAGACCACCTGTATCTTTCATAGCATATGCCTGCTCTCCGGTAAAATGAGTGGAGAATAGAAATGGAAAGTAATACAATTACAGGGAGTGTAGTTCCCTTTCTGTAATAAAATCTGTCATCTCATTCTAAATTTGATATGGAATTCTAGGAACTAATTGCTTTTGCTGTTCATCCATTTATTTTCTCTAGGTGTTTGTCCCTCACCGCTATAGCAATTATATACCGTATATTTTAAGAGCCACAGAGATAAGATTTCAGTAATGAATATTCTATGGCATTTTGGATCAAAGACTTCTGCTGTTTGAAGGTGGTTTGATATAATATTTTCAGCCATCTCCTCCAAAATCTATGATGAACTAAGGAATAACAGAAGCTCTCAGAATGCTGTAATTTTAAGCAAATTCTAGTACTTTGTCATAAAATATGAAACAGTTTTATTAAATTGGTTGTATCATGGAATGGATTTAAATCACACAGCCTGGCTTCTGTTGGAAAGAAGTTGCATTTGCTATAAATCACATTTGCCAATCCAAAAATATACAGTTACTTAAAATTCCTTGTCTAAACTTTCAATTAAATAGTAACATTGCTAGCTGGATGATGGTCTTTCTGTGGCATTGTGTCGCTAAGAAATTTTACAGTCTCCCAGGCCAGAGGTTGATTGGACTTTGTTTTCTTATTTGTAGTAGTGGACCAAAAACCATTAGACAGAATAAAATGAAGTGAAAATGGAAATTTTAAAACATAGTCAAATATATAGTCTTAAAAAAAAGTGTTATCTGTTGCTTTTTTACTTGGAACAATACCGATGTTTTCTTTGCCACGTGACAAGGCTTTTTTCCAAATAGTGTCTGTGAAGTGAGTACAAGTAACTGTGGTTCATAAACTATAGTTTGTTTGCACAACATTTCTCTTGCAAAAGACTTATCAGTTATTTCATTCATGATTAATCCATAACACATGTAGTGAATGCACAGTCTTGTTTATGGTTAACTGTAGATGTTTTGAAGCAGAATTTTAATAAGAAGTAGAAGATTAATAACCCAGTGTTTTATTTAGAAGCTCTTGGACAGGAGAAGAAAATGCCGCTTTTGGAGACTAGCAAATTAAAATTTATATGTTTATTAAAAAGGAGCAGTGAAATTCAAGGGCAATAAGAAGAAATGGAATCTGATCTAAAGAGAGTTGCTCAAGTACATGTAGAGAGGTCAAGCTGCATGAAAGAAAACAACTAAAGAGGAGAAATAGCAGAAATCTGGTCTGGAATCATATAAGGAAATAGTGGCTTCCACTGTCTTTTCCACCGGCTCTGCAAGGGTCAGTATTGGCTCTGAGTGGAACCGAAATGGTTGATACAAACCGGGATGAATAGTGAGCTGGTACCTTCACAGCAGAGAACATGAGGGAACTCACAATTTCTTTTTAATTCTTTGAACTAAGCTTCCAAGCTGCAAGAAGTGATGATGTGTAACCCCATCAGGTTTGTATTTTCAAAGTGCATGCCCTAATCAAAATTGGGTGCAATGTTTTTTAATGAGCTTTTTAGAAGTCCTTATTTTGCTGTATCATTAAGCCTCTTGATTTTGTATTAGGTAGGTTGGAAATACAGTATTCTTAGGCCGCTTGATCAGCCCTCTCGTTTTATCTGAAACAGGATGACTGATCATTCCCTATTTTTGTCTAATAAGAATAATGATGTCTTTCACTTCATACAGTATAAGGAAACTTACCTATGTAGGTTAGTCCTCCAAATCATGGTAAAAATATTTTCTCTTTCTTAATTGGCCTCTCTTTTAATATATTATCAAGATTTTTGTGTTGAGAACAAATTGTCTCTGAGCAGCCAAGACGACTAGATAAGAATGTAACTGTGAGAAGGCTGAAAGGAAGATAACATAAAGATATCCAAGATGATTAAAAAAAAAAGCATGAAGATAGTTACTAATTCCTGATATAATCAAGTTGTAATCCACTTGAGGTTACCACATGACTTCTAGGGGCCAAGATTTCACCAACTATTGTTTTATTGACCAGGAATGAATTCTGTGAGTTGCAGGAGTTCTGGCTGGGGTGTGACTGAGGCTGCAGGTGCCTTCATGTGGGTGCCTTGGTTCTCCCTAAACCTGGCCAGAATTTTTACAATGGAAGTATTTGGTTGAAAATGAACCTTAATCAAAATAATCTTCTCACAAAAGTTGTCATTTGTTATGGAATTCAGGATTAGATTATTTTAGTTGAATTTTGGTATTTTTTTTGAATTGATTCTGGTCTGGTTTAACTCTGGATTTATATGTACTTATGCCTCTTGCACATATCTCTTCCAGGCTACTCTTAATTCCATATTTCCTATCTCATAAGTGAAAATTCTGGAGAGGAAAATGTTACATCCATTTCAAATTCCCCAAGCAGAAGCATTTGAAATTTTTGCAGGATTTTCCTTTTTCAACCTCAAATTATTATTTTAACAAATTGAAGCAAAAATATTTTATTTTCATTAACATACTTTTCACATTATAAATGCTCCTAACTTCAAGCTACAGTTTTGTACTTAACCACTTCTTTCAATCATTTCTACTAGAGGAGTGTTTTTCTATTAGAAAAAATTAAAATGAATAACCAGAGATCTAAAATAGGACTAGAAAAGGTTGCATTTTATGTGAGTTCGTATAACTTAGTCTGGAACAGTAGCTGTAAAGAAATACCTGTTGGTAATAAGTTGCACTACCTGCTTGCTATGATTTATTACAGGTGTGCTTATAGAGCCATTGCTTTGCTGCTGTATGGTTTCACTGCTGAGTTGGTGAACACTAGCAGAGCTTGGCGATTAGTCCCACACGCGCTGGAAAGTGTTGCTATGCTGAGTAATTGAGATGAATGTCCGTGAGAGGGCATGCGACATAAATATTGCCAGAAGGGATGGAGGTGAAGAGTTGGTTCTGCCTGAAGTTTTTTTTTTTCTTGTACACCCGCATTAATAAAAGCCCTTGGGGATGCAGAAGTGAACGTGTCTGTGTAGTAGGATTCTGTGGGAGAAAAGAAAGAAGCATCTTCAGAGTTGCTCTTTCAGGGAAGCGTTCTCAAACTGGGACTCTGTAGCCTTTGGTAGGAGGTGGCAGTGACAACCCCATGGTGCTTGTGTTCTGGGCTTTGGTCTCTGCATGAATTTTTGTTTGGCATCGATGGCCTCAGAACCTTCTGGGAAACCAACATTTGAAGCAGAAACGTAAGCAGTTTGTGAAACTGCATATTTGCTATTTCACCTAGTAAATTATGCCAGCTTTCTTACACAATAATATATATGCTTATGAAATCATGATGACTTCCGTACAACGTATCTTTCATTGATAAATAACCTTGTTTGTTTGCTTGTTTGTTTTAACTTTTCTAAAAGGATGGTATTGTCTTTATCCACCCAAATTTCTAGGGTGGACGCAGATGCTTACACGTCTTTCTTCTGCATGGGGATGACTTATTCAAAGCCCTAGCGTATAGCAGGAGCACTTGCATTAATATCTGGTTTTGATTTTTCAAATTAGGAAGTAATAAATGAGTTGTGTATAAACCTAATGATTTTTAATTCCTAATGTGAAAGTTACAGCAGTGTCATAAAGACAAAGCTTCAATTTGTCATGAAGAGTGGGCTTCAAAGGTTTTCTTTGCTAATTCTGCTGTCTTCATACCAATATAATAGGTAGTCAGAGAGTTTCTAGCACCTTTAGTATTAATTAAATTTAATCCCCTAAAATGAAGTTGGCAATAAAACAATGAAAAATGATATTTCAAAAGAAGATAAAACAGTTCAGTCCTGAGTAGCTGTATGAAGACGCTAAGCTGGCAAGCAGGGAACCATAAAAGTTACAGAAGTCAAAATGGGGCCTCTGTGAGTTGAAGCTGTTAGTGGAAGTAATGTTATCTTTGGGTTTATGGGTTAGCAGTAAAATTCCTCTTTGCAGAGAGCAGTACAAAGCTTATACATTATTTAAGTGTGGTATCAATGGGGCATATTTTCATACATTTTACATTTTAGCCAACATTAAAGCCAAAAGCCATCTTAATACTTAGGACAGTCCTTATTCCTTTCTTTATGTCTGCTTCAGGTATGCTAAATGTCCTAAAATGAAGCTGGAGATACTTAAAGCAATTGGGAAGTCTGCCCCTGTGGTCAGAAGTTAAACGTAAATGACAGAAACGTCTTTAAAATGACCTCATAAAATGGTAACGTTTGCTCTGTGTTTAAAAAAAGTTGAATGTTCAAGTGCTCTTACGAAATTACTTCCTTATGAACATGTTATCACAAGGCATATGAAATCTTTGTCTTCCTTTCATCTCTGATTATGAAGCAGAATGTTTGTTGCCCTTAAAGCCACCGGCTTATTGGTATTTTGACCTTTGTAGCTCACCAGACAAAGATTTTGGAAGACACTAATTTGGATCTAATTGGAATGGAGGGAGATAAGCTCTAATTAATCTTATTTACATTTAAATATATCCTGGGATGTTCTGTCAAATTCAAAGAAAATACAGGTACGGGTTGGATAGAAATTGAATCAAAAGTTATCTTCAGGTTTTAACAAGGATCCTATTTGAAAGAGAAAAGAGACAAGCCACATCAATTTAATTGCTGTCACTTTATCCATAATCCATATCATTAAGTCAACTGGTATGTCTAATCTATAACATCATATGCTCATCTTGAATCTTTGCCAGACAAAACAGGGCAATTTTAAGACTGATAGTAGCACTTTTGCTGGTATTGGTTGAAATACGTAACACTATTTGAGTCATTAGTTTTATCTGTTGTTCCTATATTCCTCTAGTATTTTATTCTGTTTTATCTATGAGATGTCCAGTCTGGGGGTTGTCCAAGCATTAGATAGGTCTGACTTTCAGTGATGATACGTATCTTCAACTATAGTTAGAGTCAGTGTTAGCTGTAGCTGCTCCCAGTCTTTAAAACTCAAGATCTTATAGTATTGTCCTTATGTTACATATGTTACTTTCTTCATTTCTTTTATACTACTGTCAGGCATCACTGGCGAATACAATTACATAATTGTTGCATTTTGCCTCAGGGTAGATGAAGTGATGGCTCTGTATATGTAAGTTATAATAAAGTGAAACAGAATTTTGAAAAATTTGTGCTATTCTTGTTTAGAGAGAAGGTACAGAGTGCAACCTCAACCTAGCTGCTTATAATATATTCCTTCCACACTCAAACTTTTCTGTGAAACTTCTATATTTTAATGATTTGGGACTCTAGAATTTTTTTCATGTCACTGTTGCTTTGAGAATTCAAACTCAGTCTGATATCAGTGCATTCAACTTCACTTGAAGTCAGCAGAGTTCAGAATTTGACCATAGTCTTTGATGTTATGAGGAGGGAAATCATTTGAAAGTGTGCTGGATGGTTTATATGGGGCCTTTGGTTTGCTGTTTCTGTAATGAAGTCCTACATTGCATGGTATAGTATGTTCTTGTTAAGAGCGTGCGATGCCTTCCAAAAAGGCTTAACGGTGAGAGATTCTGCATTGCCTGACAGTCGTGATAAAATGAGTTCAGCTGTTTCTTGAGAGCTGCCTAGTGTTGTGCTAAAATCACTATTCTGTAGATCTTATTTAGAGTTTAAATGTGGCATCGTTTGTTTTGCAGTATTATTTAACGGATTCTTGTGAAATCGTTGTTAGCACTGTATACAGTGTGGGTAATGCTGTTGTTGTTTATAATCTTTTTAGGTTGTGCTGGTGAGATGGAATGAACCATTTCAGAAACTAGCAACCTGTGATGCAGATGGAGGAATATTTGTTTGGATACAATATGAAGGCAGATGGTCTGTGGAGCTTGTGAATGATCGTGGAGCACAGGTTGGTATGAATATTTCTTCTTAGTCAAGAACGATCAAGTCCTGAGAGACATAAAATGACAAGGAAGGTGAATGGTTCTGTATGCATTTAGGAAAGCAGAGAAGAAAACAAAACATTTCTTTATTGAAAGGAGTAGGCAAGAAGTGTCACAAAGATAATTTACAAGGACAGATACTTTATCCAACTGGTTTTGACTTTCACAAATGCATATTAAAATTCTGCGTTAGGCAAAAAAACCTTCTGTGGTATTGAAGTCTTTTGCCTTGTTTTTAAATATTAAGTGAGAGTAAATCATCCATTGTTGTTTTTGCAAAACTACACTATTTTTTTCAATTATATCAATTCAGCATTCCAGTGACTGTTTTTTTGGAAATGTGCTGTTTTTCAGTGTATAAGGGTACAAAGAAATTTCTGAATCCTCTTCTAACTCCCATCCATTTGTGTACAAAATGCCTTTTTAAAGAAAGTGTCATCGTGTCTTGCATTGACAGTATGTTAGCTTTTATTGTTGAGGGGGGGAAAAAAAAAGCCCTGTGATTAAACTGTGGATAATGATAACTGCCAGCAGTTCTATCTGGTTCTGTACAATACTGCCTTAAAACAATAAAAACTACTACATGGCCATAATATCTATTTTCTTATCTTTAAAATGTTAAGGTAAGCGACTTTACATGGAGCCATGATGGGACTCAAGCACTTATCTCCTATAGAGACGGATTTGTGCTGGTCGGTTCAGTCAGCGGACAAAGGCACTGGTCTTCAGAAATAAACTTGGAGAGTCAGATCACCTGTGGTATATGGACTCCAGATGACCAACAGGTAATGGGGCTTTTAGAGGCTGTAAATTATATCATGTTGATATGCTATGGAATATACGTCTTTAAAAGTTGTTAAATAAGTTGTTTGTAGGAATAGTTTCCCCTCAAAACCAACGTTTGTGCAGATAATGAAAATTTAATTCGTCATCATTAGGCAAATACGCTAATATACCAAGTTACCTATCATCACTTTTCACTCCAATTCCCATGCAGTCTTATTTCAAAGTTAGTTTGAGACAGGAATCTGGAATTATTCCCCTAATTTGTTGATGCAGCTATCTTGAAAATATGCAGGTGAGCAGAGATACAGCATTGCCTAGTAAATATCTGACTGGTCATTTCACTGTACAGCTGCCCAATTTGCACTTACAGCAAAGGCAGTCCAATTCACAGATACAGTTATGTTTGCCATCACATAAGCAAGTGGATTGAATTGATTTTGAGCGTCAGAGACACCTTTAAGGTCTCTCTTAGCCTTATGCAAACAAAATAATTTTGAAAAGGTGATTTTTCAAAGCACTGAATTCAAAACTTGCTGAGCTTTGAAAAAGCCAGTTATAAAATTCTTCTTTACTGCTTTTCTAGTGAGGCATATGATGTTGGACATGTCACCGTTTCTAGTGGGGCTTGAGCTAGCGCATTGGTTTTCATTTGCAGAATTTACAGTGGCCCTTTGCCATTCAACTGTTGAACTTACTTGAGCGATCTTTTCTTCCATGTGCTTCCTGTCCTTATAGTTACTGTGTTCGTAATACAGTACTGAAGGAAATGATAGTGGTAGACTAGTGCAAAGAGAAATTGTATTATTTTCAAAATTAGATTATTTTCCTGCCTTCACTTTGCACCTTCATAAAAAGGTACTGATCTAAGACTCAAGGTATCATTGTCTTTAATTTGGAATACTGTAAATCCGTGCAAGATATATGCAGAGTTATTTTGGGAATTGCTAGTGGAGTATAATAGCACTGGTAATGTGCATTTCTACAGCAGCATCTAATAATTTTTAGAGTGCTCCGGAAAGAATAATGAATTAATTATTACAACACTGCTCTTTCAAGCCAGAGTGCCTAACTGCCTCTTTCTGAATCTGAGGAAGCTTAAGTCTTAACAATAAATAATTTACTCAAGATCAAGAGGAAAAGACAAGCAGCAGAAGTAGGAAGGGAAACCAAGATCTAATAGCTCTCACTCCTATGTTTTAAACATGAGGCTATTCCCTTTGTATGATTTGCGCTTGTAGTTCACTGCTGTATTTGGAAATATCTTCACTTGAGTGTTTAATTTGGGAGGACTGACTTCCTTTAATTCAAATTAGCCAGTATGTTTGTACTTTCTAATCTGGATGCTTCGTAAGTGTTTACTCCAGAAAACGAACATTTGTTCAGTGTCCAGATAAGCACTTCTAAACATAATGGCCAATTCCAGTTGGGTGAAAATCACTTGCTTGAGTTAAGAGATTCTGCTGCTAACAAACTCACTGAAATAGAGACCAAAACCAGGCATGGACATGATGTTGCTCTGCACAACTCTCTACACTACGGGTTTTGCATGTTTAGCTGGTGACGAACCTTACTGTTCTCCAGAGTTGGTGGAGAGACGAGATCTTCTCATACATATTTAAATGTTTCTGCCTTTGAAGGCACAAGGCAAGAGACTACGCTCACAGTTCATACTAAAAAAATAAATAAAAATTTTGGGGAAAAAGGACGGCATATATTACACACAGGCACATGCAGAAATGCATGCTCTCACTAGCTTACATCCTTATCTAATTTTTCTGCTGTCGGTAGTTAGCCAGATTTGTATCTGTACAAACGAGATCAGACTACTCTAAAGTAGCTTCAGCATCTTGCCTATCACGTAATGTAATCTGCTTGTCAGTTCAGAGAGTGAAAGATAAATGTCAAAATTTAAATTTATATTTTCATAATATTCTTTGTCACCCTTCTGACAACACAAAAATTGCTTCTGAAAGTATTCCTGAAAAACATTACGTTCCATGTTGCCATGACCTTTAACAGAATTAGCTTTGAAAGTTAAATTTCCAATGAGAATTTATTGTTCAGTATCAGTTTTCTATTGTCCTCATAAAAAATTGTTTGATGTAGTCTGTCTAAAATACCAGCATAGATATTAGTTTGGGAATTCCGTTTCATTTTTTGGGAGAGATGATGGGAAATTCAGTCCTAGTTCTTTTGTAAATGGGAGGTTTCCACATGCATTACTTCTGCTCACCTCAGTTTCTAGTTTTCTTAACTTTTGCCACTCAGTCCTCTCCTATGTTCATCCTCATCTTTTCTTCCAGTTCTCATTTTCCATCTTTTCTCCCATGTGTCCAACCAGTAGTCTTATCGCTTACGCCGTAGCTCCTTGCTGCTGCTCTCTAGCAGCCCCTGCAAGAGGAGGAGAATGTCCTGCTACCATCTTTCCTTTGGAGGAAAAGAATGAGCTACAGTTTTACTAACCATCTTGTTTTGTCATATAGTTAAGCTGTCAGTATTTAGGTCAAATGCTGCAAATAGAGAGTCTAACTCTTAACTGTGTCTGTGGTTGTGGCAGGGTGTGTGTGGCTGCTGGATGTCTTGCTGCTATGCTCCAGTATCAGTTTGCAGGTGAAACATCCAAGGAAGTGGCTGATGCCATCTGTGATTGAAACTCCGTAATTAATACTTGCCAAATTCTTTTGAGAACTTAGAGACAGGATGATAGTTGGAGAGATGGCCTGGGTTGAGTATTGGCCTGTTGAAGTTGAACATATGGTTTTATGTTTCAAATAACTTGGAATGTAATTTGCCTTGCGGGAGTCATTGATTTATTAGTAGTAGGTATAGTTGTTCTGCATCTCCTTTTAGGAAGGGAATGATATGACTCACAATTTGTGGCTCTGATGATTTTTCATGATATCTTGAGTTCTGCCTTGTATGTTGGGTACAAACCTACTATGAGTCATAGGCAGTTAATATGATCTGATTTGCTGCAACGCTTTATTTCTCAGCATCATATGTCACGAGATGATTTTACCAGTGAAGGACACTGACAGATTTTTTTTTTTTTTTTGAGGACCTGGTTCCTCAGGATTATGCAGTTTTTTTTTCTGGTGAGAAGAATTACCTGGGACCACGTAGGGATGAAAAGTGAATTTGAAATGCTAAGTTTTACAGGAGAATCCTGTACCCTGTCTTGAGACAGTTCCACAGGACTATCAGGTTCTTACCCTGCTTGTTTGCAAAGAGGGAGTGTACATACCAAGTAGATTGAATGAATTCCCAAATGGGAAAAACCTGAATTTTGTCTGGCCTAATGGTTTATTTATAATTATAGAAGCAAAGTCAATAAATAATTGAAGCGCTCTCCTAAGCCAGCAAGTCATATAAAATATTTTTCCACTGCTTCACCTTCCTTCCTGTGTGTTTGGTCAGCTCCTAGTGATATCTTTCTATCGGCTTCTGCCCTCCTCAGGCATCCTCTGCCTTTCCCTCACCTTCTGCCTCGCTCTCTGCCCCTGCTGCTCCCTGTTGGAGGATTGTGAAAAGCTTCCATTTCTTAATTTGTTATGTTTTTACCTAATAAAGAGGTTTATCCCTATTCATGGCAGAAGAAAGACACTGTCAGAGAACTGGATAAGAACTGTAGAGGGGTCTGATTATCCTCTTGCTGATGGCGATATGGTGTAATGCCCTGGGCTGCGCTGGGGTTGTTTCTGCTCACTGCTTCTGTGTGTGAGAAGGGAATCAGAAGGAAGTCACTCTCCAAGAGAGGAAAGCCTTGGTGAAAATGAATAAATACATTGGAATTCCTCAAAGAGGCCATGTTCTGTTGTTGTAGCTAATATCCCAAGAGGTGCTATTATTCTGCATTTGTTTCCTACCTCTTAGCTAGTGGAAATTGTTAGACTTTTCTGGTGGTTGTATGATCCTATTTCTATTTTTCCCTCCTCTTTTCCCGTTTTGAGCTTTTTATTTGTGGAAATTGAGGGACTTTTCAGGATTCTCTTTGACCTGGATATGACAGATAAGGGGTATGTGTGAACTTTACCAGTGTGCTCTCTTCTGTTTCCTTTGAAAATGAGTATACAAGCAGTTACCGAATTTAATTTGCATCCTGCCAGGTACAATATTAAAGGTAACAATGTCATATATAGTTCCATCACAATATAATGTGCATTAGTATAAAGAATGTGTAAATATAGGGCCCTATTTTGGAGCTGTTCTCTTTGTCTAATCATATAAATTTTGCTCACAGTGGTGTAGAGAGCAAGCACAGCATTAGGTACAGATATTGCGTGCACTGCAAGGTCTTTAGAGACATAGGAAGAAAAGAGGTGAAAGGACATTTTGGTTAACCTATGAGACCAAGAGTGCTTACTGACAATTTGCAAGCAAATGAAAATGATTTTTCTCAAAATATAGGATGCAGAAGGCCTATATTTTTGCAATTTTTTTTTTATCCTTTGTAGTTTGCAATAGCTGTGGAAGAAGACAGTTTCTACATTGTTAGTCACTCCTGCTCCCAGAGCTTGCCATCCCTTCTCCCATAGCAACCACAGAAGCTTCAACATGTTTTTTCATGACAGCCGTGAGACAGAGGCAGGCTTCAGTTCCTAAATTCAGTCTTAAATATCCTGAATTTCAAAATGGAATCCTGGACCCAGAAAGGAGAGGAAAATGCTGCTTTCTAGTTCCAGTGATGCCACCAGACCAGGTGGGATCTGTATACTGATACAGCATTAGTGTCTTACACGTCTGTATTAGGATTGATGCCGTGTTGTACCAAGTCACTGCAATGAAACAGAACCTATGGCACAATTCGTACTTCAGAGGCCTTACAAGTCAAATCAACAGCACCGTTCCCACCATTAGTCCTGTCTAACATGCTCTTGTCATTACCTTCTGTTTTACTGCTGATCGTTTTCATGCTCTCTGTATTTATCTCCTCTCCCCCAGCTAAGGCAAATCTGTTCCCCAAGGTAGTGTATCTTGACTAAATGATTGAACTTGCCATTAGCTGGTCTGTCTGATCTAACGGGGGCTGTGCTGAGGCCACGTCAACAAAATGAATTCAGGTTACGACAGAGGTTTATGAGACATCAATTTTCGCAGTGATAGCTTTGCAGTATGAAGTTAAAATGTTTCAATATTTTCCCCAAATCACTGCAGATGGAAGCACCACAGCTTCAAGCCTTGGGCCTAGAAGTATCAGCTAACTAACAAGAAGCGCTATCAAATTATTTTAAGTGGCATGAGGTTTTTTGCAAACTTGTCTCTCAGCTTCCATAAAGAGTTTTGGTGTGGCTTTAGTCCTTGCGGGAAATTTATCTAATAAATCCATTGCCACTGTAGTACAATCCACTTTGGGATCGTCTCATCTTCATCAGTAGTATATGGTTCACAGGTGCTACCACCTTTTCAGAGGAAGAGTTGTTTTGAACAACTCTTAAGCTAAAAGAAGGAATGGTGGCTTTATCATAGCTTCCAGAACATACCTTAAAAGTAAGGGAGTTATAAATCTTTGAAAACGTTACATCTACTTGTGCCCTAATGTCATCTTCCCACCTACATCCTCTTTTGCCTGGTGTTCTGGAACGAGGAATTTGTGCTTCCATTTGCTCTACCATTTTGGTTTTAATCAGGTGCTGTAGCACGTATCTGATTCAGGCAGGTGTTACTTTGCAGTAGTCACATTGATTTTTGCTCAGACTTCTAGCTGTGTGGAAAAAAAAGTCTTGGAAGACAGTCTTCTAATGAGTTGACAGAACGATGAAAGAAAACTACAAACTGGCAACGGGGAGAGTATGGAATAGGGAAATATTTACCTTAATTATTCTCAGTGTTGGAAGGGCTGGAAGGAGAAAATGAAAAAACCCTACAAACAGTAAAACTTGAAAGTCTAAGCAATGACTTTGGTCTTTATTAGAATATTCCTTGTTCCTACTAAGGGCCTTTTTATGTTCACATAAAGGAGTCTTTAAAATGCCAGGAAATATCTGTATTATGTCTTAACATACAGAAATACATCTTTTCCCTCAACAGTTCTGAGTGGAGAGACTATCAGATGGGCTTATAAATATATTTACAATGATTAGAGCCACTCAAAGTTGCAGTGTAGGATATTGCAATCTTTGAGAAAGAAATGAAAGACCTATTTTCACTGATGGATGATTTACACAAATTACTGAGAAAAATGGCTGCAGGCTTTTTATAGCATTTAAGAAGTGTCATTAATTAACCAGGCAGTTTATTCAAGCCACAAGGACTGCAGACAATGGGTAAGTTGTGTATAAAGATTTTAACATTACATGCTGCATAGTTGAACGGAACCATTAAAATGCAAAAAGAAGACGGGGAAGGAGAGTTGAATTTCAAGATAAATCTGTTTGTTACATAAAGCAAACAGATAAACAAAACCTACTGCAGCTGAACTTAATATTTTGGACTATTTTTAGAAGTGTTTCAGGCCTTTTCAGTAGACTTGCCATTAAAATTAATAATCTCTGCTTAGCTTGTGCTAAGAATTCTGTGAATGTTTCCTGTCCTACCGCATCCTTTTATAGAAAAATATGGTATTTTTAATGTATAGTTAGAATGTTTGAATGTTTTTGCTGAGACTTTACTATTCTTGATGTATATATTTATACGTACTGGAAACTAGTAACACTTTGTTTTTGTTCTCTGCTTGGTGACTTGATTTTTATGATGCCACATAATAGTGACAGACAGATTTTATGAGAAAAAGTAATGTGAATTTTAAGTGCTAGTTAGCCTTTCTTCCTCTCCATATCTTTTTATTATATTGTTTTAAAGCTGTGTGATACGGCTATTTCTGAAATAATAGATTTCTCTGTTTTTCTGGTGTCTATATGTAGTTTCATTAACATTATCTTTCCTTAGCCATTTTGTCTCAAGTAGGTGTTCATGAATCATTCTGCTGAGAAGGCCGCTTTCCAAAAGAAGGAAGGAAAAGAGTTAAATAGCTCAGTGCGTTGTACCTTTTTTTGGTTGCACTCTCCCTTTCTCACTAGCAATGAGCAGCTACAGCACAAATTTGATTCCTCAGCTGAGGATTCAGTAGGCTTTGCCTCTTGTTTTGAGATTAGAGACCAAATACGTTCTCCCTGAATGTATTCATTCAGGTTCATCTGTGCCTTTAGGGACCTTGGCAAATCTCTCTGGGGTTTATCCCCGACGGGGCTTTTTCTATTAGAAACGCTAACTGTTAACACGCAATTGTTGAGCAAGGTAGTTGAAGGAACAAGGTGATGCTTCGATGTGCTTTCTTCATCCCACTAACTTCATCTGTGCCTTGCCTAATCTTTCCCTTAATGCTCTTTATTCCGACCCTAGCAGCAAGATATTTAGAGAGCTGACAAGACAGTGCTATTTGCTCTAGTCGTAAGGGCTGTGAGATGGGGGATGCTGGTGTGCAGATAGCATCATAGTTCAGATTTTCTCAGGAGCTCCTTGAAGGTTTTGTGTCAGCATTTTATCAGATGAGTCTTACAAAGAAACATTTCTTTTAAGGGCTCTGCCGAAAGGAAGGAAACAACTATTTTAATGTGTTGCTTATCCTTGCAGGTATTCCATGGTTGTTACTGCAAAAGTGAGTGGGTGAATGGATTTTTGCATTCCCTTGGATGCAGAATATATTTGAATATACAGCTCACTCTCAACAAGTACACCTTGCAACTCTGCACCCTCATCTGATGCGAGACTCTGATAGCTCGCACTCTGATAGCTCACAATGTCCTTGTCTTAGCTGACCAGAATCTAGGGTTTATTAAGCTCTGAGTACCCGTACCAAGTCTTTCCCTTACTCAGGAGAGGAAGGGTGTTGATGGAAATGACAAACCAGAACTCAAGGAAGAGGTAAAGGCTCATTACGCTATTCAGTTAATGCATCCACTGAGCGTTTTCATATCCAGTACTGTTTTACATTTTTGAAGCATCAGTGTTTGAGTCAGCAAAATAAAAATAAATGCAAATAAAAACATGACCAGTCCCTGTGTGGGATGTGTCAGGAAGGAAGAAGTAGGTTGCCTCTCCTCTCACCTTGCCTGCGTTTATGTACAAAGACTCGCTTATATAGCCTGAAGTCTTAAGTTCTTTAGGACAGGGAATATTTATTTGAACCTGTGTTATGCTTCAGTGTGAGGCAAGCAGTAAGAACTTGGTTGCAGATGTACAGTCCACCTGTGTAAAGCAGCAGCACATACTTACGTTGCTTTTTAGACAGTTCTGCGAAAGAGTGGCACCTTCTGCAGGAATCTGCTTTCCTTTCAAGAAGTCCTACATAAGATAGGAATTTTGTTTTACTTTAGTTTGTGCCTTCAAACTTTCAGCTGGTCAAGAGAGGGCATGTGAGTCAAAAGCGTATTTCTTACAGAGGAAAAGCTTTCTAAACTGTGAAAGTTTTACAGCATTTGTCAGAAACAATCTGTGTTTCTGAAAGAAACCGTTCCATTTCTGGAAGAACCACTTGACTGAGAATGTTTTGGTCCCAGGACTAATTTGTTTCATCCAGAGCTTTGTGATCTTTTTGATTAAAAAGAAATGTAGCTTCCAGAGTGGTTCATTTAAACTTTATTATCACTGGGGTATGATCCATGAAGTTTCTGGAAATTAGTAGCAAGTGTGGGTGTCAGAATGGAGTTTTGAGCTTAGGTCAGATGTGTTCAAGTCTGTGAACAGTTTGAATCCTCTTCATAGGGAAGAAAGAGTGTAGTGATTGCATCTGGAGGAGGAGACTTGTGGGCTTCTGCACTAGGTCTTGTCTGGGAAAGCAAAGCCAAGTTTCATAGTAAATTAGAGATGAAAGGTAGTATTTTTGGAAAATGATGTCACATGATCTTTCTATTATGTTGACACGAAGAGATTGTATACCATTAATGGAAGAGTGACGCAGTACCTCTCTATTTTTCAAAACTGTTTCTACCAGTGTTTCTTCTTGCTTAGATTCAACTTGAACTGGCTCTTGATCCAAGAGCCGGTTTCTTGTGGGTGTTCTTACACTCCAGGATTGTGGAAGGCTGCATCAGCTAAGAGATAATCAATCCTTCCTTGCTTCCTCCATGCTTTTAGGAGGACAATCATTCTTCTTCAATACCTCATTTCAGTAACAGTTTAATACTCACCCTGTCTCCATGTTGACGCAGTTATGCTTGGCCTCACCCATTCTATGTATTTCCTGCCCATGCTGAATTACCCTTCTCTGCTGAAACCCAAAACCTAGGAGGAGAATGCAGAAGTTGAGGGGCTTTCTCCCATGAACATACAGTTTGAACTAAGGGCTTCTTGAATCTGTATTAAGAAATTAAAAACAGCAGGGACGTTTCTTCTAAAATATTTTCTGTGTTGCGTTTTCCCTGGTGCAGAGTGCAATCCTCGTTGCTGGGTAATATCATTTTCCATTAGAGGAAGGAAAAAAAAACCCAGCAACAACTCACAAACTTCTAAAACTGGGAAGGAAATTTTAGCTTGAGCAGACTACATTTATGCTATCTTTCAGGAAATAGCTAAGGCCTGGCTTGGGAACAATATAGGAGACTGCCAAGTGTATGTGAGTACTTTTGAGTATCAGCTGACATCCTTTGCCTGATTCATTGATTGCTAGTAAAATTAATTGCAGTTTCCCACCTAACAATTGGCAAAAAAAAAAAAAAAAAAGAAAAGAGAAGAAAAGACTGTTTGGTACTATGTCTAATTTGGTCTATGTGAAGAATATGTATTTTCATAGACATATGTGCATTTTCCTGATGGAGATGAATGGAAGAACAGAAAACTGCTCTGCTTAAAGAACGTTCTAAAATATTTCTGGTACGGGAGTTCATGGTCCAGGCCTGATACCAATCTGTGCTAAAAACCACAGGAGATATTCTCTAGATGTTCCAGCTGCTAGCTTTCTATTCATTTTGCATACTGGTAGGAATGTGATTTGAAACCTAACAAAAGAAAAAAAACCTATTTTCCATGTCTAAAGTAGACCCTGAAATATATTATTAATTTGATTAATATTTTGTAGAAGGGCTGCTCTTTTCAGTTAAAAATCTAACTGGTGTAGGATTGAAAAGTGTCTGAAGAGTAAAGAAAGAATACAGAAATGTATGTGTCCAGAAGTACGTAAGTGAGAAGTAGTCCAGGTATGCTGCATATAGTAATCAGACTTTCTGTGATTTGCCAGAATGCTTTCAAACAAAATAATCTTTGCCTGGTCAACTGGTTTCACCCTCATGTGTCCAAAGTAGTTTTGTAGCTTGAGATCCAGGGTTTGACACTGCTTATATTTTTCACTCCTGGAAGAAAGTGCAAGCTGTATGTCATTAACAGTCATTCAGCTATGTTACGTTATCTTAGAGAGGAATAAAACTAGTGCTGTTTGAATGTCCAGGTTTTAGGATTTCAATCTTTAATAAACAGATTTGTCACCAGGATTTCCAGTGTATTTACTTTGTCTTCTTATTTGAGGGCTTTGTAGTAGTTACCTAAACCCAAAGGACTTTGTAAGAGAGAGGAAGAACAAACCTGAAAGAACATAACCACTGCTACTTCTGGAAGTTGTTAACGCTCTTGAATGACAATTTCATTGCTCTGTATATATACTGTTAGCTGTGTGATCTCCTGGTGTATTATCCATGTACCAGCTCGTAACTCCTCATTTATGAAGGAAACAAAAAACCTTTTCTCCAACTTTTTAGACCTAAAGGCAGTCAAAGAAAACCAAGTGCTTTTATTCCCCTCCCCCACCAAGCTTTTGTATGAATTGTGATGATGTCTCTGTTTGTGCCAGTTCAAGAAATCATTTTACAGCAGCTGAATTTTTAATGGAAATAAAAAATATTCAGCAGGAGAGCATCTCTCGCCCTCTGTCTCGATTCTCTCTTTTTCTCTCTGCATTTTGAGGTAAAAAGAAGTAAAACCAGAAATACTACCCTCAGGAAAAAAGCTTTGCCTTTTTTCTGTATACTAAGAAGCTGCTGCTGCACCATTTCATGCTTTCTGATGTAGAAGCAATAAACAAGAGCAGCACAAGAAATGCAAAATGCTAATACTGCAACTAAATGGATCACAAAATGCGCTAACTAAACCTTTACAAGAATGACATTTTTATGTTAGACTAATACTAGGGAAGGAAAATGTTTAAAGGCAGTAATTTTCCATATACTTGCTGTGTTATTAAGCACACCTGCATAAATAGGTGTTTGATCCATCATTTTATATTTTAATCAGTTTATAATTCAGTTAATTTTGAATCACAAAAATATATTTATCTCTGTTAGTATGATGGCAGTGTGGTGAAGACTGTAAAGCTTGTTCCTATCCTGACTACTAATATTTGGCCTTATGGCTAAAGTAGAGCAAACAGAACTTCTAATTCAGCTTTCTTGAACTGCTCAGCATACTTTTGGCAATGCATATGCAGTTGACCTTATTAGCATTTCTACAGAGCGTCATTTCTGAGATACAGTTCTCACTTTTTCCCTATTGAGAGGAAGAAGGGGGTAAAGGAGACTAAAGAAAAAATATGAAAAAGCAGTTCTAAACTTTGAAAAGAGGAATTTCAGTAAGAAAACATCAGGCAAAAAGGCTGTTAATTTAGACAGATGCAGAGTAGCACTGTTGGTGGCAGCATTGATACTATCTGGTGAAGCAATAATGAGGTTTCAGCAGATGGGTATGCTGATCCAAAAAAGGAACCAGAAGGGCAAGGAGTAACACCAAATGCTGAAAGAGCAAGGTTTATCAAGTATGTAGGTCAAAGAGGGATCCTTCACAACACTGCGAAGACAAGCCTAGAGAAAGTTAAAAACCAAAACCATAAATCACAGTAGGTAAAAATAAGAGAGAAATTAGAGGCCTCAAGAGTTCATAGAACAAATTTCTGCTTCATAGAACAAAGTTTTTACAGCACAGTTTTAAGAACCAACAAAGCACAGTTTTTCAAGTTTGTAGGGAGTAGCATTGAAAGACCATTTATGGTTTACTTGATCATAAGATGCTGATGAGAGCTCTGCCCTGAACTTGCTCTTCATTGTTAAGAAACTCCTCACAGAGTTTGAGGTGATTAAAAGGAGGATCTGAAACTGGTTAGTTTGAAATACAGCAAGTCCCTTTGTCTGACTGGTACATACAAAAATTCTAAAAGATCTTAAACATGAATTCAACTTAGCTATGAGCAGAAATAATCAAATCTCAGTTTCAAGTTTTGAAGGGCAGCACTGTATTGGGAAAAGGTTGTAGAAGCATCTAAGAGATGTGTAAGTAAGATTTACATCTGTACCTTGAAGCTGGTTAAAGTGAAAATTGAACATGGAATCACCAAACACCTGAAAACTGATCTGAAAGGGCCTAGATGGGATATTTTTTTCCAAAGCGAAATTGTGTCTCACTAGTCTCTCAGAAGTCTTTACATATGTCAGTAAAAGTGGTAGCTACAAAAATCAGTGGAAAGAATTTATTTAATTTTGAAAAAATCAACAAGTGCGTCCAAATATAGATTTCCTGTGTTACAGTTTAGGATTGTCCTGACAGAAATAGCAGTATGTGCACTTTGTCCAAGTCTATTGTAGCAGGGATACATCCACTGCACACTCACTGCACAAATGAGTTGGCAGGTGTAGTAAATCCAGTAAATGATAGTGATACCTATTTTACTTACTGTATATGGATTAGGAGTGCATAGAGAAAAACTGGCTAGGATTCAGTCTGCAAAGAGGTAGACTAAGTGGTCAATTTGCATTACAAAAATGTGGACAGTGGGCTTGCTTTTTTGTCACACTCTATATTAAAACTTTTCTATTTTAAAATATTTATTGTTGTGAGTTAGCAGCAACATTTACAGATGACACACAGTTGCCTAGATTAATTAGGATTGTAGAAATTGGCTTGAAAATTTCAGCGTCCAGTACAGCAAAGTATGCTGCACTGGTCTAGTAAGCAACTTGTAGGACATATCCCTTTATCTTCTTTTAAAATGAACAGTCACTTTCTGAAAAAACTGCTTGTGGTCAGATACTTTGTTTTTCCAGCTTCCACTTATCCTGGGGAAGAAGGAAGAGGTATAACTAAAGAAATTGCTCCTTGGAGTTGATGCAGGGTTGGCATCTTAGCCACAGCTCAGGAAAGATTGGACCACGTGAGATTTCATGACAGATGGCATTCATTTGCAGAATATTTGGTGTATCCAGGAATTTAAATGCAAATTGTTAATGCATGCTGTATTATATTCTACATTAAACTTAGAAGTTAGTGATTGGGACTTCTCTGTCTCGTAGTCTTAATGAGAACCACTTGAACTTGTAGCTGCAGTCAAAGACCGTAAAACTATATCAAAATGCAGAAGGAATACAAAAATATTAGTGTTGTTGCAGAAGTCCGTGTTTGGTGTCGTCTCAGATGTGTGCAGCGTTAAGTCACCATCTCACAAAAGACACGTGGAGGAGGCTCAAAGAAGAGCAACCAGAATGGCCAGAAGCCAAGAGCAATTTCTCATACGAAGAGAAGCTGAAAGACATGGAGCTCACTTACCTTAAAAACATAGACAGATAAAAAGTGAATAAATATAAGATATTGTAGGACATAATATATAAGATAAAAGTCAACCCAGCTTTATTGACTTAAAGGAATTGTTAGGATTTATGGTTGCTGCGACTATGGGCTGCTAATTGGAAGTAAACTTCTCAGCATATAATCAGATGTGGTGAGATGGCAGGATCTCCCCCTTTCCTACTGAACCAATGTATTCATATTAACGTAAAGCTTGAGCCTTCTTTTTGTTGCTTAGTTGTCTTTATGTATATTAAAGCAAATCAAACAACAACAGAATATATTTCATGCAAAAATACGTCACTGTGAGTAAATGTGTTTAGAATCATATTTCAGTCCTGTTCTGAAGCAGGGGGCCTCGTCAGCTGGATCCTCAGTGCGCTAGATCTTTGGTAGCCTATTGTAATTCTGTCCATTTCAGTGTTGCCAAACCATTTTCTTCTAGTACTGTATCTGGTCCAGATGTATTACAGCATCACAACAGATCTTGCGGGAATAGCAGCAATTCAGCACAGCAGATACACACATAGCAAAATCACTGATCACGTTAAAGTTATTCCTCTTGGACTGAATTATTTAGCTTCTTGGATGCACTAAAGCAGTTTAATCTATTCATGATAAATTAACTTCAGAGCAGAATACCCCATCTTTTGATTACCGCATGTCTTTTAGGAATTGGTACGTTTCAAACTGCAAATAGAAGAGTTTTTAACATCTTGAGTATTTAAGAGGATTTCAATCTTGAATGATTTTTTCATGAATACTTAACACTGATTAAATGAAAAACCTTTTTACATACCAAAGCTAGCATGTGAAACCTATTGTTTGAAGTTACCACAGAGGCTGGGAGGTTAGCAAATTTCAAAGAAAGATGTTTTTTGGATATTCAGGTTTGTTATAATAAATATGAATTAGGATGGGCTTCATGAGGAACCCAGACACCTGTGTTTCAGGACTTAACCTAACTTTCAGATCTTAGCATGCTTAGAAAACTTTCTGTATGGATTATCCCATGGCAAACTATAGCAGGTTTCCCTTCAGAACATCCAGCAGCAGGTCACCATTGGAGAATGTTGCAGAAACGTTAGCTCTTTGGCTTCCTGTGTTCTTATGACGTCTTATCAGCTGCAGCTTCACTATAGTGCAGGATTTGTTATGTTGATATGTTTTGTAAGGAAATACTGTATTTATGCTGTGCAGCTGACTCACACTAAATGTATGGGGTGATTTTAGATATTTTATTGTCAGATTTCACGTAATTCTATAAAACCTTCAGTAAGAACACTTCAAAATAAGGTAACCAGGATTTTCTTTTTAATTATTGTTGCTTTCTTTTAGGCTTTGCATTCAAGGGTTAATAAACCAATATAACCTGTTCTTTACCTTTTTGCAGCGCTCTCTCAGACATTCCAGATCTGCAAATACCTGAAAAATATGAATTTAGGCAGCCAAAATACAGCCATTCAAATTATCTTTTGGTTCCCTCAGGCATACCCTGTGCCTTAACCTTTTTTCTGAAGGTCAAGAGAGTTTTATTCGTCTGACACAAGTAGCTTGAGTATGATGGCATTTATAGCTTAGGTAACGTTATGGATGATAACAACATTAGACACTTACACAGCTTCAGCAAGAGTTCAGCCAGTAGGACTATCAGCCTATAAATGCTTTCATCTTAAAGGCTGTCTAGCTACAATAACCCCAAAACTTAAAGCTGCTCCTTGAAACCTATTGCATGGTTAGAGAGGTGAGGAATGCCCTCTGACATTTCTGGGCTGCTAAAGACCTCCGTTAGGTCCCGGTGCAAGAATTAGGGTGCCTGCATGCAATTGTTCTGATTTCAGTTGTAAATTAATGTAGGAGTTCATAATTTTAAATGAACTGGATGCAGTGCTCCTTGAAAGAATTAACTTTAGATAGAGCTTGGACTGCAGCCTGGGTGATGGGTCACAACATTTTATTCCTACCCAATGATGAAATGTTTCTTAGTTCTACGGAATTTTAGGGGCGAAAATTCTCATACTGATTATTTCAAAACCAACAGAGAGTCTCACCTCCTCTGTCTAGGCATTTTGCTGTTACGAAAGTCCAAGGAGATTTGTCAAAACCTAGTCTAGAGAGTAAGTTGAAGGTGGTGTGAGAAGCTAGCAGTGACAATGTTCAGGATTTTGGGTTTGTGGAAGCTTGTTTTGTATAGAGATCTGAAGGAGAGTGGTTATGCTCTGAAAGTGGATAGTGAAAGTGGTCATGCACTGGTCACGCATGTAAAAACAGTTGAAGTGATGAGCAGTATGAAAGGAAATGAGATGATACCAGTGGAAGAGGAATAGAAAAAGGGCCAAAAAGGAAGGAAATGTGAGTTGAACAAAGGGAGAGTTCTTACTTTCATAGCTAAGAGTAATAACTGAAGGCTTGTAACTAACCCACCAACTGTTTAACACAAAGGCATTTATTTCATGTAGTGATATACACTGAAGTAGTCCAGATAGTGCTTTTTCATTACCAGTGTTAATGAGAAATTACTCCACTGATTTTAGTACACATCTCAAAAGGAAGATAGAATAAGTAGAGCAGAGGTCAAAAAGGATGATTGGAGGCTTTGGACAATTTCTACAAAGGGCGATTCTAAGTAGGCTGCGATTCTTCAGCTTGGAGAAGAGATGACTGAGGGATTATATAATAGAGGTCTACACAATTATGATTAAAGTTGAGAGCGTAAATAGGGAATGGTTCTTCTGTATTTCTTACAGTGTAAGAGGTAGAGGTTATCCAGTGAAATTATCTGTTAGCAGGCTGTAAATAACAGAGAGGCAGTATTTTTGCCAGAAACTACGTGACTGTTTAGTGCGTCCTGTTCTTTTACTCTTCCTTGACTATTTGACCACTGTTAGAGATAAGATAGGGGCTTAGAAGATTTTTTCATCTGGGCATTTAATTAATAGACTCTTCAGTTTACAAGTACTGTCACTGAGAAATGGGAAAATCTATTGTTTTTCCAGTATGTTCAGTTTGGGCTCCTCTTTCCAATGTATAGACAATTTGCCCTTTCATTTGTATGGTTCTTTCATATGGCAAAAGAGAAATTATATAGAAATATGATTATAAAACAGGAAATTAGCGGTACGTTGAAGGGCAAGGATAAGTTCTGGCATTCTTTTTAGCTTCATTTTTCAATACTGGCTACGTTTCAAGTTGCTGATTGCCTTTAAACTTGCTTAAAACATAATTTGCCTCGTAGAATTATGTGATTGTAGCAATAGCCTTGGCTAATGTATTTGCCATTTCATGGATTTATTAACACGTATTTCCTAATGTTTTCCTAAAATTCATCAAACGTGCAGGATCTTTTCTTGTTCAAAACCTCAAGACAGGACATGCTTATAAAAGAGAAATTGTAGATTCCAGGCAGTCTGACCGTAATCAGTGCACTTTGGCTAAACAGCAGGTTAGGGGCAAGCCCCTTTCCCCGCCCTGCGTTATCCGTTTTGTATTTGAAATGATGGGCAAAAGCTCTTCTTTATCCCTTCCTGAACCTGTAACGTATTATCTTCCTCTTGGGCTATAATAATCAACTTCCGGTTAATGGATAGTATTGCTTTTTGCCTCTATTTTTGGAAGACATTTTCCCGCCTTCTGTTTGCTTGCTGCTCATCAATTGAATAACCTGTCCTCCTCTGTTCAGCTTTCAGTTTCTCACAAGCTGTTTGAAATCTCTGTTAAGACTTCATTTTTCTCAGGTGTACTGTTGGGTATTGTTATAATTGATGCCTGCCGTTGTTTCTCCCACCAATTTTAGAAAAATTCTGTATAATCCACTCCTGTGTAGTTCAGAGATACTGGTAGAATCCCTGGTAGCCAGCTCACTTCAGTGGCAGTAATGGCCAAGTTTAAATAAAGTGTTAAGGCTCATATTAAAGTAAAACACAATGAACCCCAGTGTGAACCTTTACTTGCTTACAGATTTTAGGACCTTACGTCTAGCCCCCGTCACTTCTTGTTCCTCTATCAACTTTTTCTCCTCTTGCAAGCATCATCAAATAGGCAGGCATGTTTTGCTTTGAGATAAGCAATCAAATAAACAACTGTGGTAGTTGTTTTGTACCTTCCCTGTATGTTCTGCCTCCTATCAGAAGCTCTAGCTAGGTCTCGTTGACCCCTCTCCATCTCTCACTACTCTTTCTGCAGGTACTAACAAGACACAAGGTATTTTTCCTCTGTCTGCTGTGTCTGAGTCGGTGGAAGTTGCTTTTAATACATCTGCCCGAGAGGGACAAATTCTGATTGCTTGCTTCTGGCATTTCTTAGTTGTAATGATTTGATTTTTGATGCTTCTTTATGCACATCTTTGGTTACAGTGTCCCATTGTGGCACCGTTTAAAATCCCTGACTGCTTTGCCTTCAATTCATTTCCAGCATAGCTAGTTAATTGCAAGTTGTGTTCCGTGGAGACTCCAGGTGCTGACATTTGATGGGACCGTGGGCCATTCTGTTATTTTCAGGTACTGTTTGGCACCGCTGATGGTCAGGTTATTGTCATGGACTGCCATGGCCGAATGCTGGCCCACGTTCTCCTTCACGAGTCAGATGGTATCGTCAGCATGTCCTGGAACTACCCCAGCTTCCTGGTGGAGGACAGCAGTGAGAGTGACACAGACTCCGACGACTATTCCCCTCCGCAAGGTAGGGTTGTTCTCAGAGTTGTTCTCTCGGTTTTTCCCAGGGCATCTGGAATGGCATGAAGTGGTCACAGTGTATTGAAGCAGCAGGACATCTGCGGTTTCAGCTGGTAGAGGCTGCAAGGTTGTGTGCTCTTGCGGGGGTAGCACCGAGTGTAAGCAGAGTCCTGGTACAGAGCTGTGGGATCTGCTTGCAGCTCTGCTGCTTCCCCCCTGTCTGGCTTGGGCAAGTCATACCCAATCTGTCCTGCTGAGCCTCCATTTGCAGAAACGAGATAACAACCCAAAGCTGGTAGTGAAATGGATAGCACTAGATAAGAGCTTAAGGTCGCTGTATCCATGCGTAGGTTGGGATAGGATATGGTCATTGCCCCCCACCCTTCTTATTCCAAAAACTATATTCTTGCTTCTTTTGGCTAGCGCTGTGGATTAGTCTGTAAGATTTAGGTTAGCTTATTGCTGTGTTCCAGTGTGTGAAGTCTGAACTAAGTTAAAGAATAATATAAAGGTGATTGTATGATGAAAAATTAAAACGTATAATAACTAAAAATGAGTCTGAAGCAGCATCTCAGGGCTGAACTACAGAATTTAGGACTCTTGCAATTTTAGATCTAGTTTGGATGCAATCCAAAATGCATCATTTACAGAATATTTTGTATATACGTCAGTATAATAATCACGTATTTAGAAATAATGACAGAAGATATTGTGATTATCTGAAACATTAGCATCTTTCGAAATGGGATTTGTTTTGGCTTTCAAGGGAATCTGAACATGATGCCACAGCCTCAGTTTTGCTACTGGATGAGATTTGTAGTCTTAGAAGAAAAGGAAGAAATGATTCTAGCGTCTTCAGATTTCCTAGCAAGCTTCTAATGAAGAAGAAGGAAAAACATTACATTGGTTTTCATGGCTCTTTTGCAATACTGAGGTTCCAGTTGTGGGATGGTGGAGTGGGAGAGTGCACGGAAGAGAATTTCAGTGATCTGAACATGCTAAGTTCCTCTGAGTCAAACAGGGGTGCGTAGACGGACTTGTTACAGGCCTGCTTCTAATGAATACTGAAACATGGTGTGTTTTCTTTAGGGCAGATGCAGCATAAACCTCTCAAAGGTGACAGGCCTTTGATTCACACAGATGCATAGGAAGGACTGGAAGTTTGGTGGATTTTTCTTACCAAATTATACACGCACACATGCACATACACCACATGCTGATTACTAGGCATCTTTCTCTAAAGTATTTTTTGATCAGCTCTTTCACAAGTTCAGGAAGTGATACCACTCTTACCTGGCTCTGTATCATTTTTGATGCCTCAGAAGGTGCTGATTGGGCTTGAGAGCCATTTTCTGGGATGATGGCAGTATCTCCTGCCAGAACTTATAAACAAAAAGAACTAAATAGCAAATGCTACAGATGCTGATATGGGTCATTATGTATTTGGCATGGGAACGTCAGTGAATGCTGAAAATTAAGCCCAGAGGAGCAGAGACTTTTTAGGAATGATTGTGAAAGCACCTTTGAGCTCATCTCTATCTTTAAGTGCACAGAATCCTGTTATGTAGGATGGCATATAATTTTTCACTCTGCTGCCTAGCTCTTAACGTTTAAAATACAGCAATTTGTGAAAGGCTTCTCTTGGAAGCCCTTACGATGTCTCTAGTGACTTGAAGAGGAATACCCAGCACTTGCCCAAGCAGAAAATTTACCTAACAAATAGCTTTTGATATGATTATATTATGATACAGCTTTTCAGGAAAACCTTCCAAAGCACCATTTTTCAATTGGTGAGCACTTTTAGGGGTTGACAGTGGAGAGAGAATGAAAAACACTGCTGCATTGCATAACATTATATCCGTAAGCCACTTTGGATATGGTACAGTCAAAAATGCTTGATGCCTCATTTCAGTTACCTTCTGAAACTTGGCAGCCTTACTGTTGTGTAATTTTAACTGAGACGGAGGCATCGGAAAGGTAGAGATCAGTTCGGTAAAGATATTTAATTCTTAAAGTGAAATAGAGAATTACAGCCAAAGAATGCAATGTTGCTTTGAATTTTTTGTGATGCTGTTCCAGAGCCACTGTCCCATGGATAACGGCAAAGGGTAAGGCAAGATAGTTCAGGTTTCACCAAAGCAGACAAACTAACTAGTTGTTCCTGTTTTACTTTTGTCGTGGACGTTACAAAAATAACTAAGTAGAAGCAGTAAGAGGCTCAGAGCCGTTCCTCATGAAAATAGACTTGAGTACAGTGTGTTTCACTGAGTGTAATCACTTCTGGTAGGTCACTTTTTGCTCACTCCAGAATCTTATTTTTGCAGATGGACCAGCTGCATATCCAGTCCCGGTGCAGAACACCAAACCACTTCTTACTGTCAGCTTCACGTCAGGAGACATTAGTTTAATGAACAATTATGATGACTTGTCTCCTACTATCATCCGCTCAGGGTTGAAAGGTACAAAAGGAAGACATTTCACCCCCTTCCTATGCTTTTCTTATATTTTTAATTATGTGTCTATATGTTCATGGTTTTGGGTCAGTCTCTCCTAACCCAGTACCTCTTACCACCCAGAAGAGCTTACGGCTACAGTTATTGCCGTTATCAGCAGTGACACCTACTGGTGAAAGAGTAATGCTTGGTTAATAGATTCCTTGTTTTGGAAAAAATAGTTAAATATTTGAGATTATAGAGCAAATTGATGTTTATCTTCTTTCAGCTTAATGCATTAGTAAATTTATGGTTGTTTTTATGAATACTCACGCTACACCATGCTTCGTTTGTATCTTTAATTCATAGTGTCTCCTCCCTTGCTTTTGTTAGCCAAGTATGAATCACAGTACTGTTTTGATGTATCCTACAAATTTTAAAACTTGGTAGAATTATTAATTATAAAGTGGCAAGTTATTCTGAGAGAATAAAAATCCTATTGATTAATTACAGTACATCTTGCTAGGTGGTATTCATGTATATATGTAAAATAAGTATTCCATGCAAAATCTTTAGAGCAAAGGTTTTACAATTCTTACCTATCGAGAAGTCCCTTACTTTGCCGGTACTCTCATTACAAGTTATGGCTCTTTGCCTCGAGAAAAGTTTTGATTCACTAAGGCACAGAAGCACATACTTAAATATAAGTTCAATTGATTCTTTTTCATGTCTGCAGATAAATTAGTATTATATTACACGCAAAAAAAAATCTCAACTATGGAGTAGACCCTTAGCTGTTCTATAACAATGTGACATTGTTGGTGAAAAGTTATCCTAACACCAGCCTAATAGGGTTTTGGGTGATCCCCTGTGTAGGGGAGCCTTAGGAGGTAAAAAAATCATCTTTGAGGTTTTTATTCTACCCTAGCTTCCACTTGTCCCAACACAAGAAGCATGGCTGGGGAAATGCAGCATCCTGAGGCAACCCTGTGATGCAGAAAACTTCTTCAGCCAGTAGACACAAATAGCCTCTTGTTCTCTCTTCAGAGTTACGTGGCTATATCTTGCTGACCAAGTCTGTTCCATTTCTCTTTTCCCATTGACTTTTACTAATGGAAGAAAAACTGCTTAATCATGTCACCCTCCTCTAGCAAAATATTAATGCACAAGCTACAGTACATTTCTGTGGATCATAAACTGAACTGTGTAGTTGACATCAATAAAAGAAGAATGGGCGAACATGTTGCTGGATTGGGAGTGTGCATGAGATAGAGTAAGGTGATTGGGATATCACTGTCCGTTGTTTTGAAGTTACCCATTGTACAATAGAAAGTTTTTTACATATAGCTGTTACATAGATATATGCATTTTCCATATCTTCTTACCAGAAATATTGTCAAATGACTGTCATTTCGATGGTTATTATTGCATGCTGAGCATGTGCAAAAGCACCCAGCTCAGGGTCTCAGTCGTCTCTGACCACCTGGAATTCTACTAAAAGTGAATGATCTTCAGGATTGTGCATGAGTCTTAATTCATGTGTTTCTGTCTGAAATCTGTAATTCTTGTTTTGCGGTCTCTGTAGCAGATGCCCTTGTCTTTATGGACTTCTGAAACTACTCAATGTACGTTCAAAGCAGGCAACTGTAAAACTATTTCATACAATACTAATATATTTTTGCTGTTCTACTACCTTTGCATAGGTATTTAAAAAGCTGTCACGTTGCTGGGAATATTCATGTTAAATTGGTGTAGAACAAACTTTTGCTGTTTGATGAGAATTTGATTGCCCAGACAAAAGTTGGTCTTTTCATCCAGCTTGAATGATCCTAGATTTTGTTGACACTTCTAGTGGAGGTCCTGAACTGTTCAGTTGTGTTCTTTCTTTTTCTGTAGTTTTTAATTCAGTGATTCACAGTGTGCTACTACCTACAGAACTACTAAACTGCAGCTGCTACAGAACTAGCTTACAGCTACTACCTGCACATTTAGGGTGCTTTCCATTAAAGGTTTGTTGATATACGTGCCTCTGGTGGCTTGCAACTTTGAGGGATGACTGTGATCCACTGATTCATTTGCAGACCATTGCCCTAGATGAAACCTCCGTCTGATTTCTTGTCTCTGTGCTTGCACTGAGACCTAGTTGTCAGTCGAGCTATTGTACTTCAAGGCTCAATAGTCCTTGAGGACACAGAGCTCAGTGCAGCGTGCTGTAGAACCACACTGTCCCACTGGGACTGCTGCAGGCAACATCTAGCTGCTCTGTGCCTTTGCAGTAATCTAATTCTGGGAATTGTGAGAGAAAAAGAAAACTGCCAGGCACAGTAGCCACTTCTCTTCCTCTTGATATGGGGAACAGCTGAAAATTTTACCTGAAGACATTTACCCAAAGGAGATTGTTTTTTCTCTTTGGTAGTTCTGTAGTTAAGCCATTTACTAAAAGTGGAGTTGGTTTGCTTGCCTCATTGATTTTTAACATGTCTATCATTATACTCTCTGGAAAAGATTAATTAAATTCCATTGTAGATTACGTAGAAGGCTGAGGATTAAGAAAAAAAAAAGAGCACCACAATGCCTAGCCATGAAGAATTATCCTGAGAAACATGCATCTTGCCACTGATATGTATAGAAGTATAATCCATATGAGAAATATCATCAGAAAGGCAACAGTTGAAATAGTACAAAATCATTTTAAATTACACATAAAAGTCCCTGATGATGACAAGTTGACAACTTGAAACAATTTTGAGAACCTTTCTGCCAACTCTCATTTCTCGACTGCTTCTTCATTTGAAGACAGCTTTTCGCCCACAAATGTCTTCAAAAGGTTCTTGGCGGATTGAGCATCCCAGAGCGTGAAAGTTTTGTTTTTACCCTCACTTTGTTTCAGCACAAAATAGCTGCCTTCCACCTCTGGTTTAAGAGTAAAAAGGTTTAAAGACTAGCTCAGTATTCCTTGCACATGCAAATCTGCCTCTGAAACACAAGCAGAAACACAAAACACTGTTTTAGTGTTCTTGATGAAGTGTGACAAAGAGCTGAAGGATATAAGGGTTTGAAATTAGCATCCCGGAATTAAGCTGTGGGTGTTCCTCATTACATTCTCCTGTAGGAGAAGTAACTGATATGTATATTCATAGCCACATAAACGAGAGACTGATCAGTCCCTGTGTGATGCTGGCAAACTCCTAGACAGAGGAGTAGATTTGCACAGGTGATATGTCAAAAGAAAGCCTATGACATGGAGGCCATATATGTTTATGGTCAAAAATCCAAAAGTCTTTCAAGTTTGATGTTATAGATCTGAGTTATACGAAAAGCTACGTTCAAAGCCAATGAAAATACGAGGTGTTGCCAAACATGCTGCTTCTATGCACTGTAGCCTTCTCCAAACAGTCATTGCTACTCTCTTGGTCGGTGAGATTTATTTAAGCGTGTGTTTGCTTGATTCCCCTTACTTACCTCCAAAGATGTGCATAGGATCTTCCACATTAGTTTGAACTTCTCTAATAAGTTCCTGTACTCAGGTACAAAATTTAGCCTCTCATTTACATTCTGGACTTTCAATGGGGAGAGAGAAACTAATGTTTTTTTACACATCTTTTGCAATTGATTAAAGAAATCAGAAAAGACATTCCCAGAAGTGCATATATGGCATATATGCTCATACTTCACTGAAAGTATTGAAGTTTCTGTGCACTTAAATAACCTTTGAGAGCATGATTTAGGTTCACAAATCACCTAGGCATATCTAGAAACGCTATTCCTATTGATTCTATTAAATGATTATTGCAAATTATCTTTGATTTCAGATGTGGTGGTACAGTGGTGTACACAGGGAGATTTACTTGCGGTAGCAGGCGTGGAGAAACAAAGTCAGCTAGCTGATCTTAGCAATGGTTCCATGTTGAAAAGTGCACTTGTCAAGTTCTACAATGTGCGTGGGGAACATATCTACACTCTGGAGACACCTGTTCAGGTAAGGCATGTTTTTTAAGTAAGTTCGTAATGCTTTACTGACATGTCCCTCCCCCAGTAGGTCTTTGGTATAGACCTGCAATGCAAAAGGGCTTGCAAAATGTCCTTAGTATATTCTAAAATATGATTTACGGAAAGATGCAATATAAGTAATTATTGTTTGCATTAAGGTAGAGGTCCAAGACAACGTCTCATTCTAAGACCCACCCTGCCAGGTATTGTGCAAATGTAGAATGAGAAACAGTCTGTTCCTCAAAACCATTGCACTATGAAAGGACAAAATAGTAAAAGGAAATTCTGTTATTTTACGGGGAAGTTATTTAGCAGCAAAGACTAGATAACTCATTCAACATTGTAGCGGAGCCAAGATTTGGACTAAAATATTCCAAGTCCAGTAGCATAACCACAAGATTGTTCTCTCTTTGTTTTTATGTAATTTTCTAGTGTACAATCACATTTTCTGATGTAACATATTTCTCTTTATGACATCAGATAGAGAAGGAAGGTATTGTCCATATATGCCAGGCCTCTGAATCAGAAAGTCTTGTTTCTATTCCTGCCTTCCATACTGGCTTTCACTGTATCTTTGGTCACATTATTTGACAAGTAAATGTCAATACGCAATCTTTGTGCTGCTTCGGAGCACAAAAATGTTTCATAGGTCTTTATTGATATTTCAGAACAAAGCTGAAGGCCCACTCTACAGTTTATTTCATTTTCTGTAGAATAGAGATGACTGTAGTCTGGTTTCTGACTGTTACATAGTGAAACTTAATTTATAATGGGTTTGATATCCAAAAGTGAAGGGAAATGTTATAGATATATTTACGTAATTATGATTAATGATGATACTGTTTATTATGATTTCTCTTTCAGTACCCTGATCTGAGATGGATACAAAAGGATGACATAGTAAACCAGCTGCTAAGCTTTTGTGTTTGCTCATATGTAGCACTAACCTGTGCTTATTAATGCCAGCATTTTAATTTAGATAGAATTCTTTAGTTTTGTAATATAAAAAATAATGTTCTCTAAAGCCAATCTAAATATATGGAGAGGCATCTAATGCTGATTTAGGTATCTAAAGGCCTTACCTATACGCACAGCTTTTTTGTCTTAAACGTAGCCACTTAAGCAAAGTAGCACAGTTCTTTGTGTATCAGTTCTGGCAAAAACATATTTGTATCAGCGTTGCTTATTTCCCAGACCAGGTAAAACAAACTACAGTCACCACATTGTGTTGTTTCAGTACCACAGTACAACATGTCCATGTTACGTGTTCAATCCATATAACACTCTGGAAAAATCAAGATGTTCTTTGAGCAGTTGGAACTGAAGGAGTCTGATTGCCTTAAGATTTACGTCTACAAAGGCTCATCTCTTACTGCTTTCTTCCCTGCTTTGTTCCTAATAACATCAAATTTTCTTTCACTTAAATACCTTAATTTCTTCAAGTTCTCCCTATACCTCCTCAACTTCTTTTCAGATTTTCAGTTTGTCTTCTTTCTCCTTTTACTTAATCAGCTGGGAGGAAGTCAGCACATGTTGTGGCTGACACGAGGGCTAATTATTCAGCCATTGAATGGGTGCTTATAGACCAACTGAGAGGTCATACAGAACAGGTAACTGCCAAGGTCGTTCTGCAGTATTTGTCATAGTGAAAATATTAACATGAGCCCCGTCCTCTTTCTGGCTGCTAGTTGCCACTAAGCTTGTAGCTTTTTAGTGTCGTGGAGATTCCTTCGCCCTGTGTCAGCTTCAAATGGAATTGGCCTACAGCTTCATAAGTTGCTAAGCAAGGATGAAAGCGAGGGAGGGGGAGCAGCAACTAGCAATTAATAGCAAAATCACTGAGTCTCATTTCCTTAGCGAACAAGGCTAAAAATAACATTCAGGCTGATATATTTATATTAATATAACAGCTGTATGTATAAGCCTGCCTAAAATTAGAAAAATTAGAGCCAGCCCTCTTCTCTCATTAATTAATGTTTAATTCTCTTTTTTTAATTCAGATTTACGCGTTTAAATTCAGATTTACTCCGCTGCAGGAGTTGGTGAGGAGGTTTCTCAGAAAGGCACCTGTATGTGCTCATGTGGACATTATGCTTCTGTGTATTTGAATGCTGGTCTAACAATATTACCAGCTAAGTAACAGTTATACCAGAACATTGCAAAGCATTTGGTTTACTAACGATATCAAATTTGAAATTGCTGTTACAAAAAAAAATTGCTAGTAGCTTCTGTTACTGTGCTCCAGTGATGCATGTCCAAAGATGACAGTGTGAGTCAGTGGTCCCAGTAGTTTGTCTGATGATAAATTCATCAGAGTAAATTCATTAATTTTCTTTAAAACGGCAGTCAGCCCTGTAATTGGATTTTATAAAATCCATCACTGGTTATTGAAAGCAAATGGAAGAGAATTTCCGCATCTCAAACTCTTCTACTGAAACTATTTCTTCTGAAGCACACACATGTGTGACTGGAAAGGTGCATTGTATGAGTATTGTTGCTAATATAAAGGTCAAAAAAGTAAAGCAACACTAAACACAGAAAATAACAGATTACTGGTGCAGAACTGATTTTCTGTGTGGTCCTCTGTTGCAATCCTTTGATAAAGCAGACGTCTGAAATTTTTATTAGTAAAATACACTCAGCTGTTTATGCTGTCTGTATATCCTGAGCGTCTTGGTAGGGTATTTAGGAAAAAATGAATTTTATTGAATTGTTTATAACAAAACTCAATCTAAAACTGATGTAGGATTTACATGCAACTTGGCTGGAATGTTACTTAACATAAAGTCACTGCAAACCACAAGGCAGAACAGAATTGGGTAATGCAGTTTACTCATCTTGTCGTGGTTGCCTTCAAGGTGTTTTGTATGCCGCCTTCTCCTCCAGCTTTAGTATGTTTTTGGCATCTTATATATCACTTGATTAACTCTCTTAAGCTCTTCCCATCAGTGTAGGATTTTATGAATCATAAACCTACTTTGCTGACGATAAAACCCTAAACAGGGAAATTGCACTTATTTAGAAGTATCCAATTGAACACAGTAGCTTTGTATGAAAAATAACATTCATAAGCAGAATGATAGAGTTAGCATAGTGTAACAATCTCTCTCATTCACTGCTCTGTGGCTTCAGCCTGCCACCTTGAAATTCTACCAAAATATGTTTACAGAATATAGTGGAAAGAGCTGAAAAACATTGGTAAAGGCTGGGCAAATCAAGAACTGCTTCGCAGAATCAGACTTCTTTGAACCCTGAAAGACTGATGAAGAACTTTCTGAAGGGACTTCAGAAAGTCACACCAGACTTTACTTTATTGGGAGCAGTTATATGAAAAATGGGTCCATGCTGTGACTGCAAAGAGTCAATACCGATTATTTATTTTACACAAAGAGCATATCTTAAAAGCTGCCAATCAGCTGCTAATTATTCAGAAAAGACTATCAATTTCTGTAAACCTTCTCACTTACTGTCCTCCCCCTTTGTGTTCAGAAAGACCAACCTGATCAACCAAAAATATGCCCAGTTCTTTCAGCTGGCATTTTTTTGTAATGGTCCTGCTTTCCCAGCATCTAAAAATGCTATAAAAGCAGCAGGCTTCCCTGTCCGTCGTAATTTTTTTGTTGAAATTTTTATTACTTGTTAAATCCTCATCACCTTTCCCTGGCTTTAATCTGAGATGAGAATTATAATAATTGAACTCATTCAAGGCTTTTTTATGGTCTTGCTAAAATTGTTTGCTGGAAGTGCTGCAACCCAATTCTGTCACTTCAGAATTTCTTGTTTGTTATGCAGGTGGGTCTTTATTGTATCAACTATACCTGCTGTCAACTATAAAGCTCTCTTCTGAGTGGATACAGTTGCTTCGTATCTTCCCATTTGGACTTGAAACAGAGGAGCCTCCTGCAGCCTCACTTCAGAATTGCCTGTCTGCCGACTTTACCCAATCTGTGAAATTATTCTGGCTTTTGGCTCAGATGTGTTGCTTACATGTTGATTCCGTCTGTGGTTTTTGTAATGTCTTTCTTATATGTCCCAGAGAGGACGAGGGGAGCAAGAAAGTGGACTCAGAAATCCTGATGCTGATCTCATCTATACACCTGTAATCCTTGAGTAAATTTACATTAGCTTACGATTTTATGCCCCTGTATAGCTGAGGTAAGAACAGATTCAAACCTAAAGTGCAGTGAAGAAGAAAGAACTGAGTTCAGTGAGTGCCAGAATCAGTTGTTGTATATACAGCAAAGTTAGATGCATGTTTCCTTACGGGTAGGCAGAAAAGCTGCAATCACTTTTTTCTCAGTGTAATATTTTTAAACCCTGATTCGAAGTGGTGAAGCAAAGACTAAGTCTTCATGGGAGAGACTTCTGAGAGCCTTTGAGAGCAAGACCCACCTGCTCTAAACATGTTGGCAAGCAGCAGAAGTCTTCACAGCATTTGAAAGGCAACTTCTGTGCTATAAAAGTCCTGGCATCTGAGCAGATAAATTTAAGACCAGGCCAGTCAGAAACCTGGTAATTGTATAAAATCCACTTTACTAAGGCCCGAGGAGGAGGATGGAATTTTAGGTTGAATTCAGATCTAAAGGACATTGAAAAAAGAGACTGTCTTTTATGTTACCCAGCTGAGCTGACCTTGCGTACTTTGTCTTCATTCACTCCACATATAGCGTTCAGGTTTGTTGCCCCTGAATTAATGTCGCCTTTCATTTGTATCCCCTGAAATTGATGCTATTTAGCTGTTATTGGATGACACCGAAGCTTCCAGTAGAGTTTATATCCAGAAAGAGCAACAATTTAGAATTAGCTACTCAAGCATCTTTTTGGACATTAATAAAAGCCTTGATATTCTCAGGTTAGATCATGAGAACCGCTGTTAGCCTCAGACTGCCGCAGAAATGGATCATGACCAGGAATCTTGAGAACTTGTCATGATTGCAAAATGGAGTCTATCTTTCTACACTTATCTAGGAAAAGACTCATTCTGTTAAAATGGAATCTCATCATTATATTGAGAACTGAAAAAAAAACCCAGCTTACTGTAGAAAGAGAGGCATAAGAAACAAATCTGCATATCAAATAGGAGTTTGCTGCATAGAAAATCATCAGTATAATTTCTGACCACCTCACAGTCTTTATTACTTTTATCCTCACCAACTCTCTTATTACTCTCCACTGTAAATACGAGGAATAGGAGAATGAAGAAGTTACGTGACTTTGCAACACGTTACTTATGGACTCTATGGCAGTACGGAGATGTGCAGTCCAAACTCACAAGAGGCAGGTGGGCTCTCCAGCCATTGTACCTTCCAGCTTCTCTCAGAAAAAAGCAGAGGGAAAGACAGACTGTGTATCGGTACAACAGCAGTCTTAAATGAAAGAAAGCAGGCAACATATGTCATTTAGAGTTTTTACTCATGCATACCATTCACTAGGTACTATTTTGCAATTGGGTTCTCTCTCCTGAGGGACTAAAGTCAAAAAATGTTGCTGGACTTTCTACCCTGAAATACCATTTTATGTTTATTTTCATAACCAGTGGGACTTTCAGTCCCAGTAGTCAAGGAATTAGTGCAAGCCGCAGACGAGCCCTAGGGCTCAGGATTTCTGAGCGCAAGGCAAGTATTAAGAAGCGTAGCCTGCACTGTGTTTTCAATGACTGAACAGTATGCAGGTGATGAAAGATACATAAATTATGTTGTTCTCTTGTAAGAAAGAAGGATGAGTGGCTTGCAACAAGCAACCAGAGAGTGCTAGCTTGAGCAGGAGTATCTAGTTCTGCATGCTTTTCTAAGAGGAGTACACATCCCAGCTGGGGCATACAGAATAGAGTTAGGCATATCTGACTTTCAAGCCCACTCTGAAAAAAATGGCAAAAGAATGCCTTGTTAGCCAGTTTCTGAGATGTGTTTATAGTCAGTATTTTTCCTGATAAAACTTCTCATTTTTGGCCTTTAGGATATTATTTTAATATATAATGGTCAGAGAACTGAATCCTTTCTATGTTTGTATAGTAGTTCAGTTTGGCCTCCATGTTTGCATTTAAGCCCTGGAATTCATTCATTCATAAACAAGTTGTTGTGAGATCTTTCAAAACCTGATGGAATTTTTGTTTGGAAAGAGAGATTAAAAGTCACAGAATTTGTAGCTGCGTTTCCTTATTCCTAGTAGGCAAAAACAAGTATTCAAATACGAAAAATAAAATTGTGTCTTCTGTGCTAGTATCTTCTTGTTCATTTTTTAACAAGTACAGTATAATGTACGTAAAGTTTATGGGGTATCAAAAGCTTCTTTCCTTCTATTTTTTTGCTAAAATTATACAAAATACGGGGATTGCTTTATGAGGAGCAATACTTTTGCATTGGACATTGTAGGTCAATAGTTTTTCCTCAGCAGCATTTAGAAGGAACACAGTGGGCCAGCTCATAACTGACTTGCTGCAGCGTTTGATCTATATCCTTGCGCTTCAAGGGGAAGAGTGAGAAGGGCAGTTACTGAGAAATATTATTGGCGCAGTGCATTTAAAGGTCAGGTCAAATATGGCAATTGGGTGATCTTTTATTTCCCCCAAGCCTGTAATGATGAGCTAATTTTCCCTGAACCTCATTTTAAATCCTAGCTCTTCCCTGTGAATGAAGTGTTGCTGGACATTACACTTGAAGAGCACTACGGAACTGACCATGCCGTAGAAACGCTGTCCCAGAAAACTGCCAGCAAGGCATGTCTGGTGAATCAGTAAGCAAATACAAACCGACACAGCACAAGTGCTGTTCGGTGAGATTGGGAGTGTTGAGATTAAAATGCGTGAGGTGTGTGCGGAGAGCATTGCGAGCCATTTAATGGGATAAGGAGACTATACAAATGGAAGAGTATAAATGCTGTGATCTACAAACAGTACATCACTGTAGGTGTTATGTATGTTGTGTGTGTATTTAAATGTGTATCCACTCATACATGTGTTGTTTACATAAAATACATAAACAGGATGTAAGGGAGACAGACACTGAAAAGCTAGAAAATGGCTGAATTAAGGTTGCATGTTGGGAAGCTGAGATTAAATCATGCAGTGAGACAGTGTCTTCTGTCTTCTGACTTTTTACTCTTCCTCAGTCCTACAGTGCTTTATTGCCAGAGGTCCCATCCAGCATTTCAAAGCTTCTCAAAAAACATATTCCTAAGGAATATGTTTAAGATGCAAAGTTTCTTGCTCTGGTACTGTCTGCACCTCTGCTCTTCTCTGCATGCAGCAGTAACCTGTGGACAGAAATGGTTTCATTTAGCTCCATTAAATGGATGAGCACAGGGCGATCTGGATGTGGTGTAATGGATTGTTATAGCTGGAATATTAGACTTTGTAATCTCTTCTGGCATTAAACTCTGCAATAAACAAACATTTTGATTCTAAGCCACACATTTGTTTATTCCTTCACCTTCTTTATAGATATACTTTAGTTGAGGCAACGTGAAAGGAAGGAGGTGGTTTGGAACCACAGTGATCAGGTAGATAGCTCTGCCCATGCTGCAGTTCACTCCTTGAGGCAATCAGGGTCACAGCTACGTGTGCCTTTCTTAGGCTGTCGTATAGTATGGCAGCGCCTAACCTTTGTCAATGCCTTTTCAGTTCTGTTGATTTTACCAGCAGTATGAACTGTCTCATTGCTCTGAGACAGTATGAGGGTGAAGCCGTGCTCTCATGTCATGAAAATATCCATCAGTAAGGAACACTGTATGTGTTCTCTCATCAAATCCCCAATAAGCACTTCGAAATCTACTCTATAAACTTACCGCACAAGAGTTTTCTAATTTATATATACTTTGAGTATGTAAAATTAAGTCAGATTCAGGACTGACTAAGACTGTCCCACAGAAGTGATTGTTACAAGCTATGTAGTAATTATTGATGATACATGAGGGATTTCTCGGTTCTTTTGAAGTTCTCCACTACAAAATGCCTTTAGCAATTACCGTGAAAATCATAATGTTTGCAGGTTGCAGCTTTCCATTTGCATATCAGTCAGCCTGAAGGTTTGTACCACCATGGAAGTGTGTGTGTGTATATGTTGCCTAGATGTAATGAAAAAGAAAACTCTTCATTCCTCCCACTTTAAAACCAATATTTTCCTTGAAACTTAGATTAGGATAAGATGACATAGCAGAGAAAATGCTTTTTCCGAGAAAGTTGTTTCATCCTACCCTTAATCTTGATGATAGACATTGATATAGTGTCATGCAGCTGCATTTTCCTTTATATCATTCACAGAAAAACATCGTGTCCCAGTTTCTCGTCTTTAAACATTTTGAACTTGTAATTGAAAGGAAAGCTTTTTTCCCAGAATATATTAGTAACTTCTGGGCTGATCTAACCCAGATATGTGGGAACCATGCTATACCAGAAAGGAGTGGTTAAAGATTACTGAGGGTGTGTTGACCTTTATTTTCTGTATGGTTAATTCTTGTTTGGTGCATCTTGTGAAAGACTCAGACATTCCAAAGTGATCCTGACCTTTCAGTCATATGGACCATAACTTAGCTAAAGAACACTTTTACTTAAACCTTTGAGTGTCAAGGATTGTGAAAAGACGGGAGCACTTCACAGGAAGGAGTAAACATTTTGTAGTACACTGGTTACAGCCTGTTATGCAGTGTTCTTTATGGAGTGAGAGTTCCTTCCTTACCATGTGTTATTTATTTGTATAGAGATAGCAGCTATGGGATTGAGAGTCCATATACTGTGTGTGTTTGGGGGATATACATATATATATATGTATGTGGCAAAAAGATGCTTTGTAACATAGAAAGGAAGAGTTGACAGGCAGATGCAGCTAACACTCATGAAGGGCAAAAGTAAATAGTGATAGGGCTATAAGAGGTCACAACACACTGATGCTTTGCATAAAAAAGACTTTAGGAAGAGAGTTTAGAGAGCCCCTTGTGAGGACAATTTGCCATCTGAGATAAAGATAAAAGCTGTTTGTGCAACAGCTTTAGTGATGAAGATCAACTTGCTTCTTGAAGCTTGAGTTTACCCTTATCGTAGCATGCATAGCCCTTAAAGCTGATGCTTATAAAAGTATCCAGTCTGTTCAGTTTTTAATCAGGCTGTTATTTGATGCCTGCAACAGAGAAAGCAAATGACACATTGTCTGAAAAGTCATTCCTTTTAATTGTTCTAAATTGGTGTGCCACCCACTATTATCACATGAGCTCTTGATATTCATGCAGCAGGGACTAATGTGCAAAGGAGGGCCTTTGAGCTGGTTTTTGCTATACTGCTCAGAGTTCAAACACTTCATACCAGTCACCTCTGACTCTTTCTTTTTGTGTTTGCTGTTGTGAATTTCGACATTTATGAGTGTAGAGAGACAGATGACTAAAAGGCCATTCTTCATTTTGTTCATGCTGATCCTTTACAGTTCACTTCCTCTGAGAATGTTTCAAAGTAGACACTGTGCTGTGGAAGGCTCAGGCTTGGAACTGCAAAATGAGAGCCAACTGGATTTTTTCCACTGGTTCACTAAGTGACTCTGGCCAAATAATTTAACTTTTCATTTGTAAAATGCAAGCCCTTAGTAGGGGATTAAAATTGATTAAATGACTGGAAAAATGATCTGAACTGGACATCGAAAGATTCTGCTCTTTAACACTATATGACTTGAAAGTCACTTGTCCTCTTAGTGCTTCATTTTCCCCATCTCGGCAATTCAAGAGACAATTACTTGCGTGAAGAGCTTTAAGGCTGGTGGGTAAAAAGCACTGCATAAATATGAACCACTGTTACTGATAATTTCAGAGGTTCACATTCGTCTCCCTTCTTGTGGGCAATAGCATGCCCTTTTAAGTTTCTGGAAGACTTAGGGTAACATGACTGGTGCTGAATTTATATGCTATACAATTGCACGGAAGAAAGTACATGCTCTTTTAAAGCTGTGGCCTCTTCCTTTTCCTGCAGCGTCCTATCATCTCGATCTGTTGGGGTCACAGGGACTCACGCCTGCTGATGGCTTCTGGACCTGCACTGTATGTTGTCAGAGTAGAGCACAGGGTCTCCAGTCTGCAGCTTCTATGCCAGCAAACCATCGCTAGCTGTCTGCGGGATGACAAGGATATCAGCAAACTCACCCTGCCTCCTCGGCTCTGCTCATACCTCACCACTGCCTTTATACCAACAATCAAGGTAAAAGGAAACAGAGTGAGTGTTGGGGGGTGGGGGTGGGGGAACTGCTGCTTGATTTCTCCCCATGCTGCTCCCAAATGATAATGGATAAAATCCTGGCCCTGCATAAATAAGGTTAAAAGAGCTTGGTTAAGGGTTACTCGTAGTCTCATCAAGAGCCCAGCATTCTACCCACTGACTTCCAGCTAAGAAAGAGGAATAAAAAAGATGTACTCTGTCTAGGAGGGGGAGAAAAAGGATTTATTTGATGCCTATTAAAGCTGAAAAGAAGGCCTACACATCCTGATCTGCATTCTTCTATGGGGTGGCCTGTCTAAGAACATCCCAAGGGTAAAATACACTTGTGACTCACAAAGACTTCTGAAGAAGCTTGTGCTGATGGTAATACTGTGTCATGGTAAAGCTACTGCTTCCCTGCTTGTTACCTGAGTCCTTATACTGCCAGGATAGTTATGCTTAAGAGCTATGGCTGTTAGAATTATTGCCCAAATATTTTTATTGATTCTCGGTTCTGCCAGCCTCACTGCTCCAGCAGTGCTATGGGAAAATGAACGAGATATCGTGCCTTTGCCCGTACCGCTAGTATAGCTGCTTGCAGGAGCATCTGCTCATCCCCATTGTTTTGTATTTTTGCCCCCAGTCACACCTCAGGATTTCAGAGCTCTTCATCATGGCCCAGAATCAGAGCATTAGCTAGTAAATGCCCTACTGTCCAATATATTTTTTTGTATTATGTATTTTTTGTGTATGTGTTACAACATTCTCTTGAGCCAGTTTCAGTTCCTTGCTAAAACATTATAGATGTGAAGACACTGATTTGAAATCTGTGGAGTTGGCCCAGCTTAAGTGAAGGGCAATTATGCCCATAATATAATGATTCAACACAGTTACATTTGGGTATCACTAATAAGGCAATTTGTGCAGCTGAGAAACATTTCATTTGCCAGTGCAGAGTAAATGCCTGTTGTAACTGTAACTCCTCAGTCTCCAAAGGTGCAAAGTGTATAATAGACCAGCGGTTCTCAAATTTTTTAGCGTGTCTCCTCCTCCCCAGGCTGCTTTCCATGTTATCCCAGGCCCTCTCCTCCTGTTGGCTGTCGGGGAGGACAGGGAGGGGAGGTTGCCTCTGTGCAGCCAGGGGAGCAGGGCGAGGGATCCTGGCACGGAAGAAGAAAGCAGTTGGCCGTGTTAGGTGCTGAGTGAGGGCTCGGAGCCAGGACAGACATCAGAGGGGCAGAGGGATATGGGATCACATCCATATTGACAGCCCCTCTGTCCCCTCCCAGAGGGGATGCTGGGCTGGGAAGCAGTTGCCAGGCTGAGAGGCCAAAGCAGGGTTTCCAGAAGCCACATGTCCCTGCTGTTTCATGGGTGTTTCTAGAGCCTTCTCAGCACAGCTTCATATTTTATCCGGTGGCTCTTCCCCAGCCACCTACGCCCACCCACGTCTGCTACGCCTCCAGGGCCTGGCAAGGCACTCTTCCCTGGATATATTCCTTTTCCCCCTCTAGCTTGAGGAGCACTCCGACTGCATTATACATCACTACTCATCCCATACTCCAGGCTAAGGAGGCTTCTTTTTTTTTCCTACTTTTTTTTTGCCTCTGTGTTTTCGTTTTGAAAGAAACTGTGTGGACTTATACATATTAATAGTATTTGTGTCGTACAGGCTATATTGTGCTAAACAAAAGCATTCTAGCTGCTTTAGGCCTGTGCTCTGCATGGATTAATACAGCCTGCTGAGACACAGGACAAAGTAACCTACACTGAGCTCTGTGCTCATATTTCTCTACACTACACTGGGCCTTGCAGTGCAAATATGCTCTCAGCCAGGATGGCTCATGTCTTTGGAGGTGAGTGGAGTGGTTTAAGAGGTGCAGACTTTTTTTCAGAGCTTTTTTCATCATCATGTAGAAAGATAGCACGCACCAGTGCTGGCCAGGACTGGGAGCACGATTGGCAAAGTTCACTTACGAGGCCAGCAGGAAGCAAGATATGCTGGGACTTGGACTCAACCACATTAGTTAAAATAGAAGTCTGTGACAGACCAGGGATTTGAATACAAATTTCTTGCATAACTCAACGCTCTAACTGCAAGTCCAACTTCCTCTCTGATGTTACTACTTTTACTATTCTGTGTACAGCTGTTTTGACCTAACTAAATAATATGCAGCTATTCTCCCTTGCATGTGGGTTGTGCATTTACTCACACAGTAACCTGCACTAATCCTGACCTGTTAAGTTAGAGCTGGATTCAAATTCAGTTAGTTGGGTTGGGATTAAGTAGCCACAGGAAAAAAACCAATAACCTGTAGGAACCTTTTTTTTTCCTCCCTTCATTCAATTAAGCCTCCTATCCCAGATCCAAACAATATGAGAGATTTTGTCAGCTACCCAACAGCTGGCAACGAACGGCTTCACTGCACTATGAAGCGGACGGAGGATGATCCGGAGGTCGGTGGTCCATGTTATACTCTGTACTTGGAATACCTTGGGGGGTTGGTGCCCATACTGAAAGGACGTCGTATCAGCAAGTTGCGGCCAGAGTTTGTCATCATGGATCCTAAAACAGATGGAAAAGCAGGTAGAAGTGATGTGTAGCTCTGTATAAAAATGATTTAGAAGTATGCTAGATCTTAAATCCCAACGAGTTACTGAAAATCTCTATATGCAAAATGAAAGATGGTATCTGAAATGATTTTTCTGATGTGAAAAACTCTGTAGCATAACCTAGATTCAGGCCTCTGAAATTTTACCACAATGTCTTCTGTTTTACAAAAAGGAACTTCTTATGTTTTGAATGGTGGGGAATAGATTGCTAATTAGCGGAAAACACTCCTTAGTCTCAATTTTGAAGCCACTTGAATGCTATTCACCCCACTGAACGCTGTTCACTTGAGTTCAGGCCATTGGAAATTTTGAGTTTATACTAGGCTGGGTGAAGAACAGTTAATTTTCTCTGCACAGTTTTATCTCAGCTGCTGCCTGGAGATCAGGTGGATCAAGTTTATGCTTCTGATGACTGAGAGTTGTAATTGGATCAGTTTTCTGAAGCAGCACTTATATTTTTTGGGGCCTGTCTTGATAGATGAAATCTATGGAAACAGCTTGATTTCCACTGTGATTGACAGCTGCAACTGCTCTGACTCCAGTGATATCGAACTGAGTGATGACTGGGCAGCAAAGAAATCTCCTAAAATCAGCCGAGCTAGCAAATCACCCAAACTCCCCAGGTAATCATTTCTTAGAGATTTCTTCTTTCTCCCCTAGATTTTCTTCCTTTCTTTTTCCTCTTTCCCTCTTTCTTTCTTTTTAAACCCTGTCTTGACACCTCATAAAATTAAAAGCACACTTTTATAGGCAGTAATTTACTTGGGCAAACTGCAAATTTTCAAGAGGGTTGGCCTTTTTTCCCTGTGAGGAGCAGCACTGGAGACTTTCTGTAGCCTTTAAAATCGTCTTCCATATTTAGTTGCAGTAATACTGTGGGCAAAATCCCAGATTTGGTCTATCTCTTATGGCAGCTCATCAGCCCAGAATAAATTAAGGGCATGGTCCACAAAAACCAAGTAACGTTATTTGTATGAGACTCTGTAGTTCAGTCTTTGGTCGGCTGTTTTTCCTCTCCTAGTTACATACGGAATAGTATGCAAATTTTTTTGATCTGAAAGTGTAAGTGAGAAAAATCAGTATCTGTTTGGCAGGAGACTGTATCTATAATGAAAAGGTCAAATTTAAAGCAGTTTGGTTTTAAGTTGGTTTGTTTGTAAAATTAGCAAAATAATTGTGCTATGTTTCAACTTAAATTTTAAGATCTGGCCAATTCAATTCAATAGTAGTGTCCATACATGCTTTGTTGAGTGATGCAGAGGAGGAAATGATAAGTAGAATATCAAATTGAGCATTACATGCTGATTTGTTGTTTGTAGACCATTAGTACCTCTTGGCCCCAGCCTTGTGATTCAGGTTTTCAGTGTTCTTGGTGCTGTACAGACAGGATTGCATTAACTGAAGTGAAGTATCATTTAGAGAGGAAGTGCTTTTTTTTTGGTTTTATTGTGTATAAGGTCATGCAGTATATAAGCATAGCTATGCAAGAGTGAGCTGTTTCCTCTTTTTTTTTTTTTAATTTTGACTTCAGGAGTCTGATCTGCTAGAGGCTGCCAGATCAGGTGGATTTCAGAATTTGTGAGATTTCTCCTCCCTAGTCTGCTAGAGCAGTCTTTGGTGTACACCGAGACCAGAGAGCTGCTTCCATCCCAGTCTGCTAGATGCAGCTGCTGCAGTTCCCGTTTCTAGGTCCATCCAGGAGCAAGGCTAAGGAACTATTCCCAACAGGTTCATGCACGAAATGCAACACACACACAGTTTGCCACACACATCAATACAGACAGAGAGCAGTGTCTTTACTGACACCCACACAAACACAAGCAGCACTCCATAAACATGAACAATACAGATGGCCCAATCCTGTACCCTCTCTCTGGCTCATCAGGATTGAAGTTTGCTAGTAGACTATGAACATGCACACCATATGGATCTCTCCAGCAGCTGATCTTAAACAGTCAAGCTGTCCAGTAGCTGGCTCCCGTCTCCAGGCTAGAGGTCTCTGGTTGCCTGCACTCAGACCTACAGGCTGGCCCCTTCAGGCTCATGGTCTCACTCCAGCTGCTGGCGCTCAGACTTCTCATCAAACGTACCAGCTAGGTCAACTTGAAATTTGCTAGCATACATAGAAAGTATACCCACACAGAAATTGGTTATGAATAGAATTTGATACAAAGGTGGGATAGGCTGTGTTGATCAAGCCAGACCAGCATACTCACTAGCCCTTATATCCCATTCCCTCTATTTTCCCTCCCTTTCTCCACCTTTGATTGTCCCTTAAACATCCCAGTTCTGCACATTCCCACAGTCTCCATAAAACACCACTTAAGAAGTATTACAAAATTCCAGAATTCTCTTTCCCCTGCATCCTATAGTAAGTCCTACACACCTTTAGGCAATAGCCTCCTTTAGCTTGCAAAGTAATCAGGGGAGAGAGTTTCTTTAGCTGACTCATCTTGGTGGGTTTTGCACTAGAGACAGTGGTCTATTTATCCTCCTTTGGCAGTCTTAGGAATAGCCAAGTGCTCTGTTTTCACTGATTAGGTTGTTAGGGTCCTTCCTCTGGCATTGCTTCTCTGGTCTTTGTGTTTAATATGATTAGCCTTTAATCAGATAACCTAATATTCTCCCACTTAATACGAAAGCCAGAGAGGATGGTGTGGTCTTCTCTCCTTGCACAGTATTTTTTCAGTCTATTCTAGCATTTTCTATTCTACCTCCTAGGAGGACTGCACTCCAAGATCTAGTCTTACTGGGATGCACTTCTTAGGGGCTTACAGGTCTAAGTATGTAAGTTTTTGCTGAGTTTTCTATTTCTGTTGTTTCTTAGTCAGTGCAAACATCCTAAATACGTTAAGCATAGTAAACCAAAAGTAATGATAGTTATGTTCGTAACTGACAGTCCAGGTGATATGGTGTGGTGTTTGTTTTCTAATGGAACAACCAAAGTCACTTTGCAGTCTTCAGGGATGGTGGCTACACGTTCTTAACAGCTCTCGGAAGCCTTGGCTTGGGGAGTGAGGAGTATCCTTTCTCTTGCCTTGTGGTTGATATTCCATAGCTGCTGTTAAATTTTGTCCCAGTTCTGCATGTTGGGGTAGGACACTTCGATGCTCCAGTCTGTTAGTAAATCAGTTCCTGTAGTTAGATTTTCCTGGGTTACCAAGAGTCAGAACAGTTGGAGCAATTACTCTGCATGTATGAGTGTAAGTGGTAAAATTAGGTGTGCTTGTGGGCTAGTCCCATTTGTCCCATAGGAGGGTAGCATTTTCCTCCCAACATGCTAGTGGTCGGAGACCAAGCCACACCCTGTTACAAGTGGGTCAGGTACATGAAAGCTCTGGTGTCTGCCATTTGTGATGGCAACATCCCATACCTCTGATGTACTACCCAGTTCCCTTCACATTCACCTCCTAGTACTGGTTGTAGTAGCTGTGTGTTAGTTCCTGTGCCTTGCCCTGGATTTGGCAAAGACCTCTTTTATTCACTTCCCAAATAGTAGGGTATAAACCCTAGTGTTTCTGAAAGCCCATTCTGATTTCATATCCTCCAGTAAGCCACGCCTCCACAAACACAGTGGCCACAAACATCCTTTGATATCCTGTATCATATGAGAAGGATATCCATGAAGAGCTAATTGTATTTATGTACAAGCAGCATCCTAAGTAATGTTGATTAAAGCTATGCAGGCAGACCGCATAAATTCCATTGTGATTTTAACCGCTTCTAAAGTAACCGTCAGTATAATAGCAGTTATGGAAAATTGGCTGGATGCTCTGCCTCTTTTGGTAAGGAATCCTGCAGCTGCTTGGAGATGGTTAGTATGAGCAGACATATCTGCAGTATCTTTGAAGTGCTAAGCTCCCAAAGTTATATTGCCTGCCTTCCACAGAGAGCTGATAAGATCTTTTATTTTGTGTTTTAAACCCTGAGGGCAATTTGATAAAATCCTAAACAATTCTGGCCATGTCCACCATAGGGTTCTTTCAACCACCTGGGTAGCGTTAGTACAATTAGGGTGCAGTGCTCGAATGAACCATAACTCTGGTCTGAGCTGAATACAAAATTACCATTAGGCAGTTATATGTGCTGATAGCACCACAGAAATCTTTATTTCAGTCCTCCACCATGCCGGGGAGTTCCTCAGTACAAAGTAACTTTGACCAGTGCCTAATTCAATTGATAACCATAATGAACAATGATGATGTCCTGTAAAAGGGTTGTCAGCATGGCACTTCCAAGTTACAGCTCCTATTATGCCCCAGCTATAAGTATGGTGAGTCCTCTTAATTTAGCTTGCCTCCAGCTGCTGTGGTTCCCTGATGGTTCATTCTTCCAGGAGAAAACGTGATCCTCAAACAGCTGCGGCTGCCTGTGTTTTCATACAAATTTTGTGCAGACTCATTTATTTCCCAGGTTGTACCTGTTCCCAAATGCTCATTACCCTATAACCAATGAGACTGAAATTTCTGAGATTAGAATCAAGTCATTGTTATCCTCCATTCCAACAATTTTATGTATTTTTCATTTTGTCCCAAGATTGAATTGTTAGTATAACCTTTGGGCAGAGTTCCCTCACGTCATTTGTGAGTCTTCCTGCCTACAGGTGGTATGGGCAGGTAGGGTTCTTCTAGAGGAGTGTTTCCTCCAGTGTGTGGTTCTGGGAGGATCTGAGAGATTGGTGGTGTTGAGGTGGGCTTTAGGGAAGGTTCTGAGGCAAAAGGTAATAGGACGCGATAGGGCACCCCTTCTCCCTGAGCACAGTCTCAAGGAAAAATACTAAAAACTCTCCCAAAACTGCCTCTGCCACATGTGAACCCTTGCCATCATGGATGTATTTTCTCCTCCAGACAGTCCATGTTTTTACCTCCTCAATGCTTAGGATTGCTGGTCCAGTCAAAATGTTTGCCTCCTCAGGCGTGTTTTCGGAAAGTCCTTCATAAGTCTGTGCTATTGATCCTGGCATAGGTGGCGCTGCAGCTGGGGTGAAGCTTTAACAAGCAGATCTTCCAAACATATTGGGTTGACGAGGTTCTGTAACAATATGCAAAATATGCTTCTAAGCTATTTATTATTCTGAATGCTTTCCTGTCACCTTTTCGGTACGTTCCTAATGTGCATAGGCAGAGCTCTGTACCAGCACAGAGCCTCACTGATGTCAGTGATGCTTCTGACAGGCACCATTGTCTGCCTGCTAGCTTCGTCTTGCAGGATTAAGGCCTTGATACCTTCTGATTGCAGCTGATGCTTTTCCAATGACTTTATATTGTGAGATGCCCCAGCATGAGGCAAAGGAAATGGAACCCTTCATATGACAGTGTGAGATACCTGAGTTTCAGTTGAGGTATTTGACAAATGAATCATCAGTTCCTGAGCCTAGAGCAGAAATGGCTCAAGAGAAAGAAAACTATGTGGTTGCCTTGGTTTATAAAATGTACTTTTGAAATTTAACTTTTGTTTGCTGTATTTTTCCACCAGTGAGCTTTTTCAGTTGCTTGATCTCATATTCTGAACACCCTTTATATAATTGGTGGTAGGAGAAACTTCTGGCTTAGAGAGAGAGCACTTGACTAAGTTTGTGGAACCTTGATTTGCCCTACTAGTGCTGAGATCTGCCAGCTGAGATGTCACCTTTCCCTTTCCACAGGCTGTGCTCAGAGTCTGCGTCGCTGAAATAATTCAGCCTTGCTCATCTTTATGGATTAGTGGAGGCTTTATTGCATCTGGCAGAACTGCTGTAAGCTTTGTTAAATGAATCTGAGAGGGTGTGATCGGAGTTATTGCAAGTGTGTTGGGCTTTATACATCATCTTTAATTTGACCCACAGCTCTATATCCTGTAAGCTAAATAGTTTTCATTAGTCATCTAGAGAACAACAAACCAGTTCTTTATTACCATCTGTATATTCAAAGGCATTAATTTTGTGCACTTTCACATGCCAATTGATGATTCTAATTATTGTTTTATATGCAGAATCAATATAGAAGCTCGCAAATCTCCAAAGATGTCACGAGCTGCACAGGAGATATCAAGATCTCCGAGGTTACCAATAAGGAAACCTTCTATTGGTTCACCAAGCCTAACCCGAAGAGAGTTTCCTTTAGAAGATATTACTCAGGTATAGTGTGCACTGTTACCAGACTTGAGTCCAAATATATCTCCTTCCAGAGGAAGCAAGCTGTGATGTGTAGATCCAGTGATCACCAATAAAACATTGTCTTTTACTTACAGCTATTAGATGAAACAACTATAGAATCCCGTTTTTCAGTTAAACATTTGTATTACGAATCGTCAGTGGAATATTGGATGTCATTGTTTGATAAATCCTGGCCCCACCGACTTCTCTTAAAAAATCCTTGTGAGAGAGATTCTTTTCTAGCTGATGTTCTTCGCTGTTGGAAAGCATTTTTGAAATGGTCCTTAGTCAGTTCCTCAGAGCTATCATAATGCTACCATAGTTATCTGCTTTGCTAGGAGTCTGCAGAGACAAAGAAATCACTGGGTCAGGGGGCCATGTTCTCTATTTCATAATTACGTGGAACAGCCATAATTGGAAAAGGCAATCAATTAGCATTTTGTGCTTTTTGTGTTATGATCTTTGGGTAAATGAAACTCACCACACTGTAGAACTGTCTGGGCCAAACATTTCATTAGTACTGAACTGCATTCTCTTACTCCTTTCCTTTTTCCTGTTTCCTCTCCTCTCCCCTCCCTGTCTCCATCATTTCTCTTTACGTACAGTACATAAGTAGCAGTAACCGTAGATAGGGCCAAAAGCCCTTTGAGTGGGGCAGGAGACCAGCAGCTTAGATTCTGTTCCTGATGCTGACAGCATGACTCTTGGCTTTTGGGAAAATCACTTAATCTTTCAGATCTATAATTTGACCCCATAAATGCAGTGGTTTGGGAAACTGCTTTGGAAGCTCCAGGAAAAATATGTTTGTCACTGTGAATCATTCACTTCTATCTTATTTATTGTTTATAAAGTGCCAAAGAACTAAATGGCAAGCAATACTACTTCCCGAAATACCGAATAGCTGCATTCTGTTGTTGTGCAGGAAGAGGAAGCATCTGAACAGTCCTGTTCTCATGAGGCAGCTTTGATGTTCTCCAGTTCTTCGGCAGCTTTAAGCAGTCTGTGTGGTTGTTGTGCATCTCATTGCTGATGGTGTTCAGATATCAAAGCGAGACTTCTTAATGACAGGGTGTAACAGTTGATACGTAGACACGTTAGGCTGTTTCTAAATAAAATAAAAGGAACTGAAATTGTATTATCACTCGCAATAGCTTGATTGCTCTGCAGCGTTTTTATTAGACCTTGATACAGATTTTATTAGGCGAAAACAAACTTGTTTTTTCTTTGCAGCACAACTACCTTGCTCAGGTCACGTCTAACATCTGGGGAACCAAATTTAAAATTGTGGGTTTGGCTGCTTTCCTACCAACTAACCTTGGTGCAGGTAAAGTTACTCTTTTGATTTTTTTCCGTGTCAAGCTCTTGCTAACAAATAGCAAACTCACATGATATGATTTTTTTTTTAAGTGATCAAAAGGCTTCTTTAACAAAGTGGTTATTTCCTGTGGACAGTAGGAATTAGATTTTTTTTAAATCACTGTAATTAAGAGATTCAAATCTCTATATACAAAAATGAGATCTCAACAAAATGTTAAAAGACTTAGATATGATAAAAAGATTAATTAATAGTCAAGCCAAACCTTTATTCTTTCAGTTTATTTGAACAAAAACCAAAAGAATAAACAATATTTTTGCAAGAAGAATATATAAATTACAGTTTCTGAGTTGCAGTAATTGTTAGAAATAATTTAAGAGGTCTGATTTTTATAGCGATTCAGCTAACTAATTATTCTAAAATAATGCTATAGAAAGCCCTTTCAGCATCCTGCTCAAGATTCCTTATGTCATTGCATAGCATTATCACATAGTTCTCTTGCTGGAGCATCAGTAACACAGTGGCTTTCATTAAAAGTAGCAGTGGTCTAGTCTCTTGTGTAGGAGTTTTAAGAGCTTTTTGGAAAAAAAAAAATTTGATTGTGTTTTGTGATATAGTTAAGTCAGGACTACGTAATGAAGCCCTGGATACAGAGTTAATTAGATACTTTTTGTGACTGTGTTGACTATCCTCTGACAAGAGATGGTGTCCCAGCTGCTGAGAGGAGGACCCTCTCTGGCTTAGCCTCCAGACAAAAGCTGTCCTCTCAGGATGTTGTCACCCCAGGGGACAACCAGGGCCACTATTATAGGGCAATGGCACCTTCCACTTACTAAATTGTTATGGAAACTCTCAGGTTTGTTCCAGCCACTTTATTTAGTACCGTATAAAGTACCATTCCTCCAGAAAACTATCAAAAATTTTTTTGACATCCATATTTGCAGTGATTGTCAAACAGTAATGTAAAAATGACCCCAGTCAGTCAGACTAGAGGTCTCATAATTCAATATTCTCTCAGCAGTGGTGACAGATACCTAGGGAAAGATATAAGTGTAGAGCAAGTGTGGAACGATAGTTCCTTCAGATGTTCTCCCAGTTTCCAGCAGCTTGAGTCCCAGGGAAGGATTTGTTGACCCAACAGAGGATTTGTTGTATGTAATAACCCTCAGTGGATTTCCTTTCTGAGAGCTTTCCGACTGATATAAATCTATAGGATTTTTAAAAGCAGAATGGAAAAATTTTTTTCCTTCCCTAAAAAGAGACAAAAATTAGATGAAGAAATTTGTTATTTCTGCAGGTTATTTGACTGAAGAGATGCTGCTTCTAGTTAAGGGTGAATAACTGAAGGAATCAATTTCTTTTATCCTGTCCATGCAAAGTAGTACATAATGATGTGCTTAAGAATGGCCCACACATGCATTTATTTGTTCATTAATAAATTATATGAAAATAATCACAGCCCATCTCTGCTTGGAATTGATTCTTTCTTAGCTTTAGATTCTCTCTGGGTAACAATTTTTTCTTTTGTTTCTCGTTATTCTTCATCCCTAGTAATATATAAAACCAGTTTGCTGCATCTTCAGCCCAGGCAGATGACAATATATCTCCCAGAAGTGAGGAAGATTTCAATGGACTACATTAACTTGCCTGTCTTTAATCCAAATGTTTTCAGTGAAGATGAAGATGATTTACCAGGTAAGGAGGAACTGGAGCTCAACCATATTATGGGCTAAGCTAGCTGGAGGACAGATCACTTGTGTCTCTAGCCCCCTCTGGTAAGCACACAACTCAAAATCCTTCAGTCTCTGGAGGCCCTATAGAACTGACTTGGAACAAGGCTAATATGTTTTATGGATAATGTTTAAATATATAGAGAGAGAAAGAGAGAGAGAAAAATATAAATAAATATATATAAAATATAATCCATATATTGCTACTAAGTGTAAAGTTCATTGGAAAGTTAATAGTCTATGTAATTCATTAAGAATTCTTCGTAGAGTGAAGCTTTGTATTCTGCATCTTAGTAGAACAGAATAGTTTTATAATATATAGGAAGCCTATAAGGGTCATACTTGTGACCTGAGAGCAGCAAAGTACAGCGTGTTTGACAGGTGCTTTGGTTGGAGGGCAGGTAAGGTTCCTGTATAACGCAGCCACTGATTTAACACTGAAGTGTTAAATGCCCATTTGGATTTTTATCAGTTCCAGATGTTACAGAGAGCCTAAAATAATTAAGTGTTCTTTAAAGAAAAAAGATCAGGAAGAAATTTCTCATTTCACTGAGATGTAAGGTAACAGAAGATTCAAGCAGTGCAGAGGGAGGCTGGGTGCAGGTGATGTGTGTTTAACAGACAAAAAGACTAGCAGTACCTAGGATTTCCTCTAGTCCAAAAAAAAAAAAAAATCATGAAAATAAAATAAGCACATAATAGCTGAGAAGTTAAATCAATCTATTTGCAGAATTTTCACATCAGTGAGGAATTCCTACTGCTAGGTCACATCTGTTTGGAACTTCAGGAGTGGCCTTCATGGGCACCCAGGACTCTCTAAGGAGGAAGAAGTCTGAGAACTGCAGAGCAATTAAAAGCTTGGGCTAGTGGCTGTTGAAATAAAGAGAAATACTCCCATTGTGTTGGACCAGGGTTTTGAAGCTTGTGTATGACCCAGGCATCACAGTAGCCCTTTGGACTCCCAAAGAATTACTTATCTGCCTAAAACGAAGCCCGTTGTCCAGTGATTTGGGGCTTAGCTTGCCTATTTTACGTCCACGTGGTGCTTCCCATTAGGATCTGAATAAAACAACAGAGAAATTGATAATCGTATATCCTATGCATAGGAAGCACTCAGCATTTCCCAATGTGAAACCTGATCCCAGCTCTGAGAAAATAATAGAAAAATATAATAGAAAAAGAAAGGTTAATATAATATTCTTGTATCTCTCTTAAAAATTGAATTGGATCTGCAATACCAATTCCTTTTATATTATTAGAAGAGCTGGAAAGGTACTGTGAATTACAGGTTGGTGAGCACTACATAAGTATAGGGAAAATTTTTAGAGAGTTTTGTTTCAGCACTTTGAGAAAGCTAATAAAAGAATCAAAATACCTTGTCCTCCATGACAGTCTTCCTCTTCACATCTACTTTTTTCTTTCAAGCTTCTTCTGAAAACTCATTTCTGATGTAGCAAATAAAGATTACTTCGATTTTTCAAAAAAAACTTCCAGGGATATCCTTTCTGAAAGACTGTACCATATACTGATGGGGAAATTATATTGCAATGTAAGTCATGATTACCTGAGAGAGAAAAGACATGGTAGAAAGCTGCTTTTGGGCAGTGGAGCTTTTAATAGTGAGGTACTCTTGGGACACGTGCTTTTCAATGTAGTCAGTAATGATTTGGCAAGGCAAGTGAATTGATTTAACTTGCAAATTATGCAAACAAATCAATTAAAAAATCATTGGAGGACTATGAAGAAACATTAGATTTAAACACTTTGTGATATTAAGCAACACCACAACAAATTAAATTTTTTATTTGGATAGACGCTCAATACCCATGACAACAACATTTTAGGTTGTTCAAGCCAAGTTAACAATTACATCCCAAGCTCTGGAGTATAGCTTGCTAACCTGAAGGCATCAGGATGAATGCATGGCAAACCAGGCACACAATCACACTGCCTTAGAGTCAGTTAAGTTTACCTGTCGACCTTCTTCTAACAGAATGAGCAGACCTACCATGAAAATTTGCCAGCCTATTCACAAACACCTACATACCTACCACCTTCTGCTGTGGGGACCAATGTTGATAAAAGCCTAATGCAATCAAAAATGCAATTATGGGGCATGGGTAGATGACTAGAATTTTAATTAGGAATTAATTAGGAATTGGCCTGTGGCCAGAGGAGTCCTGACTAGTGGATCTCTTGCCTGGTCTAGCAAATCACAACTCTCCACAGAATTTGTCCACTTAAGTAATCCTGGATATGACTGTAGTCTATTTTCCTGTCAGAAACCTGACAGAATAGCTTGCTGATTATTTTCCATGTTCTTTATTTAGAAAAGCCAATAAAGAACTGGCAAGATTCTTGGGTTTTCTTTTATGTATACAGTATTCATTCTCTTCCCTTATGTTTGTTCTTATCTTAACTTCTGCAGCTGTACTTCATTTAGGTGTCCACATTTCCCTATTGCGCTCGAGCTTCTCGGTGATAGTCCTCATGGGAATCAGGGTTGCCACTGTGTGCAAAAGGAATTGGAGCAAGTCCCATGCTTTCTGTTTAAAATGATCAGAATTGCTTCTTGCCTCACTATCCCTTCTTCACCTCCATACATGGCAACTTTTCACATATTCATCGTCTTTTCACTTTTCTGATTGCATACTGTCCAGACATTAATGGTGTAGTTGTGCTGACTGCAGTACCCACCTCTTGAATCTTTCTTGCCTCCCATCTGTTTCCTCACATCATTTTCTTGCAAACCTTCTTTCAAGAACTTGCAGGTCTTCTCTGTCTTTCATTCCCTCATATTGCTCTCTCTTGCTATTTTATTTTAATTTTTTGTTAGTGCTTTGTCACCCATTGTGCTCAAGGGGCAATAATATTTCCCTTTTCCCAGCTGTTGTCTTTATTCTCCTTTTTTTTTTTTTTTTTTTAAGTTCATTGAGTTAGGGAACATTTTACTAAATAATTGTACAGTGCCTATAATGTACCTCTTCTACTTCCTTTTTTTTTCCATCCACCTTTATTTCTTTGATGATAGTAGTCATCACACATCTAAGTCAAAACTTGTAGTTGCAGTCAGATCAGGGCTAGCTCATAGCGTGTCGTTTCGTCCTCCTCCTGAAGCTCCATCCAGCATGGTGCAGTGACAGCAGACTGGCTCCAAACAGAGTCAGCCTGGGCTAGCAGGGCAGCTTGGGCTCCTTTGTGCCCATGTACTGGCAGCCTTAGAGAAAGTCAGGAAGCCACATGGGTGGTCCTAGGATTAGGAACAAAGATGAGTTGGCAGCAGCCACAGGTCTCTGAGTAGATGTTATAGTTTATTGATTTATTTCCTCTTTAAAAAAACTTACCTGAAAACTAATGTGAGTACTGATTCAGCCAAACTTTCATTGATTTGAGCGAGAGTTTTGGTATAGATGGTTAAAATTGGACAATGAACGAAAGAAAATTTAGACCCATCAGGTAAAATGCTTGCTCTGTGAAAGTCAGTAAAGTGAAAGTGAAGTCCAAACTTTACCTCTGCAGTATCACACAGGGAAGGTTACCTTGATGTTGGTATTGCCAGCTGATATGCATAGGTATTGTGCAATGGGAATCCGTGGAGTTAGGCTGGCTTACTTATTCAAGCTAACGTCTGATCCGTTGATTTGAGGATCTGATAGCAGCCCGTCCTAATGCAGCAGAGCACGTAAGCAGATGCATAAAGATAAGCAGGTAGTTTAAAAAGTTAAAGGTAAAGTGGAATGAGAAAGTAGCGATTTTTCTTGTAACTAGTTTAGAAAACAATTTTTCCTCCGATCTATGAATTATATGGAAATGCTGCCATGAAATTTTCCAGTCACACATTATTAGTGACTTGCATGTCTTGCAAGCACGGAATTAAAACAAAAAACATGTGAAGTACTGCTGCGGGAAAATTCCCTATCTTAACGCATGTTATCTAAGTGCTTGCATAAAAGCTGCAGTTCCTGAAGGCCTGTCCCACGCCGCGCTCGCCCTCACCGCAGCCCTTCGGCCGCGGGGAGCCCTGGCGTGGTGCCGCAGGCGGGAGGCCGGGCGGCGCGATGGGTGGGGTGCCAGCCCCCCCTCCCCCCCCGTGCTCAAAGCCTCCAGGAACGGCGTCGAGGCAGGTCCGCGGGTCCGGGGCGGTTGGCGGCGGGTGACGGGCTGTGTTGTTCGTTGCAGTGCCCGGCGCGCCCGGCGTCCCCGAGAGCAGCCCGCCGTGCACGGTGAACATCCCCATCGCCCCCATCCACAGCTCGGCCCAGGCCATGTCCCCCACGCAGAGCATCGGCCTGGTCCAGTCGCTGCTGGCCAATCAGAACGTGCAGCTGGACGTGCTGGCCAATCCGCCGGCGGAGGCGGGGGGCGAGGGGGCGGGGCCCTTCGCCGCCCCCGGCCGCTTCCCCAGCCCCGGGCAGGTGATCTTCGGGGGCGTCGAGGTGGGCCGCGCCGCCCCGGGGCACCCGCCGCCGCCGCCGCTGCCGCCGCTCGCCCTGCCGCCCCCGGGGCCCGCCGACCACCGGGACCACGGCGACCGCGACCACGAGCACCTGCCGAAGGCCAAGCCCCCGCGGCCGGGGCAGCCGCTGGTGGAAGGGGACGCGGTGGCGTTCGGCGCGGCGCAGGAGGCGCAGCTCAACAAGATGAACCCGCCCCCGCCCTACCCCGGCACCATCCCCGCCGCGCCGACGGCGGCCCCGCCGCCCCCGCCCGGCCCCCCGCAGCCACCGGTGGATCTCTGCCTGAAAAAGGGAGAGTTTTCCCTTTACCCGGCAGGGCACTATCAGACCCCCCTGGGATACGAGCGCATCACTACGTTCGACAGCAGCGGGAACGTGGAGGAGGTGTGCCGACCTCGCACCCGGATGCTCTGCGCCCAGAACACCTACACCCTGCCGGGGCCCGGCAGCTCGGCCACGCTGCGGATTACAGCCACCGAGAAGAAGATTCAGCAGCCCTGTTCGAGCGCGACCCTGAACAGGCTCACCGTCCCTCGTTACTCCATCCCAACCGGGGATCCGCCACCTTACCCTGAAATTGCCAGCCAGCTGTCACAGGGCCGAAGCATCGCCCAGAGGCTGGACAGCACTATTATTCATGCTACTCTGCGGAGGAACAGCAGAGAGGCAGCTCTGAAAATGGCTCAGCTGGTTGACAGTCAACGAGCCACTTTGCAGCTTCCCCCAAAAGCCAAGAGCAACGTTGTGGCAGCACAGTACCAGCAGAGAGCACCCACAGCTTTGTACACCTGCAGCCAGTGCAGCAGCAGTAGCAGCAGTGGCAACGGCAGCAACAACACAAGCACCGGTGGTGTGGGGAACATCCCTAACGCCAATGCTAGTAGCAGCACTTCCAGTATTAGTGGTCTGAGACCTGACCTAAGCACAGGGAGTAGCTCCCAGCATAGCTCTGTCATTGCTCACTCTGTCAGTACTTCGCCTCTGGCTTCCCAATCCTCTTATAGCTTGCTGAGCCCACCTGACAATTCCCGTGACCGGGCAGATTATATCAACTCTGCCTTCACAGAGGATGAGGCCCTTTCTCAGCACTGCCCAGTGGAGAAATCATTGCGGCATGTCCCAGTGGCCTTGACAGAGGCTGCCATCGGTGTAAAACGGCCACCACCGTACCAGTGGGACCCTATGGTGAGTGAAGAGATATGGGTTCCTCAGGAAAGGACATCCCAGAGCTCAGTGCCCAACGCTCTAAAACCTACTCCTCTCATCATTGGTCAAACTCAGCATTTGGATATGTCTCGAGTGTCATTTGTTTCCCCTAAGTCTCCAACCAGTCCCACTGCCACTTTCCAGACGAGTTATGGGGTTGGAGTACCTTATCCAGGAAGCTACAATGCCCCTCCTCTTCAGGGAATGCAGCCCCCCTGCTCCCCCAAAGAAGCTCTAGCCCCGACGCAGTTTGCACAGCAGGAGCCAACAGTAGTGCTTCAGCCAGGTTATCCATCCAACCTCTCCTATTGTCCTTTGCCACCTATGTATCCAGGAAGTAGCACTTGCTCTAGTTTACAGCTGCCGCCGATAGCCTTGCACCCGTGGAGCTCCTACAGTGCATGCCCGCCTGTACCAAATCCCCAAGGCACTTTGCCCCTGAAGCCGCTGCTTGTGGTGGAGAAGCCGGTTATGTCTCCCCCGCCAGCAGAGCTTCAGGGTCACGTGGGCACAGAGGTAATGGTGGAGACAGCAGACGCCTTTCAGGAGGTTCTCTCCTTGACAGAAAGCCCTGTTCCTCAAAGGACAGACAAATTCGGCAAGAAGAACCGGAAGCGCCTGGATAGCCGAGCTGAGGAAGGAAGCGTGCAAGCTATCACTGAGGGCAAGGTCAAAAAGGAGGCAAGGACGCTAACTGACTTCAATTCACTAATATCCAGCCCTAGGCTGGGGAGGGAGAAGAAGAAAGTCAAGAGCCAGAAAGACCAGCTGAAGTCCAAGAAGCTGAACAAGACAAATGAATTTCAGGATAGTTCAGAGAGCGAGCCAGAGCTTTTCATCAGTGGGGATGAACTGATGAACCAGAGTCAGGGCAGCAAAAAGGGATGGAAAACCAAAAGGAATCTGAGAACAGCCAGTGAGCTGGATGAATTCAAATGCCGGAAGGCCAATGAAAAGGAAGATGGACGACTGGGGAGCCAGGGCTTCGTGTATGTGATGGCCAACAAGCAACCTTTGTGGAACGAGGCAACACAAGTGTATCAGCTGGACTTTGGAGGACGAGTGACCCAGGAGTCTGCAAAAAACTTCCAGATTGAGCTGGAAGGACGACAGGTAGGAAGGCAGCAGCAAGCTGCCTGGGGAGGGTAGATGGGCGGTGGGAGGAAAATCTGTGCCAGAAATCTGCTCTGTCCTTCTCACCCTGCAGCGTGCCTCCAGATTGCGTTAGTTGCTCTTTTTGATAAAACTTTTCTACAGAAAGTACTTGGTGAAAACCAGCAGTTGAAGATCTAGATTCAGAAGTAAGGTTAAAGTTCAGTGGTAAAGTAAATGTACAAAATATACCTTTTGTCTTACAAAATATATCTTTGCTCAGACCCAGGGAAAAGTGCCTCCTTCAATCTCATTGGTTTTCACTTCTGAAGGTAAGTGCTTTTTGTAATAAAACGAATGGGGAAAACCACAACAAATTTCCCCCAGTGTAGTTGCACTTGAAGTCAGCAATTGTGGATGACAGCTGGTTGAATAAACACCGCTCGGTTCCCATGATGGTTGCAAAGGTTAGCCAGCCATACACTCCAGTTAGCAAACAGCTAAGATAAGAGATGTTAGGGAATTAAGTTCCCTCCAGACCAAAATCTCCCCTTATGGATAACCAGGCCTCTGGCTCGTAATCCCAAAGGAAAGGCTCTGAACAAGGCGTTTACCGGCTGCTTCTGAACGGCCAATGGGTAGAGGAGTCTGTGGATGTTTCAGAAAACCAAAATGTTTAAGGCTCTCTCACACTGGCCTGAGTTGGGTGTTGCTACACCAAAAGCAGGCTTTTAACTGGCTTCGATCAGCAGGATACTGGACTGAGACTCGGGAGACCTAAGTTTAATTCCTAGTTTTTCTGTACCATCTCTGTGAGTCATTTTTGATTAGTAAAGACATCAAGGCTCACAACTCCCACTGATTTAACTCAGGAGTTAGATGTCTTAAGTATCCAACGTGCCTGATCAGTGGTAGTCTCTTTAACAACAGCTCATTAAAAAGGCAGTAATAAGTGCCATTTATACCATTTCATCTTCGATTAAGTGGCCATGGATACGTTGCCATGCACAGCTGTGTAAAGTCCCCGTGGTCATAGGCTTTGTTGATGGTAGAGCAAAAGTCTGACTCCGCTTGCAAAAGCAGCCTCCATTTTAGCTCAAGAAACTTTACTGTAGACAGAAAAATGATCTGGACTTCTGATTAAGCAAATAGAAAAACAGTAAGAATAGGCCAAACTTCAGATGTTCCCTGCAGAACCACAAACAGCAACCTGACTGGCCTTGCTTTGCATTTCAAACGGCTCCCACTGCCCTTTTGCCAATTCATTCTCAGTGTAATTATGTGCTGGTGAAGTTTATGCAGAGGAAAACAGAGCTGCCAAGAAAATACAGCTTACTGTGTATGAGATGCTGTAGTCAGGAAGTTGGTTATTCCCCTCCCCGAAAGTTTCTTCCTTTGAAAACAAAATCTGTTTTCCTCATAGGGAGATAATAGGATCTCTCCAGGGGAGAGAATGGTGTTTTTGTGCCGGAAGAATGATTCAGGTGTGACCCACATCTATGGAAGACATTGATGGCAGTCTAATTATACCAAGGCTGTATAAAGTCTAACATGTTTTACAGCTCTGTTGACTCTCTGGAGTCAAATATTTTAGGCCAATCACAACGCTCTCATTCTTCCTCGGCATCATACCCTATTCTGTGAATAGCTCTATTCATATTAATTTAGCATAATTAACAGAGGTACTCTAACAAAGGAGCAAAAATGTCTCACTCTTTTCTGGTTTCTTTGCTGTGATTCACTTCTTTTGACCTTGTTCTCTTTTTCCTTCCCTCCTCCTCTTTCCCTGCTTCCCAGGTGATGCAGTTTGGAAGAATTGATGGCAATGCTTACATTTTGGACTTTCAGTATCCATTTTCTGCAGTGCAAGCCTTTGCTGTTGCTCTGGCTAATGTGACTCAACGCCTCAAATGACCAAGCAGAGACTGGAGAGAGGAAAATGTTAGAACCTTCTTGTAAAGTCCAAACCGGAAAATGTCAGGGCAGCCTGCTTTAGGTGGTGCCTGGGTGGTGCCTGCGCAGAGGTGCCTGGGAGCGAAGAAGGCAGTAAAACTGGAAAAGTCTCTTGGTGCCCAAAACAAGGGCATTAACTCTAATCAGTCATGGGGTGGAGGGTGGGGGGGGCTATTTTCCGTTTTGTTTGTTCATTTGTTTGCTTTCAGATGTTTTGTGTTTTGTTTTGTTTTGTCTTGTTTTGTTTTTTAAACATTGTGCTGGGTTTCAGAAAGAGTGAAGGGTTGAGAGCCATTCAGTGTTATGTGGAGAAGTGTGGCTTTTGGCGTGTTGTGGTGGTTCTGCTGTGTTTGCTACAGTAGCTGATGTAAGCTCATAGGGGGATTTAAAAGACTGCTTTTTTTTGATAGACTGCCTTATATCATGCTGTTCTTTTTAAAACAGGGAACATAACTTTTTTTCTGGTCCAGTTTGTACTACTACTACTATTACTACTACTACTACTACTACATCAATGATAGCAGCAAAAAAAGAAAAAAAAAAGAAGCTATAAATACTTGAAGGCACGTGTTTCTTCTCTGATCTCTGATAATAACTGAGCACCACAGGTACCAAGGAGGCTTATGTAGGTCAATGTTTAATTTATAAATAATGATGTATTATTCAGAAGATAAACAAAACTGTTACCTTTGGGTGATTTCAAAACCCACTGTATCAAAGAAGTTGATGTCTGCTTGTTTCATGTGCTGTTATTGGGGATAAACATGTTTCCATAGGTGACAGAAAACAGGGAAGGAAAGAATTGTGGGCCTTGCTTCTTTGCTTGTATTGATCAGCAGTATTCTTTGATTTGGACCATAGTTTGGTGAGGTCCGTTGTGATCAATTGTACCTCACAGGACAGGTCAATAGGTTCTTCATTTAAATGTGTTTACATTTTAAAATCAAAGTCTTTCAAGTGAATGAAATGGGCCTCGTGTGTTCAGTCTTCTTAGGAATCAATAGGAATTGATAGGAGTCGAATTCCACATTATATCAGTGCTTGAACGGAGAAGGAGACAGGAGTATAGGAGGTCCTTACAGGAAGCAATTTCACATAATGATTGACTGGAAAAAAACTGAGCTAAAAGAATAAGGAAAAATTGGACAGAATTATAATTTTGGCACCTTGCTACTTGAGCACTCGATTTGTCATTGTAGTTTGAGAATATAACACTCCAGATAAGAGTGGGAAGCCAAAGTTTAGATGGGGGAGGGCTTTTTAACAGTAGCATGACTGTTGCTGTCTGCAGATTTTTCTGGTAGACATCTGACCTCTTGAGCATTTCAGAAGGGTTGCTTGCATAGAAGAGTGTTTGTGTTGTCCATTTGGCGTGCACATATTTATTTGCTTTCTCTCTTTCCTCCTTTCCTGCATTTTGCTATAGGATATGTTTTAGTGTGGAAGTAGTTTCCTCAATAATACACAAAAACCTTAATTATTGGTGTAATTACTTGGACAGTAGATTACAAAATGTAACTCCAGATTTCCTTCAGAAATTACTCCTTTGAGTTGAGAGCGCACTAAGAAAAAAATGATGGTTGAGGTGTCAGTGGCTGCTTTGCCTTTATTTTTCATCCACAGTTTAACTTCTTACTAGAAAAATCCTGTGTAAGTTAAAATAGATAGGTGTGGTTTTCCATCTTTTTTTTTTTATGCTAACAGTAATGCAAATGTGTTACACTTGATTCATTCTAGAGGAACACAACAGGACCTGCTGTAGCAGTTACCAAAATGCAGTGTGCTAATAACTTCTGCCTCGGCTGAGGATGCTAAAGTCTTACAGCCTAGAGGAAATAATACCGGTCAGAGGGGAGTTTCAGGGAGTTGCCAAAAGGGTTGATGAGGCAGATCATCTACAGGCAACTTCCAGCAATGTGCGTCCAGAAAGAACCATCTGCAAGATGGTTTCCTTGGAGAGATGGAGTACAGGCGGGAAGAAAGGAGAGGAGGAGGTAGATGGTACAGTGCCTCTATTATCCCAGCTCAGCAGCTTCTGGTTGTATGTGGAAGTGGTCAGACACCACAGTCCCCCTTGGCATTTAACAGATTGCTGTTTACTTTTGTTAATTAATTTTGTTGAATTTCTTCAGTTATCTGGGCTCATTTGTGTTCCTTCTCACGTCGATTCGGTAGTTTTCTTTAAGTGACTTTATGTATACTATGTGTGGGACAGAGGAATGCATATGGATTTGGTCTTGTTCCCTTTAAAATGAATGGAAATTTCTGCTTTTGATTCTTGTGAGGAAGCAGTATTGGGCCCTTTGTCTATACGGAGTTATATGCTGTACAGAGTGGTCGGTCAAATTCTCAGTTCACTGATTTCAACACCCAGGGAGGAAAGTTGCCTAATCAGAGTCCTTCCCTGCGCAAAGGCCTAGCCTAACCAGTCGTACCTTAGTCAGAGTATAACAGGCGTACACTGAACAACATAAGACCAGAAACATATCATGGGTTTCTTTCTTTCTGAAAGAAGGGCCATTGAGTCACATATTAGAAATCTTCAGCAGGAAGGAACGCATTGCCTGTATTTTTAAGCCAAAGGTCCTCTATGTGTACGTTTTTCTGAACTAATCAAAATGGAAGGACTATGATGTGCAGTTTCTTTAGCCTTCCAGGGAACAGCATACCTCTTCAATTGGTTCATAACCAAATTTTTCCAATTATCAGCAGTTTTATGCTAGTGTAGGAGAACCACAGCATGAAACCAGATATAACAAATAGCAGGGTTAGTGATTTGGTTTCATCAGCCAGCGTCACGATTGCATTGTTGCGGTGGTGTTTACGAAGAACCCCGGCATAGAAAGAGACCTGGTCTCTGCCCCAAGAAAGTGCAAGTGGTTAAGTATCATAAATAAATGTAATTTCCAACATCCTTCTTGTTTACTTGTCAGCAAATATTATAGGATAGAATATACTATCTGGAAATATATTGGCAGAGTCCCTTTACTTGAGGATTTTAGTGGCACAGAGAATACCCAGTATTCGAGGTCTACTCTAATCTCAAATATGTAGAATTGTAATGAAAGTTGTGGCAATTAGGTAGATGACTGAGAGTGGAACTGGATCCTAAATTATACGAAAATGAGTGACAGTTCTTTTATTTTTCATTGAAATAAAATATGAGAAAGAGCTTTAAAAGCCCCTCACAAAATGAAGATTGCTGTTACATTCAGCCCATACAAAAATTTTACATTTTATATTTTAAGTAGTAAAACCCAAGTTTTCTGTAGACAGATAACGGAGTTCTACTAGAAAGAATGTAGCAGAGAAATATATAATTCTTTTATAGACACAGTCAGTTCCAGTAGTTAAATATGATTTTCCAAAGCTTTTTTTTTAGTTGTGCAATAATTGTGACATTCTAGGGGTTTATGGTTTTTTTGTCGTTTGTTTTTTGAGGGAATTTTGAGTGATTTTTTTAAATATAATTTAATGCAGATTTCCTGTTGATGTCCAAAAGACAAATTATTTATCTTACTTAATGTAATAAGTGACTTAGGGATTATTTTATTACTAAGTATTAGTGAGTTATACACACTTCCTTATTTATATTTAAAGAGCATCTTTGTAAGTAATTGTTTGCTAGCAGTATGTTTTGCTGTACTAAGTTAAAAATGCATATAGGAAGACTTGTTTTTGCTGGATAGTATGCAAAATTTCATAATGCAGGCAGGCCAAAATACTGGCAGCTGAAAGCAGTGAGTTTGCTATGGAGGACTGTGTAGATTACCAAGAGTGTAGATGACCTCCTTGGGACCTGCAGAAAACTGTCTTTCCCTACTGTGTATTTTCCTCCTGTGTTTCTAACTATATATTTCAGTTGGGGGTGGTTTTAAAAACACAAAGTTTGATTTGCTTTCCCTCTTCTTAGTACAATGTGTTCTCTTGAGATATAAAAGAGGGTGTGAGATAGGCCCAGTTTGTAAGAAGCTCTTTGCATAGTTTAGTAGGGCATTTAGCAATGGCATGATGCAGTGCTGTGCAGAGATACCCCAACCAGCTTGGGATGAGCTAGCCCTAGGAATAGTACAGCTGTAGATGCCGTGTGCTCTGCTCAGACTCCTTTTCACTCCTTTTTCAGCAGGGCTCAGCTGGTTCTAACACAGCCACAGAGCTTCTGATACCTGAGCTGGCGCTGCACAGATCTGATGCAGCTACGCCCCGACGCTGTTTGCAGCAGCTTAGTCTCTTTGAGGTCCTCCGTCGGAGACCCGGTGGAGCACTTCTCCGCTGTTGCTTCTGGTCCTGCTCCATGAGCGGCCGGCAGCTGCCGCAGGGTTTGGCTGTGGCAGCTCTGTGCAGGGAATGCTCCGATGCCAGCTGGTGTCCGTGATGGCCATTTGCAGGCAGAATCTGCTCCACTGAAATTGTGAAGGGACACAAAGGAGAACCCGATCAATTTTAAAATATGGCTGATATCCTCAAAATATAGCTCCTAAGAGAGTCTAGAAATTGATATTTAAAGCCTTGTGTAAAGTGGGCTGTGCATGGTCTGGTGGATTTTATCTCAAGGCAGCAGCATTGTTCAGCAGGAATATTGTTTTTCTGCAGTGTTATAAGAAAGGGGAAGGGAAGGCAGGGAATGAAAGAGGGAAAAAGAGAATTGCCACATTAATAATTTTGCACTCAGTTCTAGATGTGGCAGTAACAGACGCCATGACGAGCCTGAGTATCAGTTTTGTGATGGTAATTGTGCACACAAGCTCATCTCAGTTAAAATTTCTGTGGTGCAAAAACAGTAAAATAGGTCCACATTTTTCCAGTTTTGTTCTATGTTTTTATGAAGATGCGTGATGGTGTAAAGCTGTCAGACAAAGGTATCTGACTTTGTTGAAGCCTTCAGTCTAGACTCTTCGTAAGTCCAGACTTTCCTTGAAGTGTCTTTAGTATCCTCTCAGAAATTTCCAATAAATTCATGAGCGTGCGTGATCACTGCCTCAGACAATTCTTGTGTGTTTGTTTTTTGCAGCCTCATATGAGTGATCCTATATTATCTTGGAGCCCTGTTATCTGTCAGCAACAGTTTAAATCCTCATCTGAAAGGAGCAACGTGTACTAAAGCTGATTTGATTGAGAGGGGAAAGAGAGATTGTTTACTAGCTTTTAAAAATGGGTTTGCCAGAGCAACAGTTAGGAGCACTGTTTGGAAATGGCACATTTCTGCAGAGCCCAAATCACTCCAGACCAGCAATTCTGTCATGCAGATCAGTCACAGACAAGTTTTGTGTGGCATGCTAACAAAGGGCCGAGTTCTAGCCTCGTTACTTGGTTACATCAAGATACATGAGAGAAGAGAATCTGACCCAAAATATACTTTCCCCTTACGTAAAATCCTGGCCACGGGGTAGTCATTCAGAATTTTGACATTTTTCCCATTTCTAGGATTCCATCACAGGAGAGCAAGCTATTTATGCTATTTGGAAGTTAATACCCTGATTTTTCCAGTATAAGAAAATAAATATTGTCATGCTTTTGAAGAAAACCAAAAAATGCTGGTAGATGGATTTTTCTGTTTTGAAGTCCCTTCACCTCCAAGACAAGCACAATCCTCCATCAGCAAATACCAATTTAGAATCTTACTAACATCATGAGTAGTCTGCAGGTGTGTACTACAGGACCTCTTGCAGGATTGGAATTTATGTGCATCATTCTGGAAGGAATACAGTTAATAAGCATTTATGAACAATGGTCTAAATGAATGATGCAATCATCATATTTATTTAATTTTCTTCTAAAAAATCCTGCAGAGAAGTTTTAAGATTAAAAGACGCTAAGCTTTGCATGCTGCCTGAGATCTCTGAAGATGTATCAAGAGAGAATTTCTTTGGGCTGCTTGTTTTTTGCTGCATCTAGAAATGAGGTTTTTAAGACAAAAGGAATTAACCAAATAAAGGGAACAACAGAGGATTCAGTGGAGCAATTCTGGTTAGGAAAATTAAAAACCACACCCTTTAACTTTTGTTGTCGCAAACGGATCCACAGTGAGAAATTTCTGCTCCAGGGTGAACTGATCGTTATGAAGCGCTATACAGTACACAGGTTTGCTGATACCGAATTGATTGCAGGATCAAAACAATGTGACTTTGTAAGATTAAAAAAAAAAAATGAGAACACCAAATACTTGCCTACCCAGAGAGTGCAATATAAAAATTGGATGGTATGATATTAAAGCCTGCCTATTTAATCCTAATCCTTGCTCTCCAATTTACATTACTATAAATTTTAAAATAAAATCTGATGCAGCAGTTCTGAATCCTAACAAATGTTGTCTATTTGTGGGATGTTTATCCTACTGACCAAGTAGATGGTTAGTTCTAACAATATGAATTAAGATTAGTAATAAAAGAGAAATGTTTCTGAACAGTGTGCAGACACCTGAGTTTCTAGTATTTCATACGAATAGTGCTCAGCTTGTAATTCCCACCTATGTTGTTCCAAGCTATTTGTTCAGAACTTTGTCATTTTCCTTCATTTCTTTTGTTTGCTAGACATATGTTTTGCCTTTCATTTATTTTCTTTTCACTATTTCTGCATTTTCTTCTTTTCCCTTTTTTGTGTGTTTGGGGGAGGGTATGTGTGTTCAAGATCTCGTCGTTTATTGTAGATAAAACATATAGTGTTGTGGAATAGCATGGGGATGCATTTGATTGAAAAGGCACTGTAGAGTTTCCTGAAAAAGTAGGGGAGTTGCATTTGTTTATAAATGCATTGTTTTGGTACTATAACTTTGACCATGATTTCGGATTTTTTTGGCTTTGTTTTTTTTATTTAACGAGCGTGTAGTCATGCAGGTGCGTGCGTTCTTAAGCTAGCAAGCCCAGCATGTTTTTTTAAGCCTTTTGAAAACTTGGTAGACCATTTGTATACTTTTACACACCTAACCATTTTTTAAACACATTTTTTTGAACCTCTTCTTTTTTTTTTTTTCTCCTCAATATACCATCCGGAACCTGATTTCCATTATACTTAAAAACTTACCCTGATCTGTCTATCCTTTTATGTATCTTGTGTAATAGATTTTGCAGGAGGTGCCTAGAAAGCATTGTTGGTTTCCCTATAATAATGTGGTTTGTCCAGATTCTTTACTGTCTACATGACTGAGAGATGGACTGATTGCCCTATTCTTCCTTGATGATTTGGAGTTGTAAGAGTTGTCCAGCTGTTGCTTAATAAAATTTTGCAGACTAGAAAATTCATGACTTGTTTCTGTTGCATTCTGCATCTCGTCAAGCACCATAGATACTTCTAAAACAGGTGACAAATCTGAACCGGAAAGACTGAATAATAAATATCCAGATGCCTTTATGCTTGCTCTTCTCAACAACTGTATCCACAAATTCTTCTGAGCCTGATCAGTATACCTGCCCATCACATTTGCTGTCATTCATATGGAAGGATGGATGGATGGCAAAGTTTTCTTGGTAGTAGTGTTCTGTCTGCTTGGATATCATCCAATTCTTGTGCTATTTCTCCTCTGCTTGCTCTGAATTTTAAGAAAATTACCTTTGGGATTTGTGATACTTTTCAAATTGCCGTTGACATACCGGAAGCTTTAACATTACCACAAAGGATTCTGCTGTGCTGTCATCTTTAATAGCTCAATAAAATGCTGTGATGGTTGGCCCTCCTCCTCTGTTTTTTTAACTAAAATAAATATTTTGGGGGGTGGAGGAATAAAGAAAAAGGTAGTGAAGTAGCTTACCATCCCAGCTATGCCATAAACAGGAGAATCCTGGCAGGGATAAATTAAAAGATAGGAAACAGAAGATAGAAATAAATGATCAGTTCTCACAGTGGAGTCAGGTTACCACTGGAATTCTGCAGAGGTCTGTGCTGTATCCTGTCTTGTTTACCATATTCACAGGTGGCCTGGAAAAGAGGCTGAACAGGGAGCTGACAAAGTTTACTGATGATACAAAGTTATTCAAAGTAGTATGGGCAAGGGCCAGTCATGAAGGATCTCAGAAGGTCCTTACGAAACTTGGCGATACAATGGCAACTGCAACTCAGTATAGATAAAAGTAAGGTGATGCACATGGGGAAAAAGCAATCCTTACTTCATGTTTGCAGTGGTGGTCTCTAAAATGGCCTCTGCCACTTGGGAAAGAGTTCTGGAAGTTTGATAGATAGCTCTAGGAAAACATTGTGTTGGTCCTCAGCAGCAGTCAAAAGAAGAAAATAATATATTAGAAATGATTAGAAAAAGAATTGACAGCAAAGCATAAAATAGACAGCCACTATATAGATCTGTATTTCACCCGTACTGTGCAATTCTGGTCCTGCTGTGTCAGAAAAGATACATTAGATCTGGAGCAGATTCACAGAATGGCAACAGGGGTGATCAAAGGCAGGGAAGAGCTTTTATACTGAAAGTGACTAAGAAGCCTAGGACTCTTCAGTTGGGAAAGAGACAGCTTAAAGGAACTGCTGGAGACCTACTAAACATGAATAATGTGGAAAGGCAGCTGGGGGTTGTCTGTTGATTGTCTCTTCCAGTACAAAAACAAGGTCAATAAAATGAAATAAAAGTGGGCTAGGAAATCTAACAAAAGGAGATGGTTCTTCATTCAGTGGTAGTAGGCCACTTTGCCAAAGGATGTTGTCGATGCAGGAAGTTTACAAGAATTCAAGGAATCCTGGAGAAGTACTTGAAAGAGAGATCTGTTGGGATACTAAACAGACAAACTACAATAAGGACAGAAAATTCCCTGAGCCGGAAGTAGTCAGAGGCTGGGAGAGTGTTAGGGGGCAATTCCACATGAATGTGCTATGTTCTTGCTCTTTCCTAGGAATCCGTGCATGGCTGTTAGAGGAGAAAAAATGCTGGGTTTGTATGGATGCTTAATTTGAACCAGCAAGCCATTCTGACACCAGCATTTCTAAAACAAGTTTAAACCTTCAGTGTAATGTGCAGTGGGGACAGGCCTTTTATCTATCATTTACTGCATGTTAGAGTCCAGGATTTGTATTGTCATCCACTGCTGGAAGAAATTCCACAGGTTTATCGGCTTTGTGTTGTAACTGTTGATCTCTTGTGTGTATAAAAACAAGCTTAGCACAGTGCTAAACCAGTGCTCTGTTACCTGCTTACTCTGGAGAGGTCTCTGGTTTGACTTTTCCAAAAAAACAGTGAAGTGACAATGACAAAACTAATTTATTGACAGTACTGCTCCAAGTTCAGCAGTCAGCACAACAAGCAGCATAGAAAAAAGGGAAAGGACCAGCATAAGAATGTGAAGAGGTACAGTAATAGTAGCATTACTTGCTGGGCTCTGAATGTGAGAGGAAAGAGCAGCTAAGTGAGAAGCTGGCAGCTTCTGGCAGCTAAATAGGAAAAATCTTGAGAACATCTGAGTTTCAGGCCCTCTTTCTACTTAAGGAGGCTGGCTGAGATTTGTCAGGGGAGAGAAGACTCATCTGCCTCATGGATGCTTTGCATGACCGTCCTCCAGACTGGCTTTGGCAGCTTCATGGAAAACAATCCTGTTCATATGGGGATGAAGAGAAGGGGGAGGATTCCTAACCTAGTGCTGGAGTGCTTTGCACTGCAAACATGGAAAGTCTTGCTCTTCCAGTGTCACCATTGCCCAGGGAATGAGTGGTGGGAGTGTGCCAACATTCATGAAATCTCCCTTAGCTCCAGAGGAGTTTTCAGGTAAAATTTAAATGAGTTCTACTAAAATGCAAAACTTCTGAAATTACTTGTTAGGTTTGGAGACAGAGAAATGGAACAACAATATAACTTCTGGTCACAGCACTCTGCTTTGGCTTTGTGTTTTTTGTTTTGAGCTAGTTTCTGTGTTTCCATGAGCTAGTAACTGCTCAGGTGAACTACCAAGTTGATTCGTGCAGGTTTCTTTAGATCTAGGAGCCGATTTTCATGCTTTGCCTTCTCTGTGTAGGATTGTGACTTAAAATATAGTCATCTTCTGCTTTCCCTCCCTTTTTAGTGTAAATTAATCTTTGGGATTTCCTGCCAGCTACAGTAAAAGCGATTCAAATGCAGTAACAACTCATATCTCTTGTGTTCATGGAATTAAACTAGCGCCGTTTGATTTGTTGCTCCGTAAGGTTACCTTTGGAGCGCCCCTCTCTGCTTGGTGGACCTAGTAAACGTACCACATATAGTCACTTTGCAGTTTTGCAACAAACATCAAATTTGTTGCATCACCTTGTGTACGTCTAAGTACCTAAGTAAGATTAAATGAGCACACCAGAGCTCTAACGAGCTCTGGATGGAGAGTAGCCACAAAAGAAAACAGATTTGGGGAGATGGTTTGTTGAGGGGAGATTACTACTAAAGTATGCCTGCCTGGAAATGAGCCCACTGTCACATGATGCAAATACAAATGCAAAATGTATCAATTAATAGAGGTTGCAGTAGGCAAATAAGTAAAAAATGTCTGTTAGCATTTAGGAAAATATCTTAGAAAGGTTTCTGTAATTATTTTCTTGCCTTGTAGAGGGAAAAAAACCCACATTTAGCTGATCTTGATAAATCTTGCTTCTTGTTTGTAATAGTGACATCTTATTTTTATGATTTAGGTGAATACTAAGGACTTTTGTGTCCAGTGCCCTCTAGTTATGCTGCCTGGTTTAGTGGTAAGAAGGGCATATGCAGATAGTGAGGGAGCAATATTTGAGCAGAGGCTTTTGAAAGAAATTCTGCAAATACAGCAGCTGTATATATAGCCAAGCTTGCACATACAATTTAATAACTACTTAGTTAGATCGTGATCTTTTTTCACCAGATATTGTAAGTATTCTTTCGTCAATGTCATATTCAATTTTTTATCAGAATTGCTACCAAAATCAGTGTCAATAACAGCGTAGCAATCTTAACGTATTGCTAATTATTTATGCAGCTTTCAATATGCAATCTTAATGAGATAGACTGAGGAGCTAAGCAATTGCCTAGTGATGAGGGTGCTGTATAACATGAGAAAATAAAAATCAGAGCACGTTGTACCAGTTGAGGTTCATCTTGGACGTTTCATCTGGCTCCTCATCCATTATAGCTCTGTATTCCATAGACTCATTTTCTCTTCTGCTTAACACAGGCAAATTTCTTCTTTTTGTTTGTTTGATCAAAGGGAAACCTATTCATCCTGGGGGAATGTTTTGCTTTGTTGCATCCCCTGATATTTTTAGCCTTTCTAACTGTTCCACATTTTCTTCCATTTCTCACATTACCCCATGGATAAAGAGGAAAGTTAGATTTGAACTGCTGTAAGTAACATTTCTTTGTTCTCCTTTCTCACTGCATTGTGTGGTGATAGTTTTCTTTCTCAAAACAAAGGTATCTTTGCTCCCTTTGCACAGTTTTTGGTGAGGTTAATTTCTGCCTTCTCCTTTCAAAGCCATTTGGGACTTTTTTACTTTTTGTAGTTTGAAAGGTTGTTTATTTCAGGAAAGAGTCATCACTAAATGAGTTGGTTATAGCAAAGGGAAGATACTAAAGATGATATCAAGGTCATAGAGGCTCTAACTGCCTCACTTGGAGACAGCCAAATACAGACACTCATTTTCCAAAGTCATGTAATTGTGGTTTGAGTCCTCAGTGACTTCTCTATTTCATCTTATTTTATTGTGCTTTCTAATAAGGTACCTATCCTAGTTTTCATCATATCTATGACCATAACTTAGATTTTTCTGAGCTGGTGTAGTAGCTAATATCATCTGAGGTGGCAAAAATTCATTTGGACAGGCTTTATTTATATGGCTTAGAGAAACTTTTGTAACAGCCCCATATAGTCACCAAAACCAAGATGTTATAATGCCAGTTTTGTTCATAAATCTGCTGCTGCTGCCCCTATTTACATGACGCTAATCACTTTATTTGCAGATTATAATATAGACAGTGTTTTAGCAGGTTTGAATTGGTCTGATCTACAGAACCTATCAGGGAGTGACGAAAAAGAAGCGGGCATCTTTCCAAATAACATGGCATATGTTTAATTCACATTAGAAGTTCTGTTAGGAACTTTAGAAGTTGCAGATGCCAATGACATGTCACCTCAGGACATAAATTCATAGAAAACCCTTTGGAGAGCCACCAGAACCCACAATTAGATTCCAGTTCTGGAATTCGCAAAAAACTTGAATGACGGTAAAATACTACAGACTGAGTATCATCAGAAGTCCTGCAGTATGTTCATGATGCAGTATGTTCAGTATGTTTTTTTGTCCAAAGAGCAAGGCAGTAGCAATTGAGAAAGGAGAGACTTACAGAAAGTCAATGAGGCTGTCCAGAGTGGCTCAGCAGTGTATGAGACAGAATTTTTTCCCAGAAAAAAATGTTGAGAGGACAAAAAATCATGAGCTGATGCTTAAGTGTAAATCACTTGCCTTTGGATGTAGGGATGCAGAATGCTATAATGATAGTGATAAATGGCAGGATCCTTGCCATTGTCATTAGAAAGACAGTGGCCACAGAAGCTTGTTTTTTTGCAGAAATTGTTACCATGTGAACGTCAAATGTGAAGAGGATCAAAATAACGTAGTAGAACATGGTGAGAACGAGGATCTAAAATCTGTGTATTCAGCAATAGAAAATGTTGCTTACTAAGAGGTATTTGCATCGATTAGAATAATACCTTTATTGATCCAAATATAACAACAATGAACAACCTTGGAGCAAGAGTGCTTGCACCTGTGAAGTTACAGGCAAGCCAGTTAGGAAAAGATCCAAGAAATGCAGCTGTCCTGAGCTGGAGGCCAAGTCTGAAAGACCAAAACATGGAACCCATGATGATAAAGTGATATTTATCATGTTCTCAAAGTTGTTGATGCCGAACTATGTGTAGATTAGTCAGTACAAGAGATAAAGTTGAAAACAATCAGAAGAACATATGTTTAAAATGGTGTTGATAATATCTGATGACTGGTAACATCAACTGTCTTTAAATTGGATCTCTACATTCTTTTGGAGGAATCCTAGTACAGCAGGCAATTGAGAGGTAATCAAGTGAAGACATTAAGAGAACGGGATGTACAGAGAAATTACTCTCAAAATAGTTAAGTTACTAGTTATACAGGTGAGTTAGTAATCATATGAAACAACTGAAAGGCATGATTTAACTGATTAATTTCAATATAACTCTTGGAGATCTGCAAGTATATACAGTTTTCAATGACAGAGCAGAAGTTGAAACTTTGAGATGTTTGAGAGTATTGGATAAATGCAGCGAGCACTAATGAGGCAGATTCTGTCAGTCCGTTAACTGCTTGGCCAATTTCCTCCCTGATATTGCTGATAACCTATTGAAAGCATATCGAGTAAGGGAAGAAGCATACAATGATTTCAGGAGGAATTGTTTTGTAAGTTATTCACCTTCACAGAACCATTTTGACTAGCTGCCCAGTTTAAGATGTTTTCAAGTACTAACAAAAGAATGGAGTTGGAAAGTGCTCAGGAAAGGATGTTGGATAAATTTATTAAGATAAATATTAATTGTTTTGCAGAGCAGAGAGCCAAAGGAGTCCCTGTGTATTCTCTGGGCACTGGCAACATTTGATGGGTTACAAATGTGAGCATCGCTGAGATCATCTCTAGACCATTGTTTCTGTTAGTGCAGAATTAATTCAGTCCCAAGAATGAGCAATGTTAGCCAGCCATTTACATTACCAACTCATTATCACTACCAAACGGTATAGAAGCTGCAAAATTCGTGTAATGCTTGATATTTCCAAAAGATGACAATAAAAAGTGCAACAGGGGATCCAAAGCAAGTGTTCATTTCAAGAACATAACTGTGTAGCAAAGAAGAATATTTTTTAATCCCATCAGCAACTCAGACTTCATCAAATTCTTTGGCAGAACAGAATAAGCTTATGTGATAATTTCTCTGTGTCAAGTATGAGTCCTTGAGTCCAGTGACCATTGTGAAGAACTCAGACTTCCTGAATTCTCTTATGAAAGCTGATGGGCTTTTTTTGCATGTAGTCTGTGCCTCACATGATGAATACAAATGAGCCATAATTACCACTGAAGACACAGCTATTCTTTAGCTTAGCCTTAAATTCAGAAATTGCATATCTTGCCCAAAATGTCAGATTGCTGGTGCACAAGCCTAGACAAGATTCACAGGCACTCATGAAGTAGAATGCTCCTCTGAGGTTGATGTTTGTGCAGCGGTAACAAGCCTGTGTGTCTTTTTGGAGTGTAGCACTGCTTGTGCTTTTATAGGCGAGGGGAAGCTGGCAGATAGAAAGCTCGTGTAGAGGTAGCTCAAGCATAGGAGATTTCATCAGATGTGTTTGAAAAATGTAGGTGACATATGAAATCCTGTGAAGGACAATACGTGACATCAGTAACTTTTTTTTTTTATTGGTCCCTCTTCCAAAAGGAATCAAATACGTCCCAGCTGGCTTTGGGCATGCAAAGATTGTCCCTTTCAGTTTGCACTGTGCGCAATTATGCTGGAATGCGGAGCCGGTTGCAGCAGTGCAAACCTGTTGTGCTCAGTCCTGCAAGTTGTGGCTGAACAACTGATGCCAAAGAGAATCTGGATATTGAGTGTCTGTGTTTGGATCATCAGCACAAAGACCTCTGTGTTACACATTTATTAAAATCAGCTGTGTCCTTCTCTGTCAATGCACATGTCCAAAGCAAACCACAGCTCTGTACCAACCGGAAGATTAAAGATGAAGAGTAGATACTGAAAAAGATCATTTCACTGAAGATTTGCAAGACGTGAAAATGAATTATTTCGTTTGAAATAGAATCTTACAAGTGCTTTATAGTATATTTAACATATTTTCATTAAGGGAAAATGTCTCTTTGCAGTGCTTTTAGACAATGAATGTAAACGTCATTCCTGTTGTATTAAGAATCAATTTTTGACTGACACATATGTAAAGCTTAAATGTTATAACACAAAAAGGTGTTTGTCACCAACAGGAACGGTACCTTTCTTAAAAGCGTAGTTATCACTAGAAAGCTACCAAAGGCTGTAGAATCTAAACAAAGTCTGGCAACACAGATATCCTCAAAAAGCATTATTAAACTTTGCTACTTCAAATGATACCAGCAGCTGAAATTTCTGACCTTGGCTTATTGACTCCATGAACAGAACGCTATTCCTAGGAGTTCTACACATAGCAAGCTCACCAAATTAACTCGATTTTCCTCCTAGGTGGTTTTTGACAATGATTTTTCTAACTCAGTGACACAGGGAAGCCCTGTAACAATTGTTATCTATGTTTGAGAGCGGTTGAATAATCTATTATTTCAGTTCTTCTGTGCTGCATTCTAATAGCTTTCCTTTTACCTGTCCTATTCTTTGTTTCCCTTGATGTATCCATCAAGCCATAAGAAAAAAATCAAAATTAAAACATCTTCAAGACAACAGTCTGGCTTCCTAGTGTGTGATGCACACAGCACACCACGAAGCTTCAGAGGAGCCTACTGCAACACCACTCTTGCAGCGATGGTAACTGAGTGGTGGGGTCAGGGGATCTTCAGGGCAGCCCATGAAGAAGGAGGAGCATCTGGTGTAACTGGAAAGGGCGCAGGCGCATCCGCAAAGCAAAACCCAGTTCGGAGGTGCACACATGGTAGGAATAGGAAGGCATGGCAGCTCACCCTATTCTTTCATGCTTGCGTGGATTCCCCAAGAAGGTGGTCTTCATACAGAGCAGGAGAAGAACAAACATACAGAGTGCAGCTGTAGTGACTAAATCTTGTCCTTGGAAAACCAGAGGAGCTCATGGAAGTGCAGACTGCAGCAGTATCTTACAGTATGTCACAAAAATAAATGCGAAACGTAAATTTGTGCTGCAACAGAAACCACCTGGGACTGCAAAGCAATGAATTTAAGCAAACTAGCAGGAGGAATATTCTTTGTCATCCCCTGAGGGACTGCAGAGTACACCCACAGGCAGCCAGCAGAGACAGCTTTAATCAACAGAAATGTGAAGTTTGGGAGCAATACAGAGATGTTCAAAAGCAGGGTGCCTTGTGTCCAATTGCTCGTAGGGCAAATGTGACGAGTAGTACCAAGGAGGTGGGCTTTCTCAATCTGTGACTGATCTCAAGACCTGCCATTTTAATAATTCCCTGCTCCTTCTTGTGGGCAGCAATAACTGGATGGAATCCTATTAGAGCTTGAAACTTACTCTGCACCTCAAAAATAAACTGCTTCTGAAGAAATTCCTTTCTCACACATGGAGGCAAAAGATGCGTGAAGACACTGAGCAGTTTTTCAGAGATTCCAAGCTCAAGAGCTAGTTCTGCAATTTCTCTATAAGAAAATCTCTCATCAAACAAGCTAGAAAGTACATGGGCTAACTTTAAGAAAAAATGTGGGAGTCTACTAGCTATACTTTGTCACCCCTAGCAATTCAAGATGGTACTTGAATAGTACTGTTTGGGGAATATATTGCTAGACTGGAGCACGTTTAATGCCTTCCTTCCTTTTCTGCTAAGATAGATAGGTTGACTCTTGTGTTTAAAATTATGTGTAAAGTTAAATGTCCTCCTGAACTGGTTCCTTGGAAAGTATAGTTAATGAGTTGCAGTAATAATCAAAATTGATCATCTGTTTCATTTGATCCTCTTCTACCCCACCTTTTTACAGAGGTTGAGACTTGGTCAGTTTGTAGTAGCAGAGAGCAGCCTGAAGAGAATGCTGATAACCGGTGTTCATTTTTAATAACATATATAATGTGAGACACTCCAGGAGCCTGAGAAAATGCTTTGCTCACAATATTTGAAAAAAGCAGCTAGGTAACAGGCCAGCCATGCTGCAAAATAATAAAAAGGAGTGATAATATAGGAGTCCATTCAAAACTGTAAAATATAAGCATGTAAATCATGAGAAAGTAATTTGAGGTGATATGTTAGTATGCAGGAAAAGAGGTCTTGTCTTCCTGTGTCCCTTGACACCATTATTTGAAGTTATTACCCATTTGCCAGTAATGCTAAATTTGTAGATAAACTTTCTTACATATGGCATTTGACTAAGTACAGCCTGGAGTTCCAATAAAGAAATTAGCAAAAACTAGTGTGAATGAAACATGCTTTAAATTGCTTAAGAATGAATGGACAGATCTCACAAAGTAGCCTATGACAGGGTATCATCACTGAATGGGGTGTTTCTGGTAGGGTTTTGCAGAGATAAGTGTGAGGTCTAATAATAAACAGGGCTGGAAAGCAAATACAATACTGTGGCTTATAAAACTTGGATATATCTTCAGAATCAGTAATTTAGCTCAGACGGCTGCTGCTCTGATTAGGATGTAGGGGTCAGAGCAGACAAGCATCTCAATGTGATATGTTGGCAATCCCAAGAGATGTTGTTGCAGAAAGAGATAATACAATCCTTGGATTGGTAAGGAGGGCAGTGAAACCAGGGAAGTGATTTCACCTGATACCGCAATACCGGTCTGCTTCTGTTGCCCAGATTTTTAAGGAATTTTGGAAAAAGGCAGTGTATTTGAAAACTATGAAATTCGAAAGCTGAAGAAAATACCTGTAACGAGAGATCCATCTATTTAGCATATTTCAAAGCAAGAGTAGAATCAAATAATTCTCAATATCTGAAAAAAACTTAATTGAACTAAAATATTGGTACCAAAGGGTACTTTAATTCAGCAGGGAAAGGCACAACAAGCAGTAGTGACTGGGGGCTGAAGCCAAGTACAAAGAGAAGTAAGACACATTTAATGATGAAACCAATCAACATCAGACCAAACTCAAAGTCATAGATTCTCCAGTCTGTGTAGTCCTGCAATCAAGACTGCTTTATTTAAATGCATTTGGGTTGGTACAGAGATAAATGTGTGAAATACACAGTGACAAATGGTGCATTGGCTCCAGAGGCATATGTCAGTATTTGCCAAGGTTTTGGTGCCCCCTCCATTATCCAGACACCAACTTGGCTGGATCACGCCCCTCGTTCCTTTGCAGTTTGCACCCTCAAGTTTCTTTCCTTCCCGCAAGAAAGGGGCTGAGGATGAGGAGTGCCCTGTCCCGTGTGGGGCCATAATTTAGCCAGGCACCTGCCCAAGTCTGGGAGTTCAGAAATACCCTTGAGTCCTCCAAATCAGCTGTAGTCTCAAATGGCTGAGTTGGAGACAGACTGGATTTTACAATGGTGGTGTAAGCAAGAGCTGATTCACTCTGGTATTTCTGCAACATGCTCCACAAAACCTGTATTACCTGCATTTTTCTATTGCATTGAAAAAAATGTTACTGCAGTCCCAGAGAACGTGCTATAAATAACTGTATATTCAGTTATATGGTCCAAACCAGAAACATTTGGCTGGAGAAAAAGATTCCCAAGCACAGAAGATGACTCTTATGTTACTGCATGTTTCTAATTGAATCGAACAGTTCCTTAAGTTCTTGCCATTAGTTTATGTGTCACTGTGCATATAGACAAGTTGTTTCTAGAAGGAGAAGAGAAGCTTTCCCAAATGTTTGTCACTTTTCAGTGTTTCCACATTAGTTGTAATTGCTTCCCTTGAGATGGTATGGAAAACAGTGCAGAAACAGACAGCAAAAGTATTGTGAATAAAGGAAAAGTAGTCCAATGTATTCTGAATAATAACATATTTAGTCTGGGGTGATATATTTTGCATTATTATTATTCAATTAATCCTAAATACTCAGGAGAGATGTGATTATATCTCAGAAGAGCCCTGACTTTCAAAGGAATATGGATATGGAGAAGGGACATTTGGAAAAGATACACCCGAAGGACACTCTGCCTTCCCCTGTGTGAGCTGGAACCATCCAGTTAAACTGTCTTGCTGAGGGATCTTGGGGCTATGATATAAAAACAAAAATGAAGCTTGTAAAATTCAGTCTGCGTGTTCAGCTTCATGACAACAGCACAGCAACTAAACCGTTAAATGCTCTATTGGATTTTTCTGAACAAGAATGCAAAAAAATCCATTTCTCTTAATTAAATTTCTTGTTTATATTTTCAAATGTATGGTGTTTCAGAAGACAAAACTGGCATCATTTTAAGTTCAAATGAGTATAATCTCTGAAAATCTAGTAAACAAACAAGTTGATATCAAATTTCAGTCCAGATTTTTCATGAAGTTCTGTAATTTTTCTGCTCTTCAAATTGAAAATTATCTGACTCCTTCTGAGTTACCAGCACTCTGAAATAACAGACTGTTATGCGGCTTTGACAGTAATGAGGAAACCAAGGAATGAAAGTATCCCTAAATAAGCAAGCAGGCCTAGGCTCAATGCGAGTAATTTAGCCAACCACTCTGGGTACACATAAACTTACGTCTTGGGACCTAACTGCAAGGGAAAAAAAGGAGAAAAGCATGGGAAGCCATTCAATTCTCTTTAGGTAATTTGTTTCCTTCAAGGCCAATGGAAAAAGGCACCTCTGAAGGTCTCCTGGGGATGGACCAAGCTATCTCTATTACAGGATCTGGCCTGCAAATTCTCCCTGGCAATTTAACACAGATGGCAAAGGATGAAAACCCCTATGCGCTTCCTTTTCTGAAGGCATACTGAAGGCATACTGAATGGCAAATGGAAGCGACTATATGCCTTTTAACAGGAAGCTTTTCAGGTCTTTAGATGTTTCACAAATAGACTTTTATAGAATTAACATATCCACTCATATGCAAACAACTATTTACCCTGAACTGTAGGAAACATGTTTTAAATTGCCTGCAATTGCTGTGAGGGCAAGAGCATGGTGTTAAGCAGCAGAATGGTAAGGTGCCCTTCCAACTCCTTTGCGGTAACGGTAACCGCAACCTCCCAGTAACCTTAAGGAAAATCAAGGAAGCTAACTCCATGCCTCCTGCCCATGTATTCACATATTTCTACAGTTAAAGTGATGCAGGAAGATTTATTTTTTCAATGAGCACTAGAAACATGTGACATCATGTTTTATGCTGTATTCACTGAATGAGAACCCTGATGATGTTGATGTATTTTGTGATACATGAACAATGATGAATTATATTTTATTATAATGTACGTGTATATGAATACACATACACACATGTATGTAGCTCAGGGGACCAGATTCCATGGGCAAATAGTGTTCTAGCATTTCTTAATTTCAGGGTGCTTGATTTTGGAAACTGAGCGTTCTTCCAACAGAGATTAAGTGGACCTATCATTAGACTGGGGATGAGACACTGTGTCTACATCTAATCCTGAAAATTAAACATGCCCAGAATATTCTTCTGGCGTGAACCCGTGCCGTTAAGCTCTCTTACCTTTCAAAACAGAGTGGCCATATCCAAATTGGCTATTAGGAATGGTCTGCGGCCCGTGCTCACTTCTGCACTGTGACCAGAAATTTTCCTGGGAGAACACAAATTGGCCTTGGTAAAACCCATGCCCAGAGATGTGCTAGCAGTTTCTCTCTTCCAGTGACTGAATTTCATTTTTACTAGTATAAAAGTATCCTTATTTTACCAGTGGGTAGCAGTGAAATATGTGAACCAGTTGTTCTTGGGATTAATCTTTTGAGAAAAGAGTGTTTTTCAGCCTTTGTCTCCCTTGCCTGATGCAATAGTGAGAGCTTGCTTGTGTGCAGGAAGCCAGGCAAGAAATCCCCCTACCATCCAGAAGCCACCTTCCAAAGGAAGGATGGTTTTGCTCTCTTTTGCCACTTCTAACGTGTCAGTAACAGCTAGTCCAAACTTGCTTCTTCCTGCTGTTGTGAGGGTCAGGGCTGCCAGCTGCAGCCAGCTGTGTAAAGCGGTGTTCCTCACAGGTATGGCAAGAGGAGCTGTGGCCCCAAGGCCGCTGTCAGCTCAGAGATGATTTGTAAAGAGTGACGTGCCAGGGGCTGTCCCAGTTGCTCTCTCTGTGCTTCCTTTTCAAAGAACGAGAAGCTGCTGCTGCCCTGTGAGCTCCGTGTTCGTGCTGAGCTCATCCTGACCTCCCTGTCCCCGACACACTCCTGCAATCCTCTACAGGAGCAGTGAGGACTACGTGGTGACAGGCGCAGTCATGTAACTTATCCTGGCATGGATTAGCTGTGATGAAGTCGTTTTCTGACAAGAGGAAACAGTCAAACTGTGATGGTCTCGGGTAAAGTGGGCGTTATTCCCTTACAGAACTGAGGCAGTGATGAAGAAGAGGACAGGCTGGACCCAAGTCCTGAGGCTTCTGTGGGGCTCAGTGTGGCCTCTTCACCTGTGCAATCTGGGGCTACTCACTGACAACCCCAGTATGTAGCTAGACTCAAAAGCATATTTTCAGCCTGGTGGCAGCAGACTAGACTCTCTTATCTTGGGAGAGTCAGTACAGATGCATGCTTTTTTTTTCTTTGTGATCTGAAGTGTTGGTGTTCACCTCCGCTCGGATGGAAAACAGCGGTTGCTCTTTTCAGTCAGCAGCTGCCACTGCTGCCTCTCTCCGGCTCAGAACAATGGCAGAGAAGAAACATTTGCGGAGAATTCGCTAAACAACTGGGCTTTTGCTTGTTTAGTTTTTTCTTCCTTTACTGATAAAAGAGGGACTTTAGTTGGCAGTATTTATTCCCCTACCTTCTCAGCACCAGCTGCTATAGCTTCTGAAAGAGTCCAGAGTAATAATCCTGACGCATTTACTTACAATGCCAAGCTTCCTTTTTAGATACCATGGTCCATCTAGTGTGTGTGTGGCTGATGCTCTAAAGTACTAATTACACACAGGGGGAGAATCAGAAAGACAAATAATGTTAGGGACTTCTGTTAAGCTCCACCTCCAAAGTAAACTCCATCCCCTGTGACGTGATACTAAGGGTATATTGAACAGATGTTGAGGGTTTGATCACATTTTAATCTTGAGTTCCTGGGGCTTTCCTCCCCCTCACTGGAGTCCAAAAGCACCCAGGGGATCTATTGAGTTCCAGCAGTTTAACTTCTAAGTGAGATTTATAGACTTCTCAGCGTTACCTTAAATTGGTTTGTTCTTAGATGCGGTCTGACGTTACCCCTCTTTTTTTTGCTGTACTGGAGAGGAAAGAGCTACAAAGGATAAAGTTAGAAACGTAATCCGTTAGTATCGGCAGGGCTATGGGTAGAGCTAATTAAAATGTGCCATTCATTAGATTTTGACGAAAGAAAATAGATTGGCAGTTTTAAAGAAGTGCCAATTCAATATTAAAACAAACTATTTTAATAATGTTTTTCTCATTAAAAAAAAATGAAAACCTGAAATTTCCTTGAAGAAAACATTTGGGTGGAAACTTATTTTTTCATTAAAAATATTAACTAGGAACAAAAGCCTTTTTTATGCATAGCAGTAGCTGGACTTTTATTAAAAGTAGCAGAACAGACTTGCAACTACAGTATCATTTTCTCAGAGTCATTTTCACGTGACCGAGCTTCACAAACCAGCCATGTGCTTAACCTCTGGATGTTTTCTTGGCTGCTCAAGGCATGGACAATGCCACTCTGTACTCTTTCAGCGCCTGGTCATTTCCCGGGAAGAAGGGCATACACTGAAAATGTTTGACTGCACACTAATGAATGCCTGCAACTCGGAGCATTGCTTCTTTTATTGGCATGTTGACCTTTGGAGTCTTAAAGTGAATTCCTTACCTCCTTGGGGTCTTTTGAGAGTTTACACAGACCTTAATGGGAGTATGAGTTTAGCCTGTCTCTTCATACAGATACCAATTATATTGTTCATAAGCCTGGAAATTTTAATACTGTAATGTTTGGTATTTGTTAATTGAAACAAAGTCTGCTTAGTTTGATAGCAGAAGTTGCTGAATTACTATCTGGTCAGCGCTAACACCTTCTCTGTGCAAGTAAACGGCAAACTCGTTTGTCATCCTTGTACACTGACTTTTTCCTTTGGCACTATACTGCATTCATGATGATGTAGGAGAAAGACACAATTTGAAGCTAGTCTTGATAATGTTCAGCACAACAGGAGGAAAACTGGATTGCTTCTCTCTAATGATGCTGCTTTGGGCCCTCAAGTAAACCCTGTTGTTATTTTTTGAGAAATAAATGCAGTAGAGGTCACTTAGCTGTTAGTAATTAAATGGTCATCATTTTTCAATCTCTGAGCTTATTTTTTATTACTTTGCTACGCTAATTGCATAATTCCCAGCAGTGAATGTGTTTTTACTCAGCTGAAGCCTTAAATGTTTTGTTTCCTCCTTTTGGTAAGTATTGAAAATCCCGCTGGTAATGCCTACCTCTGTGCCTGAGATCTGCAAGCAGTACAGTCATCATATCTAGAAATTTTAATTCTTGCTTTGAGGGAAAACATGACTAAATCTTAATCATGAATGGAAAATTTACCTTGAAAAAAACACTTTCAGTAAAACCCTATATGACTGTATCAGCCAAATATATCGCACTGGACAGAAATGCTCTTAAGTCATAAAATATAGGTCACAGAAGTGTGAGGGACCATCTGAGCCACTGGGCCCTGTCCCTAGTTTCAGAGTAACCACCAGGAGATGATCAAGCTCCACCCGAAAACTAATTTGGCTCCTTGTCCTGCTCTTCCTCCTTGGAGCCTGTTCCAGAGCCATAGACCCTTGTTTGTAGGGAACCTTCTAGTTTCCAGCCCAAATGTGCATGTAGTTTTTATCCTGATGCTACATCTTTTCAAGTATAGAAATGTTCGGAGTTAGGAAACAGAATTTCTCATTTCAAGGTGATTCTTCCTCTCTGTTCCCTACCGTCTAGCTGATGTCCCTCTTCCACTACACCTTCTGAAATAACCATGGCCTCTTGTGCACCACAGTCTGATGAGACATGGAAGTGGGCTTTTAATTGCAAGTGCAAGTTCTAGTGATAGTATGGGACAAAATACAGTTTGAGGACAAGAATGACCAGAAAAGAAAAGAAAAGAAAAGAAAAGAAAAGAAAAGAAAAGAAAAGAAAAAAAAAGAAAAGAAAAGAAAAGAACCTTCCCGAACCTGAATAGAGAAGATCTTTTAACAGGAGTGTAAAATAAACTTTTTTATTTATATTTATATTCTCTGGAAACAACAGTGGCATATCAACAGTAAGATGTTTTTGTCTTTAATACAAATACCACAGCTGAAATTAATCCATGCAGAATATAAAGGTTTGAATCGATAGAAGAATTCTGAAAACAGTTTAGATGTGAATTTGTTTATGGAAAAATCTGTCAAAGCTTAATAGGAATGTATCTAACACAGTAATTGAGTAGTTACTCTGAAAACCTAAGCATCTTCTTGCAAGTCCTGCCCCTGCGGAGGGATAACCCCATGCAGCAGGACAAGCTGGGGGCTGACCTGCTGGAAAGCAGTTCTGCAGAGAAGGACCTGGGAGTCCTGGTGGACAACAAGTTGACCATGAGGCAGCAACGTGCCCTTGTGGCCAAGAAGGCCAGTGGGATCCTGGGGTGCATTAGGCAGAGTGTTGCCAGCAGGTCAAGGGAGGTGATCCTGCCCCTCTCCTCAGCCCTGGTGAGGCCTCCCCTGGAGTCCTGTGTCCAGTTCTGGGCTCCCCCGTACAAGAGAGACATGGAGGTCCTGGAGCGAGTCCAGCGAAGGGCTCCTAAGAGGATGAAGGGACTGGAGCATCTCTCCTATGAATGGATGCCAAGAGAGCTGGGACTGTTCAGCCTGGAGAAGAGAAGGCTCTGGGGTGATCTTACCACTGTGTATAAATATCTGAAAGGAGGGTGTCAAGAGGACAAGACCAGACTCTTCTCCGTGGTGCCCAGGGACAGGGTGAGAGGCAACGGGCACAAACTCAAACACAGGCAACTCATTGCACTTGAACGCAATAAAATGCTCCTTCACTGTGAGGGTGACAGAGCACTGGCACAGGTTGCCCAGAGAGGCTGTGGTGTCTCCAGGCTTGGAGATACTCAAAACCCAACTGGACGCGGTCCTGAGCCACCTGCTCTGGGTGACCCTGCCTGAGCTGGGAGCTTGGACCAGCCGATCTCCAGAGGTCCCTTCCAACCCCAACCGTTCTGTGATTCGGTGACTTAGCACAGGATTTCCTTTATGCCTACGTTAAGCCTTCTTTAGTGGTGTAAATTGGCCTAATTTAGGTGAGGTAAAAGAGGTAATAAAAATCGGAGCATTCACTTTAAATAGAGCTGTTTAAGAATATATATATATATATATTTTTTTTTTTCTTTAGCAGAGGCCATGGTCTCTGCTCCCTTCCCCGGGGCGCTGGGGGCGGGCGGGGAGGAAGGGCAGGCGGGAGAGCCGAGGCCCGGCTGCGCGGCCGGCGAGCACCGCGCCTTGCCCGCAGGGCGAAAATTGGCTTCGGCTTCCCGGGCGCCGCGGAGGCCGCCCGAGGGACAGCCGCCCCCGGTGCCCCACGGCCGCTCCGCCGGGGCGGGGGGGGCTGCTCGCCGCCGCGCTCCGCCGCCTCCCGCCGCGAGGGGCGCCGGCCGGGCCAGGCGGCGGCCAGGGCCGCCCCTGCCGCTGCCGCTGCCGCTGCCGCTGCCGCCGCCGGGCGGGCTGCGGCGGGCGCCGTGGCGGAGCGCGGCGCCGGAGGGGGCGGCGGCGGCGGCAGCATGGAGGCGGATTTCGCCGCTTTCGGGAACCCGCTGTGCGGCGAGGTCAAGCGCTTCTGCCAGCGGGTCCGCGAGACCTACCGGGAGATCCGGGAGGAGCTCACCCCCTACAGGGATGACCGTTACTACCGGTACGGCCGGCGGCGGCGGGTGGGAGGGGGTGGGGGACGGGCACCAGGGGGGCGCTCGCCGGCAGCCATTTTGGGGCGAGCGAGGCGGGGGAAGGGGGCGCCGCGAGGCGGCAGCGCCGCTGGCCGCGCCGGAGCAGACCTGAAGGAGGCCGCCGTGGCGGCGGGCGGCCGTGGGCGGCGGGCGGCCGTGGGCGCCGGCCGCCCGCCCGCAGGCCCGAGGCCGCGGCACCCCGGGCAGGGAGCGTTGCCGGTGATGCGGGGTCTTTGCCTTTGCCTTCCTCTGTCCCGTGGCTTTTGCGTTGCCGTTAACACGTCCCCAGGGCTTTCGGTTCGGAAACGTTCAGAGGCGACCGGGGGAAACCCGCGAAACGGTCCTGGAGTAGCGACAGCGTTGGCTGGGAAACCACAGTAGGTAGCGATGGTTGAGGTTAAAATGGACAGACGTACGGAGCAGGCTACACACGTTTCTTCTGTGCCTGGCTCTGTGTACCGTTATCGCTAACGCCCAGTGATGGCTGGAGAGTACTAATTTTTTGAGATTACACAAAACCAGGAAGGGCTCTAAACATATTGGAATATGGGGTTATAAGTTAAAAGAAGCTTCGGATTAGAGAAACGGTCTGAAAAGGTAGCATGACGTTCAGGAAAGACAAATGCCAGGGTCTGCACGGGAAGGAATATTCAGCCACACGGATACAGGCTGGTGAACGGTTATGTAGCGTTTTTGTAGAAAAGGATTTAGGAGTCATAACGCGTTATATAAGAAACCTCTTCCAACCGTGTCTTACATGTGGAAAAGGCAAGTGTAATTTGGGGTGGGTAATAAGAGTGTAGTTTGCAAAATAAGAGAATTAAGTCCTCTACTGTAGTCACTAGTCCATACCTTAGCTGGAGCTGTGACCAGTTCTGGGCACCACACTTCAAGGGCCTGACACTGAAAGAGCCTGGGGAGAGAGAGAAGAATGATCAAAGGCCTAGAAAGTGTAACTGTGGGGAAAATTTGGGGTTGTTCACCCAAAAGAAGAAACCTCCCAGTTGGGGGAATAGAGCTTCTGTAAAAAGAAAGGGAATAATCTGTTATGCATGTCCATGTTCATGCTAGAGAGAAGATTATAGAGGAGCATAAATAGTAGCAAGAAATATTCAGGTAAGACATTAAGAAAAAAATTCTGGTTGGGACGGATGGTAAAACACTACAGAATGGCTTATCCAGGGAGACTGTATCGTCTCCCTCCCTGGAAGTCCTCAAAAACTTTTGACAAACATACCAAGAATGACACAGGCCTGGCTATGTCAATATCTGGCTGGAGGCAGAAGGAAAGACTAGATGCTTTGTGAGGTCTCTTCCAGCTCTTTTTCTATGAATCGGAGCGTAAGTGTTTGCCTAAATGTTTGTGCACCGTGTGCCCCAGTTCTCCTGCATAGACCACTTAGCTTCAATATGCTGTGTCTGTTTTCCCCAATGAAGGATGTGGTCCATTATACTGAATGTGTCCCACTGTTCACAATAGGAAAGATTGTGGACTCACACAATTTGGCATCAGTGCCTCACAGCTTGGCAGAGTTTCACATAACCACAATCCTTCCCACGAAAACAGTGGCGCCTTGTACCTGAGCATGGTGTGAGAAGACATGGGAGATGGTAAGAAATGCCGATAGTGAACCTGTGTGCATCTGTCATTGTGCTGCACAAATATTGGTGCTAGAATGTATAGGGAGGGGAGAAATAAGCTTTGGATTAACATTTAGGAGGTTCAGGGAAATGCACCTGTTCAGCCTTTTTTTTTTCCAGAAGAAACCTGAGCTCCCCAAGCTAAATTTTCATTAACTTATTGTTATGACTAAAAGTGTGTATGGAGGTACTTTCTGTATTGTATAGAGGAGACACTACTGCACTGGATCAAATGAGCATGTAGAGTTAGAATGCTAGATCTAGAAAGGCTAGACTGCCTTTTTTTCAGGGAGAGTATCCCCAAGGGGTATCACGTGCAGAACCTTTAGGATGAAAGATGCTGAAATGGAGATGTACTGTGCTCTTGGCAGAAAACAACTTTTCTAGACTCAGGAATCACAAAAGTATTTCTCTGCATTCCCAAGGTCTTAATCTAACAGGTGGAATAGAATAACGTTACCGTTACTGTCGCTGCATACCTATTATTCTTGTGTATTTTTCAGTTTCGCATTATTGATGGAGGTAGCAATGCCACCTGCTTTTTAGATTCCTGGTAAGGAGGAGGATAGCTGGTCAACAGTTGTTGTTACTCTGCATTCTTCTTACAGCCAACCTTCATTTATGAGAAGGAGAATTTGGTATTTCATCCTCTTTCTCTCTGTTTTATTCAGTTCCTTTGGTCAGTTTATAAATTAATGTAATCAGAGATTTAACAGAGAACCTTACTGCTCTGAGGACACAAGAAATTTTGGAAATTTGACCAAAGGAAATCTGGTGTAATCTGTCTTTACTTCAAACCAAGGTATTTCTCTAAAGTAAGATTACTAAGAGGAAATAATATCTTGTACCAGACTAATAAAATGAAGCCACAATAAAGCATATTTTTCCTCTCACACATGGTATCCACAAACGTACAGCAATCAACCACTGTCAGTCTTAACTCTCCCCTCTCACTGCTTGAGCAAAGCCACTTGGCATCAGCTGGAGGTTTCCATTGCTTCTGTGGAAATGGAGAGGTGTAGTCCATTAAGGGGTAGGGAAGGGGAGGGAGAAGGGCAAGACTTTGCAAGTAATCAATTTGCCAGAAAAAAAAAAAAATTGGCTGCTATAGTCTCACTTCTGATTTCTATAAGAACATCCCTCCCTAAGTGCCCCTCTCAGTAGCAGGGAACAGGAAGACTCAAAAGCTTTGGGGCAGAGGTGATATAGAAGTGGAAAAATACCATGCTGTCCCTTTGTGACTGGCAGAGAAATAGCTTTTCTTAACCCAAGAGTGCTACTATATGTTATGTTGGTATGTGCTCATCCTCAGTGACAGGGGATTAAGTGTGATAGGGATGACCTATCTCGGAGACAGCCGATGAAGTTGTTATCCCAAGTATCTGTGCTCTCACTGTACAGGTGGCTGCATCTTTTCTGATTCAGCTCTGAGGCTGTCCCAGTTCAGTGACATCTTTTTGGTGACTGTTTCCTTTAAAGCACAGTGCTCTCGAGCATGTGGTTCAGCAGCTGCCTGAGCTGCCTGTTCCTTGGGCACAGGGCAGACAACCGAAGGTGACAGGCTCGTCAGCCATCTCAAGCTATGCCATCCTCACTCAGCAGAGCCCCAGGGCACTCATCTGCGCTGTGCAGGTGAAGCGATGTCCATGTCAGTGAGTTTGACTCGCTCTGCTCTCTAAATTGTGCCTCCTTGTGTACTTCCCCTTGACCAGTTTGCCCAGCTAGTTCACCCAGCCATCCTGGGAGAGGATGGAGAGAGCAGGGTTAACCATCTCTTAGGACACTGATTAATGCTGTCTGCCTAGGTTAATAGTTCCCTTGAGCAGACATGGCACTTTACGGTATGCTTGTAAAAGAGGTTTGTGTTTACAGATTAATGGATATGATACCAAGTAACCTCACTGGTAACCCCACTCCGAGGTTGGTCTGGACTTAGCACACCCAGGGTGCACCAGGAGATGCCTGGGGCACTAGACAAGCTGGGAGGGGGTGGGAGAAGGGAAGAGTGTTCACTTTCTCCCATCAGTCCTGGAGACTGCCACAAAGTGCATCAGGCCTTGATATATTACAGCAACTTCAGGATTGTTCTAACCTATACTCCCAAAAAATAGCTCCAAACAAGCCACTTCAAGGAACATATTGTTCTCTGGTGTCTCTCCCTCCCTCTCCAATATGTGCCTTCCTCCCTTAGCATGCCTCTGGGGCTGGATGGCAGGGCAGGAATACGAGTCGCAGCTGATGGCTCCTTTCTACTGCACTAGGCAATTTTAAGTAAACCATTGGTACGAAAAGAATTTAGTAGCAGTGGTACTAATGCATCTAGATTTTTATCTCTTTTGAACATGTCATCAGGGAGATATGTAAAGCTTACCAGAAGATACAGCCTCACAGTCAGCTGATGTTTATTTCAGTGGGAGTTTTATCACTGTATCCCCTAGCTAACTTTGAAGAGCTCAGCATGCTGAAAATATTTTGTTAGGAAATCAAGCAAATAATGTGCCTCTCTGATAGAAGGAGATAGAAGGAGGGTGGCCAAATTGTGGTCTGACATCAGAGTTGTGTAACTGTAAGGAGCAACTTGGTATTCCTGAAAAATCAATTTCTGGGCTAATGAACATATCACGTAGGCCTATCAGCTTATCAAGAGAGGCACTGTGCTGACATTGAATTTAGTAATAATGACCTACAATCCACCACACATTGAAAAAGGGATATATTTTAAACTATCATGCAATAATATGACATTTTTGTTCATCAAAGAAAAGACTATATATGATGTAGTTGAAACTTATTATTTAACCTGCAGTTTTAATTAATGCTTGATGTTGCTTATATGGGTAACAGAATAGGTAAGTATGTGATACTAATAGTCTTACTTCTTATTAATTTCTTAATATCTCCTGTTAGTGTTTCCAGTTGGTTAAAACTTGGCTAAACTTCAAAACATTTGGGAAAAGTTCATTCACAGCAGTTCAGCTGCTTTTGAGAATAAAGTCCGAGCAAAACACATAGTTTGACTCAGCAATAAGGACAAGCTGTTCATTTTTCCTTTAGAGAAACTCTAGTGCCTGCACGCGTTGCAGAAGAAACTTGAAGTTTGCCAGAGCGGGCTCTTGTGGTACGGAGACGCTTCTTCCTGCCTTCTTAAAGTCTTTCCTAGGTGCTCAAAGTGTCAGTCTGTGAGAAGCCAAGGGGTCAGCAGGAACTTGCTAGAGATTTGCAGTCAAATTTCCTGAAGGTTCATGCTGCTTTCCAGCCTAGATCCAGACAGGATCTACAGTGGCTGCTTCAGGGCACAGCTTGTACCTCCGTCTTGTTCTGGCAGCTGGCTGGAGAACCTGAATGACTCCAGTGCGAAGTTGAGAAGAGAAAGGATTGGAAAGCTTGAAGCAGCGGGAGGAGGAGGAGACTACCACCACGGTTTCACAACTGGTTTCAGCTGCTGTAAACTGGATCTGCCACTGAAAGAAGCAGTCCCATCTCTCCTTTCCCTAATCACACATTTCTGCCCTCGTCCCTGTCTGCCCACAAATGTTCATAGCTGCACAATGGCTAAACAACCGCCCCAGCTGAACAGTATTTCTTTTTTTCTGAGTGATTTTTAACCCCCATCAGTTCTCTGGTCTGGTACACGATTCAGCTGCACAGACACTTGTGCTGATAAAAGGCAGAGCGCTACTGAGGGGCTGGATTACTTCTTTTGTCAATAATTTGGGTAGGTATGAGCATGAATTGATCATGAAACTGCAGTCTGAGTGTTAGGGAAGTTAGAATAAATAGAATCAGGGCTGAGATGGCATTCAACCTGCTTACTCGTAGATCAGCCTGTCTCTTCTTGCAAGCCTCATTCATCATCTGCCTTCCAGTTTCTACAATGGATGAGACAGACAGTAGTGTCCTGCACAAGTTCATCCCAGAGCAGCTCAGCAGGGCACTGAATGAAGCAGGATCTTGTAGGGAGTAATGTAGAGTGAGACTGTGACTGACGGTGTGTGAGGAGGGGGGTAGGTTTTACTGGCACCTTCACTGTAACAGGATCTAGCCTCTGAGCAAACTCACCGATATTCTTTCCCCAAACTTGCAGGGTGCAATGCCTGTGTTGAAAATGTGCTCACAGCCCTGTGGGAACTGGTAAAGTGGCAAAGAGAAGGATGGTCTTAAGGCTACTTGAAGTGAGTTGGATTTCAAGCTCTGCCATTGTTCTCCAACTGACCTGTGTTAATTTCTCTGTGCTGCAATTCCCTACCTATACAAGGAGGGCAATATGCTTTTGTTTTGGCAGAGTATGAGGAAAAATTCATTCATTTGTAAGACGCTTCAGTGCCACAAGGATTGACGCAGTCATGCAAATAGCTCAGATGTGTACATAAATAGCAGTTGTATCTCTGAGCTTCCTAGCACAGTGGAAATGGTCACAGATGTTGCAAACATCATTTGATCATTTTCTGGCCACAGGGAACTTGTTGGAGAGGCCTGAAATGGGCTGAGAGCTACAGGCTGTATGTTATAGTCCCTGGTGACCTAATCACTTCAAATTGTGGCTTGGCAGTGCTATCCTGTTCTGAGCAGATATCGTTTGTTAGATTGTCCTGATGACCCAAAGCTTTATTTTCTGACTGAGGGTATTTATTCTTGTTGATTTAAAATTTATAAATGCCTCTCCACAGTCACTTGGTATTACACATTTCTCAGCACAGCCTTTTTATGAGATTACTAAATTATTGTCAGTGTTGTAAATCACAGTTTAACTGAGTGGATAAATACCAATATCACTGATTGAATTCATTCCTAGCATGTTTCCCTTAGTCCAGTGGAGTTACGCAGGACACAGAGTGGGTCCCACAGGTCATCAGTAATGAGATAAATTATCTGTAAGGCAAATGAACGAATGAATGATGTTGTCAAGTGTTAAATACCTTTAAAAAGCAGGTGGAATTCTACCATCTAAGTAACTTTTAACAGAACTATTTGATTGTTGAAGAGATATTTTTCAAATTGTACATTGAGTGATCCATCCATTTCTGGGGTCATCTTGAGATGGCTATAACTTACAGGTATGACAAACATCAGAGCTGAGAACTTACTCTGAAGTTTATCCTAGACTAGACACCAGGTATCCACACATACTTAGGTAACTGCAGTGCTGGCTTTTTATGAACAGATATTAGAGCTATCGAAAATGACTACTTGAAAAAGTCCCTAAAATCACCCTTCCTAATTCTCATCATCTGTACCCAGTGGGTCTATTGCCAGTTGTTGCTGTCCAGTCCCAGCAGATTTAATAGGAAAGTAGAATAGAATCCAAGTTTATTTTGCACATTTGTGCAAAAATTAAAAATAGCGTTAAGTGCGATCTGGCAACGTCTTTTCAGTAGTGTGTTAAAAGCAGTAGCTCACTCTTAGGATTTAGTTCGCAACACTTGTAAGCTGACTAAATTCTCTGTAAACATGACATATTAAACACGTCTTGTGTAATACAAAGCTACATCCAGGTGACTGCAAGTGATGGCATTTTCTTTCAGCTGGAAGAGCAATTGCCATTGGATTAGGCTGAGAAAAACCATTTGCAGATCAGGAGGCTGTCTCTAATGTGAAGTGAAATAAACACGCGCACATTCAGAATAGATAGGTTGTGTCAGTCCTTATACCTAAACGGGATAGGTTTTTATCAGATTCAGAACCGCTTCTCTGTCTTTTATATTTTCTGTTTATAGGGTTAACTTTCCTTCTGATGAAAGCGACTGGCAGTGCTGTAACGAAAGCTGAGCTGGTGTGCTTGGAGCGGCTCTGCCGCGGCAGGTTCTACTTGATCTGCACTTATCTCAAGAGAGAGCGGACAAATAGTCCCGTCTTCCACAGGGGGACCCCCATTTGGGCTGCAGAAAGGCAAATAACACAGACAGTGCTATGGCACACGCCTTCCTGCAGGTATCCGAGCCCTGGCCCTCCCCTGACTCTGCCGCTCCGGTTCTCAGCCTGACAAGGGGGAACCCGTTGCGCTCAGCGGCCGGGGCACTCCCTAACGGCGAAACGCTGCTCTAGCCCGGCTGTTTTAACCCCCAAGCCCGCACGAGCGAGAAGCGAGGCACGCGACGCGCCCTCGCCCCCCGCGCGCCTGCACAAAACCTACCCGCGGCCTCGGGCGGCCCCCCCCACCCCCTGCCCGCCGCCCGCCGGCAGCCGCCGGACCAGCCCTCGCCTCCCTCCCTCAGCGTGCCGCGGCCCCGCACGAGTCCCCGGCGGCCTCTGCCGCCCCGCCGCCCGCGGGAGACCCGGCACGACGGTCCGAGCCCGCGGGCGGCGTCCCGACCGCCCCGCGCACCCACGGCCGCCCCCGCCATCGTCGCCCCGCCCCATCGGGCGGGCCGTTACCCCCCCCTCCCCCCCGGTCCCCCGGCCGCCTTGAGGAGCCGCCCGGCCCCCTCCGCCGCCCGCACCTCCCTCGGGGAGCGAGCGGCAGAGCGCGGAGCCGTGTCCCCTCCGCCCCGCCGCCCTTCGCTCCGCGCGGCGGAGGAGCCGCGGGGGCTGCCGTGACGTCTCGCGGAGTCGCGTGGCGGCCAGGTGACGCAGGCGGAAGCCGCCGGCAGGCGCCGCTTGGCGATCGTGCCACGGCTGCGGGCCGCGGCTGCCGGACGAGGAGGCGCCCCCCGCGCGCATGCGGCGCCGAGATGGAGCCGTGAGTGGGGGGAGGGGGGAGGAGCGGGGTGGTCGCCCTCCCGGCTGCCCTTGCGGGCTCAGCCGTTGGGCCCCGTCCGTTGGGGGAGAGCCGGCCGGCCGGGCGGGGCGCGCGGCCGCGGGGCACCCGCCTTCCTGCCGGGCCGTGGCGGCGCCCTGCCCGGCCGGCACCTGTGCGGTGGCCGGCGGAGCCGCGACTGCTCCGCCGCCGCCCCCCACCTCCCCCGGGACTGGGCGGGCACCAGCAGCTGCAAAGCGGCCAGGAGCTGTCTGCCCTCGGGGAGAGGGGGAGGGAGAAGTCTTCGCCTGCACGGTTGGCCTCACGACTTGGAGTTTGTAATTCGGTTTAGGAAAGGAGATCGCTGAGGGTTAAGTTCTCCCGAGACCGAGTTTTGCAAGTTAGCAAACCGGGAGTAATCACCCGCCTCTTAGAAGAGTGCTGAGTTTTTGTCCCTCTTATTTAGTGAATTTAAAAAACCCTGTATTTCTACTCACAGACTGCGACTGTAAGGAGAAAAAAAATGTTGTTTTTCCAGACGCTTGTCTGCATGGATAGAGCAGTTATCATGACTAATTCTTTAAACACCAATGAGTGAAATAAATAAGACTGTAAAAAGAACAAAAGAGGCCATTTGAGCTGTTTAGTATAGTCAGTTAGCTTGCAGTTGTCATATAACAGTACTACACGGCATTTTAATATCAACTGTATACATCTTTTTTATGTAATCACATGCTTCATTAGTTGTTAACCACAGTGAAATACATCTGCAAGAAGGAATTCGAGGTCTTCTGAGGGTCACCAAAGCAATGTCTTTAAGCAGTGAGAACATGCGATACGTGCAGGTAGACTGAGCACTATAAATGTGGGTAGCATAGGTAAAAGTTTAAATCAAAGTGGTTTTAATGGTTTTATCTTGGGAATGATCCTGAAGTCAAAAAGAACAGTTGGAGGGAGATGTGCATAGGCTAGTATGTAGAGAAAAAGCTATTGAGCGTAAAAGTGGGTGAGCTATTTCTGGTTTTGATACCAGCCCTTGGCTACCTTCTGCTTAATCGCACTTGCGTCACAGACTCCCCATCTGTAAAGTGAGATTCTTGAGTGAAAAGTGTTATATAAAAGCATTTGTGTTTCTTGAGGGTGTAATGCTATGGGCTGTTGTGCAGATGAGAGAAGTGACTTGAAGATGAGGAATAGCCTGAGACAAACGTTTTACTTAACAGTTTGAGCCAAGACTTCACTCAAGGAACAAAATTTAACGCGCTTTTAAATCTCACGTATGAATAGCTACCGCAAGACTGCAGTTGTTATGTAAATTTTCAAGCGTCTGGGAGTGCACGCTTCCATAGTTCATGCTAACGTAGATGGTATTAGTGCACAGTTTATTTTTTAAAAATCCTGACTGCTATGTGAGATGTCTGATATTTCTCTGTTTGTATCTCTGTGCTTTCTGCTCCTTTGCAGTGTTTTTTAAAAAGCCAATTTAGTTACAAAATAATTAGGTTCTGCCTGAATCAGGATAAAATTCAGTACGGATTGCTAAACCTGCCTGAGAAATCTGCTAACACTTGGATGGCTAACCTTGAGCTTCAGGCAGCCTTGGCTAGGCTGACTAAAGTCTATGGAGAAAACAAAGCACAATATATTCCTTCCCTGTGTGAACAAGTGCTTCCAGACATAGGGTCCTTCTTTGCCTTTCCCATATACGTCTTTGACACATTTCAGTCTTTATATGGCCTTTCGGATGTAAAAAAGAAGCTGTTAGTGGGAGATCATCCTCTTACACCTATAGATGTTCATAAATTAAGTAATTTATTTCCGAAAGACATATGCTAAACAATGAACATATAGAGGATCATTTTATCTGCCGGTGATAGGTTGAAATAAGACACTAACAACCCAAGGAAATTCTTTACTGCGGGGAAAGGCAGTAAAAAATATAGCACCCAATAGGAATTCTATAAATTATTGCTTGCTCTTGTAACCATAGTTAAGATTTGGTTGCATTCTTACATTTGATCTTACCAAAAGTGTTATGTGATTGTCATGACTTGAAAACAGGGTGGTGTTTCTACACAGTATCTCTGAAAGTTATCACAGCACTAAAATATCACTTCGATGTTGATGTAAATGTTGTGGTATAAACTTCTGGGTTATCAGTATCACCTTTTCGTGAATAAAAGTTTTGATGTTTAATACTGATTGAGTAAAAACACTGCTTGATCGCTTAGTTTAAGGTCTGTAGGTTCATAGCAAATGACTTGAGAGATGATTGAGGACTGATTGGTCATATAAATGTTTAGAAAGTGCACAAAGTGTAGAAGTCTCCCAGGACCTGCACACAGTAAAATACACTAGCAGTGTCACAGCCGAAGTAGACAACCTCTTATGTTTGTGCCAATGCAGACAGGTGTAATTCTGAGCTATGTAGCTTGCCAGGTTTTTCCAATACCCTTTCGTCCCTTGGACAGCAGCTTAATTTAATACTGCTTGCCTGTGAAGTTACATTCTCTGTCAATTCACTATTTCTGTGGTATAGTGTTAGTTCCCAGTCTAGGTGTTGCTGTCAGTCTGGGTTCTGTGTTAAGTTTTTGTAGGTTTGTGGTAATGTTAGAGGTTGTAGCTTTTGCTAGTAAGCGATGAAAATACAGTTCAGAGAGTTAAGAGAATCTGATAAATTGAGATGTAAGATTTCTGTAACTAAAGGAGAATAACTTGCAGCACTTTGGAAGTATAGTTTGTACCTGTCCGTCAAGTGAGCAGGTTACAAAGATGAGCTGTCCTTCCCCACTGGAAATTTGTAGAGAGCGCTTCATTTAAAATACTTTTCTAAGCTATATAAGCTGTTACCCTTACAAGATAATTTATTGTGAAATCAAGAACGAAATTAGAGCTGACTGTTCCCAAAATGTGAAAGATTACTGACAACATTCTTTGCTTAGATTAGTGATTTCTAGTTTTTTTGGACTTTGGTGCAGTGCCAGTGAACGTTTCTGAAACCACTAAACAGTATGGCCACACAACCTGGTATATCTGCAAATACTTACTATGCAGTATCGTTCTGCTGGCCAGCTGCATGTTACATAATCGTGGATTCACAAGCCAGTATGGAGAATGAGGTACTGCAGTTGTTCTAGCTGATCACATAGAAATCTAATGGAGAGGTGCAGGACTTTCATCAGATCCAACATAGGTTAATAATTATCGGTGAATTTTAAGTTACTTGAACCCCCCCCTAAAATGTTCTGTGAATCTGACTTGTTACCCATGTTTACTTCACTTACTATTTTTGTTTGGATCAATGTTTTTCAACTTAAACTCTTAATCTTAGTTACTAGTACTTCATTTCCTTCTTCCCTTTCTTTCTGAACTCTGTCTTGCTAGTAGATGTGACCTTTTCAGAAGGTTTTTTGTGTGTGTGATTTTGATGTGTGTACTTTGGTGTGTCCCGCCCGCTTGAACGTTGCACTCGGTTGTGAGAAATGAAGAAATAAAATGTAAATAGTTTGTCTTCTGTGTTTCGGTTATTTTGTGTCTAGCTGTTTCATGTTTAGAAGTTTGTGTTTTCAAACTGTAAGGGCCAGAAATCAATGGATTTTTTTCCTTTTTGAGAGCTGAAATTCTTCTGTTATAAGATCTCGAGGACTAGAGCTCTAAAGACACCCCTCCCCACCCCAAGACTTTAGACTTCTGTGATTTGTGATAAAATTTGTGAGTGCTGATAGTACAGGTATGAGCACCAAATTGTGATAGCTTCTGATAAAACAGCCTAAGAAGGACAAGGGCCGAGTCTGAGCTGTTCTAGTTGCCCGTATTCAGCCATCTGAACAAACCTTGTGTGTTTCTCAGCATTTACCTTAATCTAGTCTTGTAAATCCTGTAGATATACTAGGAACGGAACATGTCTTGAGAGAGTCTGTGCTATTTCACCTGTTCTCTCCTCACCGTTCTTTTGTCATTTAAGTTCTTCTGGAGAGAGCATTGTTGCCTTACTGACCTGTAAAATAGCACATTCATACAGTCAGTGCCTTAACTGAGACTTCAGGAGTATCAGTATGAAAGAAGGGAGAAGATCAGTATGTCCCTATTCTGGGCAAGTTCCTCTCCTTGGAAACTACCAGCATGACTGTTCTTACCTGCCGCAGCAGGATTTAAACATGTACCAAGCCATTTTGACTACTAGATGTTGAGCCATCCAGAGATGATTTAGAGTGAAGAAGGAGCCAGTGTCTGGAGCTGTGTTTCTGCAAAAGCTTGCAAGTGCGTCTGTGCTGTGGCTTAAGAGGTGATAATTGCCTATCGCTGTAAAGCCAGTCGTGTGAGTGTTACTTAGCGACCTCCAGTGGCTTTTCTGTAAGGACTGTGGAGGTGAGGCTGCTTCTCATGTTCACATTATACATTTTGAAATCTCTCACAGAAACGTGGACTAGGAAGCTTATCAAAAGAATACAAGAATGTGCATAGCAAATCAGAAATATCCTGCGTGAGCTTGTAACTGCCAAGTGGATGCTCTCGTATAACCTGTAAGAACACACAAGCATATGTGATACTTTCCCTCTATGTATATGATACTCTTCCAGTTTTCAGCTGTTCTCAACTCATGGACTTTCCAATCCAGACCTGGTTTCTTTGTGCTGAGTAGTTTTCAGTGGGTGCTCTTCCATCAGCTGTACGTGGGTTGGTATCCACTTGAACTCTTATATTTAATTTAGGCATGTCAGCATTTTTATATGCCAAGCATTTACCTGTTAAGATTAGTATCTGTGTAGCTTGAGATGATATCCCGTGAATGGAGTTCTTAAGTGGACAAGAAGTACCAGATCATTTATGGAACTGAAGGAGTCCTTGGAGCATCAGAGAGAGGAAAACGCCCTTTTAAAAATACTAGTGCAGATAGATAGAATAGCTTTGAACTGGCTTAAGTGAATCAAGACTGAGGTGTTAAATATTGGTTTGACCAATGTAGTGTAACTGAATCCCTGCAAAAATTGTGCAGACGTATCCTGGTTTGAAATGCCTCTGTTATCTGGGATTCTTGACGGTCAGCTTAAAGTCATACTTGTCTGTGAAACTTTTGTGTGATGCAGCTGAGATCAAAAGTGTATTCTGTGCTGTTCATATTTTGACTGTGATAATTTCATGTATAACTTCTTTTTTCCCCTGTATATTCAGCTATTCTGACTTCTCAGGCTTTTGCAGATTTTTGGCTCATGGTAATGGCATGTGGCAAGGAAAGTTGAACGGTGTTTGCAGGTGCTATTGCAAGAGTCCCGTAAAGCCAGTTTGCGCAAGCTTGTAACGTGTGCAGTTACTTACTTGCAGTTTTCTCCTGTGTTTTTTTCTCTCTTCCCCACCACCTGAGTTAAATTAAGATTAGGATATTTCAAACGTTACTGTAAAGAATTAACATCATTATTTCAGTAGTGTTTTGTCTGTAAAGAATCTAGATTCTTAAAATTGAGATGATTATTTAATCTTTTAAAGTGAGTTATTTCCCTTACTTAAAAGAGCTCCTTAGCAGGCTTGCAGGCCTGGGGTATGTGGTCCCAGACTATGGGTTGGGCTCATGGAAAGGGTTCCACCACCTTTTCTGCATTTCCTAATTAGTGTGGTGGTAGAGCAGTAAGAGCAGTACTCTCAGCTGGTGAAAAGAAATTCTATTCTAAGCTGGAAGGGAAGATTGTCTGTAGTTTTAAAGTCTTAAGCTTTCGTTTCTTTCCATGATGGTGCAGATAGATATTACTCCTACAATTTTATTAGAAAGCACCACCACCAAACTCTACAGCTTTACTGTATAAACAGTGCAGCTTTCTAATAACGATACCTGCTGGTACAGCAGTAAAAAATTAACTTTATGGTGACTGAATTCTGACACAACTCAAAACTAAGTGTTAGATGTGTTTTGAAACACAGGGTTTGTCTGTGTGCTTTATTGAACTGCTCATTTAACAAAGATGATGGTAGAGAAGGGATATGATATATAGGATTTTTATTTGGTCATATTGCCCTTATGCTAACAGAACTGGAAGTTACCTGTTTCCAAGAGAATGTAGTCAGTTATTTCAGTACTTTTCTTCTTTATTCTGTCTTTAACCTCGTGTTAACTGAAGATGGACTGGTATTTGCACCTATTTAAGTGGTTAATGATAAACTTCAGTTCAAGTTTCTTTTTCCCAAGCTTTGGGAGAGCTCAGCTGTGAATTCAGAGCCTGAGCTTGCACAACTAGCTGGTCCGAAGTTCTGCTCTGTTCCTTCTTAGGAGTGTTGCTGTAGGCGAAGTTCCTATAGGGATGACATTTACCTTTGGGGTTCAGAAAACTAATTAAGATCATGTGCAGGTAACTGAGTTATTACAGTGTTGTCAATCCCTTTAGGTTAAGCTGTCATTGTAGCAGGCATGGTACCTTGGATATTTAAATTACTCACATAGGAACTACAAATACAACTTTTTTTTTTTTTCTTCTTCTCAGTTAAGAAATGTTTCCTCTCACTCAAGTCTTAGGACAAGAGAAAACACTAGACTAAAATGAATGTGCAAAATTCATGCATTCGGAGATGGGTGTGCACATACCTATGTCTTATTATCCTAAGTAATTGTTACTGCATTGTCTATAAATTACAACTGTCTATAAAACAGCATTATTGTGGATTCTTCTTGGTGCTGTACGTTATCACAGACATTGGTTCAATTTTCTTTGTGGAGGAGAGAATGGTGAATGGATTTTTTTTTTTTTCCTTCTTTTAGAAATATGACTGACAGCTTATTCTGTGCTTTCTTTTGCTTCCTGTAGGCTGGCACCAATGCGATTATATACACTGTCCAAACGGCATTTTGTCCTGGTCTTTGTAGTATTCTTTGTTTGTTTTGGTTTGACAGTCTTCATAGGAATTGCAGGTAAGGATGTCATCTTTTTTTTTAAAAGATTTTTGTTTGCTTTGCCTAAATGTGTTGGTATTTACAGATGTACTTGGATGCTAATGAGCTTAGTGCCCCTGAAACCTCTGAGGAGGTATTGCTGTAAATCCACATCTAGTATTTATAGGGAGGGGCGAGTGTTTCTTATGTCTCATTCTTTCAGAGGAGTGCTACCTACACAGATTTGGTATTTGCATCTGCTTTGCAGGGGAGAGGTAAAAGAAAAAAAGCTTCATTGTAACATAGTTTTTCAGCAGACTGCTACATTAATTTTCTTACTTGTTTGTCAGTCTGTAAAACGATGCTACTAATACTTGATTTCCTTTGAGGAAGTTGATGACTTTTTGTAAAGTCTTCTAAATTGTGGGTGATAAGTGCCACAGAAATATAAAATATTTTAGCAATATGAAAATATGAAGTTCTGTTGGTGAACATACATGAAATTAGGTGTCTAGACTTGAAAACCTCTGTGAGACTCATGAAATAATATAGAAGACTGAGCACCATTAGTGGCTCGTACTTATCCTGGAGATCAGAGAGATTTGTGGAAGTTTGGTCTAGAAAGATGCAGAATATCATTAGGCAGATTGAGAGCATGGAAACGCTTCTGTGTTTCATGCTAGAGAACTTTTCCAGGTCCAAAAGGTATTTGAAAAAGAAGTCAGCATACTCACTGTCACTAGAACGTTGCTTGGCGCATCAGGGTAGCTCTGTCATCGGAGAGGTAAAGTGGGCAGGCAGGGAGAGGGGAAGGGAGGGAATGGTCATACTCATTAAACAACGCCTTCCCCCCTCCCCCTCCCCCTCCCCCTCCCCCCCCCCATTGAGCATAATTTTAAGACTTTATCAACTCCCCCAATTTTACCAATTATTTCCCCCTTAACCAGAGTTTTCTCCTGTGTCACTCTCTGACACTTCTCTTGAGCGTCCCTAGAGTTGTCTCCACTTCCCTTTAGAGTGAGGTGGCCTACAGAGCCCTGTGACTTGACCACTCCTGCCTGCCTTGGAAGGAAGGGGTGGTTAATTCGAGACAGCTGTTTGGGTTTTCGTGTCCATCCATGCCTTGTAGGCAGTATGCTCTTCATAATAGCATTAAATAATAAAAATCTATCTGCAGAATAGGACCTTCTTTTCTGCTATTTGATCTATTGTAGAAGCCTAAGGTCCAAACAGACTGTTTTCCAGTTCATGAAGATAAAATACTGATATTCCTGTGACTTATCTAAGGATGCTGAAGGGCGTTACTTGGCCACTAGAATATTACGTAAATACATTTATAAAATCACACCTTACACGAATGATTAAGCAAAAAACTGGAATGACTTAATTTAGTGTCATTTCCTGTTTGCCTTAAAAAATGAGCCATACTCACAGTTCTGTGTTTATATATGATTCTTGTGTATTGACAGTTGTGAGAATGTGACAAAAATGTTTTAATTTAAGACAGGGCAAAGAGCAGTGTTCCTGGAAGAGAAAACTGAGCATTTTCTTCCTAATGAGTAGTAATCCTTGAAAGAGAGCTCTTACGGTATGCTGCATTGTGTCTGCCTGGGCACTGCTATGATATTGCGGTGCCCTTATTGCAGGGCAATTGGCTGTGGTAAGCCATGCTCGGTTGTCTGTTCTGTCCAGTACTCACTGCGATTCCCTTCAGGAGCTGGCACTGCTGCCAGATTCTTGTCCTCAGCAGATTGATTTGCTTGATGTTTTTGTTGACAGAGCATGGATGCAGCTTGTTCTTTTAAAAATAATTAATCTATAATAATGGTGTTTACCTAGGGAGGAGAACCACTGAAGGCTTAAACTGTGTTTTTTGTGGGTTTTGTTGACAGCTTCCTGTGAATAGAGGGAGGGGCGCTCCCAAGACAGTATTCATTCATTAAAGGGTACAATCTGAGTAAAACTCACCAAACCCACTAAGTAAATGAAAAGGTGGGAGATACATTCATGTCTAGTGTGCTACTTGTATATGCCGTTCCCCGTACTCAGCATCTGTATCTGCGGTTTGGGAAGCCTGGCAGAGGCCTTGCTTCTCATCTGAGAGAAGTTGGTTTAATCTGAGGTGGCTGTTGCTCTCCAGTTCTTGTTACCCAGGCCAGATGCAGAACGCGTTTTTACAAGTTGCACCCTCTCTCTTTCCCTTTTCTCAAGACGCCCATGCCATCTTTGGGCATCTTGAGACAAGCCCAAGGAAAATACAGGTTGCAGAGCTTGTTTTCTGTACCTGAGCACGTTTTTTCCGTTCACCAGTTTAGTGTGGTTCTTCGCTTTCAGATATGATTCTGTTGACTTAGCAAGACTAAAAATAAAACTGTGCTCTTTAGTCACTGTTTTTTAATAATGTGACCACAGCATCTTTTTGGTCTGTTGCTTTAAAAAGCTTTAATATTTTGCATTTTAGAAATGCAGCAGTTACTACTGTAGAACCTCATTGATTTTTTGGTTGCTGATCTTAAAAACTGGGATTATGACCATTCTGCTCCAGCATTTTTTAATATCTTCTATTAAAAAAAAATCTCTAGAAAGGATCATTCTTTATTTTTTTTGTTAACGCTTAATTACTGAAATGCCACTCTGCTTTTTAAAACAAGAGAGCTTTCCAAATAACCTAGACAATCTTGTACATGCTAGAGAACTGAAAAGTTCAGTAATTCAGAACTGGCTTTGTAGGAGGTGGCTGTTGGTGAAGTTGGACTGAATTTTAATAAGAAGCTTTGAATATGATAGGTCAAATACTTAAGTTTTCCATTTAAAATCTATAAGATGCGTAGTCAATATTGTAATTAGAGTGCTTATAGAATTCCAAGCAATGCTGTGTGCTTAGAGCTGTCAGGAGAGCTAACGTAAAATACTTCTTGCCTGGAATGGGTCCGTGTTGCTCATTTATAAACTCCCTTTTCCATTTTTTCTTCATACTAGCTTTGAACTCTGTGGTCTTTTTGAATAATTGGTTTTCTTGCATACCTTGAAAGAACAAGTTTGTGTATGATACAGCATATATTTTGACGGTTAATAAATTAGCTTAAGTTTCCAGACCTAATAAGTAAGGGGAGAGACCATTTGGGTAGGGAAATTTAGCTGTGATTGGGAAGCCTCTAGATGACCCAAATACACACACATATGTCCTACCTGTGTCCCTACTTGGTATATATCTCCTCCATGGCCCTCCACACCTGTTAGAAAAGGGAGCTAATTTAGCTCTAGCCCAGCTTAGCACTAGTGCCTAAAGTTGATGAACCCTGCAGGCTGCAGGACTGAATTATAAATGAACTCAAAAGACATTGCTGAGGATGCGACTGCAAAACCAGCTAGAACCAGCCCTCTGAGATACAGAACAAAATGGACAGAGGCAACGGTTAACCTTCAGATAAGATAAGGCGCTATAAAGCAAGAACATAGCAACTGTCACGGGATGTAGACATGAACCAATGAAGAGGAAAGAGACCACCAACTCAGTAAAGAAGATTGGAAGAGACTGTCACAGGCAGGTGGGGAAATAAGACTGTAAGGAGTATAATTACCCCCAAATTTATTCGTTCCCCGGAGGCACCCAGCTTGAGCTGTTACTTTATTGTACCGTCATCTAAATAAATAATTAATTTTGCTGCTACACATACATGAGACTCTGCTTCTCGGAAGCCTACGGTCAAACTATTTCCATAACACCCCCGGTATATAGATACAGATCTTTTCCTATCCTTTCCTTTGATTTTTTCTGTCTCAATCCTTTTGTGTATGTACATATGCATACCCCAATATCTTTATCTCTTCTCCCAAGTACCATGTGTTCTTGCATAGCTAAGAAGGCAAAGGGGAGACCTTATTGCTGTCTACAACTACCTTACTGTAGGATATAGAGAAGATGGAGCTAGACTCTTTTTAGAGGTGTGCAGTGAGAGGACAAGAGACCACGAACACAAGTTGGAACATGGGAAATTCCAATTAGATATTAGGATTTTTCTTGTTTTTACTATAAAAATGATTAAATACTGAAACAGATTGTCCAGGGAGGTGTCGTCCTCTGTCCTTGGAGGTGTTCAGGACTTGACTGGACACGGCCCTGAGCAACTCGATCTAATTACACCTATTTAGAGCAGTAGGTTGGACTGGATAATCTCTAGGATGTCTTCCAACATAAATTATGATTCTGTGGTTCCTCTATTATTGTATACAGAAGTAGAGGCAGGGTATGGGTGGACAGATGCAGTTGATAAGTATTTGTGAAGTGTGTGTGACTGTATCCAGAATGATTGGAGGAGCAGCTGGGTGAAAAGTCTGGGAGTGAACTGAACATCTCCCAGAACAATTGGTCGTGAAACTCCATTGACTAAATGGAGTGTGTGTGTTAGGAGAAATTCTTTATAGAACTTTTATGCAATTTATATATATATAAAGTCACGTAAATAAATATATGCACATACACACACTATATTCCCCACGTTTGTGTAGAAAAGGAGGGCCCCATCTGAGTAGTCTGAGAACTGTCCTAAACAGACATACAGGTAATTTTTGCTTGAACAGACCAATACAAAATCCGGCGCTTGCCAGAAAGTACTATGATTGTGATTATACAAGCAAGTATGCTATAGGTACGCAAAAAAGACACTAGTGTCACGCACTTAGATACAATGGGATACTTTAGCCCTAGTATCTCAGCAGTGAACACAATGCAACATGAACATTATTAGCTAAGTACATCAGGTAATAGTAGCAGTTTGGACCTAGGAACTTGGGAGTTCAGTGCAATCTAATATGCTGGTTTTTTCAGGTGTGTTTTGCAGCCCTTGCTGAGCTTCAGGCTGCTGCACCAACAGTGCTGCTGGTGCTTAGCTAGCTTTTCTATAGCTGAGTACTTTCATGACTGCAGTATACACCATACCTTAGCTAGAGAAGAATACCCAGTGGTTTGGTGTAGTAGTTTAGAGCAGGCATGCAGGGCTTCTTACCTAGAGTTCTTGATTTATAATTTATATAAACTATGTAATCATCCTCAGAAACACTATGGCAGAAAAGCTTAAAGGAATTTGGGTATGGAGGAACAATCGGGCCAAGGTTATTATGATAGTTATATGTATAAGTGACTTACCTGTCAGCTTAAACATTTGCAGAGTGGGCTATTATTTACCTGTCTCCCAGGGATGCTTCATAACTATTTTGTACAATCTTTTGAAATGCCATATTTATATTGTTACTTATGAGCAATGTACATCAATATTCCTTTTTTCCCCTCTTACATATTGTATAGGTCCTAATGTAATTGAAACTTCTGTAGCAAGAACTGACTTAAATAACAGCCTGAAGGTAAGAGTTAATATGTGGTGTTGGATTACATGAATGGCTTTATTTGCTGGCGTTTGCTAAACATTTTCCCCCACCTTAAGATTATTTTAGGCAGTTAGATTTTTAATGGAAACTTCTTGGCTACATGGTACTTTCCAGCTTGAAGTAGAATGTGTGATAGCTTCACTACTACTGTGTATTTCAGGAGTGACACTGCAGCAATTTCTAGTCTTCCGTGAGCAGATGGGGTAGGAATTTCATGATGGAGTGATGTTTCTTCACACTAATTCCTGGTAAAGTAACACTGAGTGTTGATAGAATTCCCTAGTGAGCACATGATGCAGATTCCTGTAAAGGCCTAGAAAGAGAAATTGAGAGCAGAAATGGAAAAACAATGTTCTCCATGACAACTCATAATCACCTTCCTCTGATTTTCCTTTCTGTCAGCTGGGAAGGAATGTTTCCTTTTCCTGTTAATCGATCATTTTCAAGTGATCAAGACAGTGAGATTTAGCTTCCTAACATGACCCTTCATATTAATTTTCTTGAAAGCCTTCGTATTATGCTCTCATATTTTGGTTCTCAGTTCTTCTGTGTCTATTTCTGCCTAGCTCTTCACCATCAACCTCATGTCTAAAGTAATTTTGGTGAAAATTACTGGAATTGTTTTTTGGAAGTATAGTTTCTTTAAATGCACTGCACTTTTTTGGATGTGTCTATTAGTTTATATATGTGTACATATTGTATGTGTACATATTGGTCTATATATATTTGGATGGGTAAGATGTTTTGGGTGGATTTTAAAAAATGTGTTTTTTATGTCAAATAAGAAAACACTTTCTTGCATGTAGGTTTTATTTGTTAATGATATCTTCAATGCTTTTGAAATTAATGTGGAATTTTTAGAAAGCCTAGTGGAAAAATAGCCACCGTTTTCATACTTAGAGTTGAAAAGGTTTTAAACTGTGAAGCAGTGTGAGGGCCAGAAATCTGACTCTTGATGTATGAGTGCTAGAAATAATTTTTTATTTTCAGGCTAAGTCTTAGCATTTTGTCTTTTTATCTCTACTTTTTTTTGGCTGCTGCTTTTATGTGCTTTAAGTACTCATGCCTTTCCTGAATTCAGTGCTGTACCACAAATGTATGCTGTTTGGACTACACTACTACTTCTCTGAAAGACTTACTAGTTTTAAAGTAATTTAAGTTAATTGGGGTGTTATTCATACTGTCAACACAGTAGCATGTATTAAATCTGTTCCCCCTCAAATTGTCACACATGTAGCTATAACATGCCTTTTATTGTTACAAGTCCAGATGTATTATGTAACAGACTGACTGGTGGTAATTTTGTGGATGTTTTTGTTTGTTTTTCTTCAGCTGAAGCCGTTTAATTTAAGTTCACCACCACTGTCTACTTACAATCAGCAACTGTGGCTGACCTGCATAGTTGAGCTGGATCAACATGATGGTGAGAATTTTACTTGTTTTTCAGAAAAATGCGGTAGTAACCTAATTTTGCATACAGTATCTGTAATTTCATGCGTCTGTCACATATATGATCCTGTAGTTTTATGGCTGTGGTTGGTGGGTTTTTCCTCTGAAATAGTCTTCCCCTTTCTATCCCCTGCCCCCCATGCAGACATGAACAGAACTAGTTTTGAGAATTGGAGGCAGCAGGTGTATGGAATAACTTGGTTTTTATTTCTACGAGAACAGTAATATGTGGAGAATCTGTGTCTCTGCTCCTCCATTTTTGGGACTATTAGATATGTAGATTATAATATTAACTATGCAATAAAAATGACTGTAAATATGTGAGAAATATTGTATCAGAAGTTGTTAATCTGTCAAGTCCAGGCATTTGTGACTTATTGTCTGAATATATAAATAAGAGGTATGATTTCTTTTTTCCCCCCTCCAGTAACGTACAACTGGATAACTTCCAGTAATCTTCTGACATTTTATGTATTTTGAACTCTGTTTGAAATTTCATTCATGCATGTATCAATAGGTTAATGTTTTCTCTTTAATTGCAGTATCCCTCAAAAAAAATGTTACTATGATAGTCAAAGTGCTTGGGGTGGTGAAGGATGGAAGCACGCCATATGTTAATAATCAAGTTCACAACCGGACAAGATTACTCAACTGTGCACAAGTATGTGCCTTTTTTTTAAACAATTCTGATGCAGAATTTTTTCTTTTAAAACTTTGTGTGCATGTTACATGACATCGCAAATGAGAAGCATATATCTGATAAGGAGGTCTCAAGGAAGAGCTAGAGTAAGGTTTCATTTATGATAGCAACTGTGCTAATAAACCTGAGCAAGGTATCTACCTACCTATTTGTCTTTTTTTTTTTTTTTATTGTTGCCTTACATGACTCCTGTGTATTACCTCTTAAAGACCCTTGTTTCTTGTTAGCCTAGCTCTCTGCCATCCAAGCAATGTGTGCTGCTCAGTCACTTAAACAGATTAGCAGTATTGCAGTAAGGTATTGTAGTGGAAGATGAGGTATTGGACGCCAGGGCAGAGAAGCATTCTCATCCAACAGCTAGCAGAGAGTCTGGCTGAAATCATTTAGAATCTGTGTTCTGAAAAATCCAGTTTTCTTTCTATCTGAGAAGACATGTTCAAAGTTTTGAGTTTCTAGTATACTTTTAACTGAAATTTCTAAAATTGATTCAAATCCTTGAGGAAGGGCATAGACTAAGCTTTTTATAGTAAGCATATAGCATAAATCAAGTGTTTGGGACTTTTTAATATATAAAATCTACAGAAATTAGAGAACTCAATGTCCCATTAGGTTTAACTGCATGCAGCAAAAGACTAATATGCTTGGATTTTCTCTTTCCTCATGCTAACTTTAAAAAAAGAATCAGTACAAGATTGCCCCATCTCCCCATCTGGTGACCTAGAGCTTGACTGATAGTTATCCAGATCCTCCCCAGTGCTGTAGACAGTTTCTTTTACTAGTTTTAGTGAAAGGCTAGTCTTATTTATTGGTTCAGCCTTTGATCCTGCTGACTCACTTTGTCAATTTCTTCTGCTTTCTTTCTGCTATCTTTCAAGGAATACTGTATCTGCAGGGCCTGCTTCAGTAGGTGTTCTGACTCATCAAGACTGGTGAGACAGAAAATAAGTATCACCCATATCTGACCATGTAAAAACAAGTTTTTCAGCCTAGACTACCAGCGCATATTGTGAAATAAATTGAAGGCCTTTACATGCTATTCTTCATTGTGTATGTTCACAGAAATGTACTGAAATCATTGTTGCTCACCTTGGCTACCTGAATTACACTCAGTACAACATATTTGTTAACTTTGAAGATCTGAATAAGTTAACTTACACTATCCAGAATATTACTTTCACAGTAAGTATAAAGTTTTATGCTAGCTAAGAAAATCTTTTATTTTAATAACCAATACTGTAGAAGTCTGCTCTATCTGTAGTAGAAAATGTTATCTTGTTATTGAAGATGAAACATAAAGATGCATCCTAATTAAATTACCTATCTCTGCTAATGTCAGAACTATTGTAGTATTTGCTATTAATAAGGTTCTCGGCCAATTTTTCTAACCCTATGGGGAAAATTTTACTTTCAGAACAGCTAATGCTGTTTGCTGGGACAGATAATTTTAGTGTAATTCCTGGGAGATAATTAACAATAGGCAAGCTAGGCTAGAACATCTAGTTTTCTGCATTTGCTTAGACAAGCGTTGCCTCTCTAAAGCATGGTACCTTTTTCAGCCTTTCCAGTAGGTATGTCTGAATTAGCAAGATTTCTCCAGAGTTTCCAAAAGCCTGGGCTGGAAAGATTTAACAAACTCAAAAGCAAATGGAAAAAAAATTTTTGACTGTGCTTAGGAAGAAGAAGAAGAAAAAAAATGCTTATTCAGCTAAAATAAGCAGGCAATCCCTAATGAAATAACTAGCTCAGTTCACAGTGCTAAAGATTGTTTACAAACTATTTGCTTCTCCTGTAAGTGCTGAGTGACTCCAGAAGGAAGTTTAGAAACACTTGCATTAGGAGAAAATGGAACTAAACTGAATTTACAATATGGCTTACTCTGTTATGTTGCGCCTGTAAGTAGCATTCTGCGCGTCAGAGCAGGTAGCAAGCAACAAGCAGAATATTACTGTAAAGAAAAAGTTTTTTTTTTTTTTTAATATACTGAGTGAACTCCTTGTATATTAATATGTACAAAACTCTAGTGTATAAAGTACATTATTAGTAATAAGCCACATAAAAAAACAACATCTCAAACACTTTGTTTAGTCCTAGATTTCAAGCAGGGTAATGTGTTGGAAGATTTAGTGGTTTGGTTTGGTTTATCATCTTGCTTTGTAGACTACCTTAAGGCAGACTTGCATGCAAAATCCCATATCCAAAGCCCTGTTTGCCCACAGCAAGTACAGTTATCGATTTATGTTATTATTACAAGGGTTTGTAGTGATCCCAGCAGGAATCTCAGACTGGTTAGTGTATAAGGGGTTTCTATGTATATAATTTTTATTCTAACTTTGCAGTTTAAAAAGATAAGACGGAGGTTGACAGACTAATTATATAGGGAGGGAGGTAAAGCTTCTTGCCAGATGGGCAAAGCACATGTTGTACCAGGGCTTGTGCATTTCAAAAGTGGTTTCAAAAGAGAAGCAGGCAGTATATAAGATAAACAGTCAACAGAGCAGAGTTTATGCAAACTGACAGGTTAAAATTAATGTTTCTGCCTTCATAACAATTAGAGGAGAAAAGGAACTTTTCACCTATGAAAAAATTCGTTATTAGTTCATTTGTTTTTCCTTTTCTTGTTTTTTTTTTTTTTGGTGCACCTTCTGAAACAAGAGAACAAGCTTTAAGAAAACATACTCGTTACATGGAAGCATGATTGTACCATATCGACGACTTCATAATCAATTTATGCATCTGACCTTTGTAATAAAAAGGAACATACTGGATTTAGTCAGCTCTTGGAATTCAGACTTTGAATTAACATGAGATTAAAACCAATGAAAAACATCCTCTTTGTCCTGATAAGTTCTTTAACATGTGACAGCAGATTGAGTATGCTGCAAAATAGCAAGGTTTAAAAGAAAAAGCAAGGATGTTCTGCTGCTTTGGTTATCTCTTTGTTAGGTAGTCCTATATTTTTCAGAACAAGCTTTAATTTGGGGGAAAATGATTATGAATTTGTCTTCATCTTTCCCCAGGACATGGTGGAATTTGGTTCTACCTTTAAACTTTGAAAACCAAGAAAACCTTTCAAGTATCTGCACGAACTGTTAATTCTTGATGTCATGCATACCCTGTCAAAACATTGTTCATAGGCCATTTTTCTTCTATTTTCTTTTAGTGGAAGACCTACAATCCCAGTTTTTCACAGGTGGAAATCTGGTTTCGATTTGTCTTTGTAGTTCTTACTTTCATGGTCACGGTAAGATTTTGTTTCCTTGTGTGTAGGCAGCTGATGACATTTCTCTTTAATGCTGTGTTTAGTAACTTAACCCCTGGCAGTAGAATCGAGATATCACTGAATGGGTGCAAACAACGTTTCTGAAATACTAATTCACTTGCTGCTTTTGTTTTTGCAAGTAGTATTGAAGAGCATTAGGAAAACAGTACAAATGGAGAAAGCTTGTTTTTCTAAACTCTGACTTTGAATTGAACACACAGAATTTTGCTCAAACAAAGGCAATTCTGATTAGATGTTGGAAAAAAAGTTGCAGCACAGGTACTCAGACATGGGAATAATTTGACCAGAGAGTTTGTGGGCTCTCCATCTTTGAAGATGATCAAAATTCAGTTGGATATGACCTTGATCTAACTTCAAAGTTGGCGCTGCTTTGAGGTTGGACCAGATGACCTCCAAAAGTGCTTTCCAACCTAAATTACTCTGATTAAGAACATCTATCACCTCTGACCCAGTTTTGCCCCTGGAAAGGAAGTGTTTTGGAAAAACAAACAACATGAAAACTAGAACCGAGAATTTCAGAGTAAAGGAGCTAAAGCGCTTAACACTTGCATGGCGTTTTTCTCGCATATGTGACGTCACTCACATCAAGTAACTGAATGTGATATAGAATCTAGGGTTTTGTTTTTTTTTTTTTAATGGGTGAATTTAGGCAGAAGTTGTGGGTGGCACGTGAGCAGTAATTAGGCAGCATTTTTCACGTAGTGCTGATTTGCATAGTAGTAGCTGGTTTCCTTTTCAGGTTGCCTGAGAAAGTAACTTACGTAGGTGTAAGCCAGCAAAATGGGAGCAGAAATAGAAGCTTAGAGACATGACTCCTGTTTTACAGTGTTCTCAGTGCCAAAGACCTCTTGAAGTGTGCTCTTGAAGTGTTTGTAATGTGCTATTTATGTGCTTCTTTACAGCCTTAATGGTTTTAATTAGAGTATTCTTTCCTTATAAAATTGGGATTTTTGTTTTATAGTGTCTGTTTGCACATTCCCTACGAAAATTCTCCATGAGAGACTGGGGCATTGAACAGAAGTGGATGTCCATCCTCCTTCCCCTCTTGCTACTTTACAATGGTACTTGTATCATGGCGTTTTTATGAAAGCTCCTTTAAAAGGAAAAAAAAAAAAAGTGGCCTTTAACTTGTAGGCAGCTGTTTATAAGACTTCAGAAAACTCTACTAAAAAAATCAACACTTTTTAAGTGTATGAAATTCAAAGGCATGATCAGTAGGTGGATTTCATTCTCTTCAGTGATAAAAATGTCACCTCTGTCAAGTAGCTGCTGCCATACTGAACCTTTTGTATAGTGACATGTAGATGCAGTTTCTGCATTTACCTGACAATTCTTCGTTATTCAGAAACTCATGCTTTAGTTAAAAGGAGAAGCTGCTTTTACTCTGCTTTGTAAACCACATCAAATTCAAGAGCTGTCTAGCAGTATCAAAAAAATATTTGGCTTTCAGTCATGCTGTGGCAATTTTTTTAGGTCATCACCAATAACAGTGGTTTAGCGGAAGATCTGATAAAACATGTACTTTTCTAGAAACCTTGGCAACCGTTTTAGAGTATTTTTGTAACATAGAAGATTGCTGCTGGAGGCCCCATTTCCTGTGTAAATTGCTTTAAGATCCAGCAAACTTCAATTTCACTTACTGCTGTAATTTGAAAAATCTGGTTATTTATTTCTCTGAAGATGGATTCTGCTTTGCTTTATAATGGAAAAATACTGCTTTTTTCCCCTTTCTTAAACTAGTTTTCTTATTTTGTTACAGATCCATTTTTCCCCCTTTCTTTTCTGGTGAACAGTTGGTTTCCTGGAATGCTGGATGATCTATTCCAGTCACTGTTCCTGTGTGCGTTGTTGTTGTTCTGGCTTTGCGTCTACCATGGTATAAGAGTGCAGGTAGGGGTGCAAAAATATCCACATAGTATTTACTGAGAAGACAGTACTTGTTCTTCAATTTTCTCAAAAGATGACAAATTAAAACCTGATTAAAAAGAAAAGATGACATTTATTCTATCTTCTAAATACAGTGTGACGCATGAGGCTTTGGGATTAAAATGATCCAGGTGAAGTAGATTGTCTTGACACTACCATGCCTAAATAAGATAGATGGGATTGTTCACTCTAAACTGTTGCAAGACCATCTGCAGAATAAAGATGCCATTATGCTTTATTCTTGCTTAAAGGGTTTTGTTGTTGTATGTAGTGGTTGTCTGCTTTTTAAACCACTTTACAATATTGCATAAGAAAATATGAATTCTGGAGCATGTTGCTATAGTTGCAGTATCAATGAAATAGGTGAGACCTTATAAACAGGATGCCTGAAATCTACTGTATCTTAAATTTAACACAAATGATGACAGTTTCATGTATTCTCTAATCAGCTGTGCAGGTTAAAAATTCAGAGGGCAAGATTCTTGATCTAGCTGAATGAAAGAAGAAACAAAATAGTTATTTGATTCGTTCTTGACACAATGAAATCTCAAATGTGGGTTCACTTCTTAACCATCCTACTGCTGTCTTAACAGGGGGAAAGGAAGTGCTTGACTTTCTATCTGCCCAAATTCTTTATTGTTGGACTATTGTGGCTGGCCTCGGTTACATTAGGAATATGGCAAACGTAAGTAATTGAAAATTTAGTCCAAAGGTAATGAGTTGAAAGTGTTCAAGAACTAGAAGATTTTTTATAATTAGTACTATTTGTTTCTTAACTGATTGTGATTTAGGAATGGATAAATTACGTGCTCAAATTCTTATATCTTTACACGTGGCACATTGTGACTGACCTGAAAACAGAATTCTGCGTGGATGACTTAGTAGTACATCATTCTATAAAGCATAGTGAGAGAGAGAAAACACCACTTTATCAAGATGTTGTGGCTGCCTATAATACACCTTCCAGCACTATGTCCCATGTAGCTTTTAGTATTCCAAGCAACAGTTTCTCTGCAGTTACTTATTACACAGTTTCATCATACTTTCTCAACTGTTCAGCCTGCACGTTTGGTATTGATATTGCTTAGCCAAGTTAGGCTATTTCTCCTCAAAACTCAGTAGTTCGGTTTTGTTTAATTTTTCTCTTCCCCTGCAGCCTGATGTCATATAAAGGGGGCAGTATTTCCCACCCAGAATACTACGTCAGTTTTGGTACATTTGTCGATTTTGGAACCGTGCTAGTCTCAACTGTTTGCCTCTTATTTTATTTCTTAAAAGGAAGAAATCTCCTAACTTTCTCCATGCCATTGTTCATCGTTGAAAACAGTGCAGTTGCAGGAAATTCTGGTGCTAATACCCCACCAGCAGAATTATTATGAGGGAAGGGCTTATACTGCAGTTATTGCTTAAGCATAATTCTTATCACCAAGGATGAGCTTTAAACACTGAATCCCAAAGACCTGTAGGTATTTACCAGATTATACAATTTTAAAAAAGTAAGGTGGGAGATGAGAGCTGCTAACAGCCGAAATCCTCCATATTGTTTGAAAATTTGAGTTTGAGAAAGAGGAGGCTGTCATGTAACGTAAATTGTCGTGGCTCTGTTGGAATTAATAGGTTTCACCAATTTACACAGCCAATAGTTTAGTTATAAACTTTGTATAATAATGTGAAACTTATTCTTTGTTAGTGAGTTTCTTGGTCAGCACGTTTTTTTACTTTGTCTTTTGTAACGATGTAAGTACCACTTTTTTTTTTGAATCTTTTCTAGTGTTAACGAAGTACGTGATCCTACGTACCAATACAGGGTTGACACAGGTAATTTTCAGGTAAGTCAGAAATGTTTTTCTGCTGGTGAGTTGTTATGTGTAATTAGGTAATACAAGTTTGTTCTTGTGTTAAAATATAAAGCTCATTCTGGAGAGTACCAGTGCTGGCCAGATGGTCTTATTCTGACTAGAGTACTTGAATGTTTCCGTTTTGCTTTATATCACACACTGGCTTACATAGTGTGCCTTATTGAGCTCCATCCCAGTGAGAACAGTAAATTGTCTTCCAATAACCTTGGGCATGTGGAGACTCAACAGCAGAAGTACAGTCATGGATTCATGACTCTTAGGATTGAAAGACAGTTTAAGTCTCTTGTTAAGTCAGTTTTGTGCATCTTTATTCTTGCCAAAAACCTCTGTCCTAGTAAATTTCTGCTTTTCTTGTTGTAGGGGAAGATCTGATTTATATAGGTTCATATATCTTCTTAGGAGCTATGTTTTTAGACAAACCCTGAGATTCAGCTCACTGTGAATTTAGTGAGCAAAATGACCTTTGCTATTAAACATCCTTCCTTTACATCTCCTGTTCCCCCAAAACCACAGCTATCCTCATTTTCTCCTTCCTTTCATGGGCCTGGTTTCTCTGAAGAAAATTCCATCTTATGTTTGGAAAATAATGATTTCTAGTGGTAGGGTGTTATGAAGAAAGAAGGAATAGACCAAATCTTGTTTAAGTAATAAAAAGGAATATTCTTTTTATAGGGAATGAAAATCTTCTTCCTTGTGGTGGCAACCACATACATTCTCTACCTTTTGTTCCTGATAGTGAGGGCATGTTCAGAACTTCGTAACATGCCTTATGTTGGTAAGGAGTATTTCCTTTGAGTCTACCCCAAACAGGCTTTCTTCTCACAGATAGAGATGTAAACTCTCAAATAACAACTTTTCTCAATTTTTTTCAGATCTCAGGTTAAAATTCTTGACTGCGTTAACCTTTGTAGTGCTTGTCATTAGGTAAGGTTTTTCAAAGTACGTTTCTCAGCACTGTAATTTTTGTAACTTTTTTCAGGGCTTTGAATACATTCTGTTGATAATGAAATTGTCAGTCAAAGTCAGGAATGCCTTTTTAATATGAGAGTTAAGGTGAACATTTCTTAATTTTTGAACCATTTCTGAGGCTTTTAGAGATAGCTTTGTATTAAATCCATTACCGTAGTAATACACTGCAAGATTTGGAAATTCACTCAGCAGTGATGTTTTCTGTACTGCTGAGTGGTCTGCAGTGCACTACTCTCCTCTTTTGGGCTTTCTGAGCTTCCTGGCAGAAGTTTAGATAAGTTTTTTTAGATTATGGTTAGTGTTTGTCTCCCCTGCCCCAAGCTGTTATTTCAGACTGCTGTTGCCTCTTGGATTCCGTCTGCAGCAGTTGAAATCCAAAAAAAAAGTAGATCATGTTTCTTTCCGTTTACTCAGCTGATTACTGAATTTTAATTTAAAAAAAAAATCATTCTTAATTTAGAACTATGAAAAGAAATATGTCTTAAAATAAATGCATGTCATGTTAACACAATTATTTTGTCATATACTGTTCTATCAAGCTACTATATCAGTGTCGCAATTTAAAGCATATAGGCATACTGTGTCTTTAATTTTTTCCACAGCATTGTTATACTCTATCTACGCTTTGGAGCACAAGTTCTACAGGACAACTTTGTTGCTGAACTGTCGACTCATTATCAGAATTATATCCTTGTGTTGTGATATTGCTCAGTGAGGAATGTTAATGTATTTTTTTTAAGATGATAATTAAAGATGGTGTGAGACCATCTGTAGGGTCAGACCTTTGCTTTCTAGGTGGGCTTTTGAAGTCCAACTCCTAACTGAAGTTTCATGGTGTCATTTTCTGTTGGTTATTTGTAAGGATTATCAGCTGAAACAGTTTCAGTCTAACTTGCTTACATCACAACTGCAATTGATACTTTTTCAAGGGCATAAAAGGCCTTGATGAGCATGCATTCAAGTCATTTTAACAAGTTATAGTGAAAAACTTTACTATATTTGATTGCTGCCTGAATTGTTTGCTGTATACCTATCATTGGCACAGATACCAAAATACTTGAGAAACTATTCGTTTAGAAATCACTGAAAGTGGGTCTGTGTATTGTTGCAAGTCTATGGGTAAGAGGTCATAGCACGGAATTTAAATGACTTGAGAGAGACCTTTTCTGATGTCTGTTGGCAGGATTACAAACTATATTTCTGGATCCTGACTATGAGATCCTAGTTCATTCTACTTTCTGAAAGTGTGTGACTGCAACTGCTTCTGTTACCGGTAAACTTAGATATGTGTTGGGAGCTAGTACAAACCAATATGTAAAGCCTTTAGCATTTTCCCAAAATGAAGGCAAGAACCTATCTTTAGAGTTCTGTCTCTAGATAGTCCTTTCTCCTTCCTTCTCGACTGCTATGCCAATCAAACACTTGTGGTTTTTTGGTTAAAAAAAAAAAAAACTTCTTACTAGCTCAGCTTTCTTTCAGCAATGGAGGCAAAAGCTATTTAATTTTACCATGCACTCTACCAACAGTAGAGCTTATCTCAGCAAATAATACTTGTGGTAAAATTAAAGCTTTGTCTTCAGTGTGAGTTTAAATCAGAAGAGTTTGGGCCATGTTAGTTACCCTTCAGTTAGCCATTGGTGTTCTCAGACTTTACTTAACATCTTTCCCTTGAAACAGCTTACATATGGTTTATGTCATCTTTCAAAATTTAATATGTATGGAGCAATATCCTTGACACTTACTACCAGCAGAATTTTTATCATTTTATGGTTTATTGAACTTTTATCTCTACACGTTAGCCTTTGTGTATTCCCCTTCGAAGAATGCACTATATGGTAAGTGTAAGCAGTTGTCTGGCAAACTCGCATGACAAGAGCTGGCATGTTAGCAGATAGTGTGTAACATCTTCATATTTTGGTTGTCTCATTGCTCTTTCAGTTTGCTTTGTGTTAACCTAAAGGAGAACCTGTACTGTTTCTGAGCAATTTAGTATTGGATATTTGAAAGAATACATAGCGTGTATACAATTAATCAGCCTTACTAAAATGCTTATGCTCTTCTATAACCAAGCTTATGGTCAATATGATGTTTGTATATAATGCTGTGACTTTTGAAATGACTCACAGGCAACCCTTAACAAGTAACAATACTTCACTCGTACTTTATTCTAACAGTAAGGTTAATGTATTGGTGTACTGTCAGACTTGACTCTGAGATAGGTAATACAGACATGGAAAAATAGGAATGAAGATGATAAAGGGAGAACGCAATCCCTGGTGGGATCCCTATGGGGAGAGGGAGATAAAGGGATGAGTCTGTGACACTTATGTTTTTTGTCTTCCTAAGCAAAAGGTGTAAATCTGACTCATGTGCTGTTTATACAGTATTATCCCTCTTTTACAGATAAAGATTCTGTTTAAAAAAAAAAAGTATTTATACTGAGTCTGTTTTCTACTTTCTACTAAGCATGCAGTTTAACTGCAGGGAGTGCGCAGGAGGAAGGCACTAAATTGTGAAGCTGGTTATTTCTCCCTAACCTTTCTAAAATTGAAATGGGTGGAACTGTTACAGAAAGATGTTATTTTTCCACTAGGAAGCATAAAACAAATGGCTAGATGAGGATAAATTAAAAAAAAAATGTAGCTGAATTGAAAGAAGTATTAGTACATAGAAAATCTGAAGTAAAAAGCTGCCAGTAAAAAGATGCTTGTGGCAAATTACTGGATCATATTTTACTTGTATACAGTTAGGAACTGCAGCTAAACAGCAACAGATTATGCCAGGAGAAAAGGCCTTACAGCAAGGCAGAGGGAATTGTCATAAACTTCCAATGAAAAGTATGTGCTTCCTTTCATCTCACCATAAAGTTACAAGTCCTTCCTTCACCTGTTACAAAGTTGAAAAATAATTGGCTAGTCCCCAACTTACATACAAGTTGTTATAACTTTGATCTGCTATTTTTGTAGCTTAGAAATAACCACAAGGATCATGATGTCTACACTTTTCAAATAAGGATGTCTTCATTATTCTGAAATGCTGTCTGAAAATATAAAGAGATGCATCATCTCCTTCACTCTTAAAAACACCATTGTGTTGTGGCCAAAGAGTGAAGAGTTTAAAGGAGAGACTTCTAGCTTGGATGTTAGTTTGTAGTCACGACCGTCTTGGAAAACGTTGAGTCTTGCTTTGGCTTTGGACTAGAAATGCACCTAGGTCTATAAATGTAATTAATGGGCTAAATTAACCCTCATTTGTATTTTTCAGAATCACAACTGAAAGACAATCCTGCTTTTTCTATGCTGAATGATTCAGATGATGATGTGATTTATGGGTAAGATCACAAAATACCTGTGGAGAATTATTTCTGGTGTGTTGTTTTTGTAATGTTCTCTTCCATATTCATTAAACAACTAATGGCTTTGTAGATTGTCAGTGGAAGTAGTGAAACGAAAGCATAGCCTTACTCTGGAACAGAACTGCAGTGAGAATGCATGCTATTTCAGTTTTTCTTCTTTGGTTTCTAAAAAGGGTTGGCATGGCACTGATACAAACAGGTAGGTAAATATTAGGATACAGGCAAGACATGGAGTGAAGGCAGCAGAGGTGAAAGGGGAGGACTTGCTTTTAAATCAGGAAGGACTGCAGGAGTCAGGTGGGAGTTAGCAAAAGGGCAGATCATGTATAAAACAGCCATTGCTGCAAGAGAAGGATAATGGCTGTTCTTAAATATCTGTCACTTACTGAAACAGGAATAGTCAAATCTAGCAAAACTTCCTGGATTTGTGTATGAGTTTATGTGATATGAGAATTATAGTGGCACTTAAAACTCCATCCAGGTCAGGTCTCTGTGCTAGACACTGAACAAACTCATTTTGATGGTTTCACCTCTTACCCAAGGATACTGAGGTGGCTGGAACAGTGAGGATAGGGATAATACTGAAGTAGCCTGATTAAGTTTGTGCACAGACTAGCTGTATGCATTGTCTGAGATAACTTGCCTTTGTTTAATTTGATGAGTAGTGGTAGTACCAGCTTGCTTCTCTTCTAATGTAGAGAAGCCGCTATTTGTCAGTAGTGGCTTGCAGCTACTGAAATAACCTTCATCAAGGATTGTCCTGTGGAGAGCAGTCACATATGTTGTTTGTATCCCTAACATGGAAGCAAAACAGATGCAGGGTTCTTACCCAAATAATTTGATGCCCCGGCATATTCTTAGTACTTTCCTGTTTGTTCCAGTTTGGTAACTGATCACCACATTCAGAAGTTTTAAAAAAGATCTCTTTCACAGGAGTGACTATGAAGAAATGCCACTTCAGAATGGCCAAGCTATTAGAGCCAAGTATAAAGAAGAATCAGACAGTGATTGATTAAATGTGGACAAACTTGCTCAGCTGGGATCAAAGTAACTTTTTAAGTTTTCCTGGATGGATCATTTTCTTGGCTTTCTTAGAGCCTGCTGTCGTCATCTGAACGCTGTCTCCCAGGAATGACATCCCGCTTCTATTTCTGTTTACAAGATTAAAACTGAAAAAAAGAATGCTTGAAAAAGTGGTAGAAACTTAAAGAAACCAAATTTTTTTTTACAAGTCTTATAAAATGTCTGATAGCAGGATGTCTGTGGACTAAAATCTTTTAAGTCTATTTCCATTTAGAAGTCTCAATGATTATATGCTGATTTTAAAATTGCTTCGTTGCTCTGTGTGTGTGTCTATGTTTTGGGGTTTTTTTTGTTTGTTTTTGTGGGGTTTTTTAGGAGTATGTACAGTATACTATCTTTAATCTCTTGCACTTGTGCTAGCTCCTTTGAATATTGTCCATGGCTGTACTAAGTGCCTCTTTTCATTTATCTTTTCTACATTACTCATTTGACCTGGAAGCAGAGGATGATGGGCTTTAGGGTTTTTATTATTACTATTATTTTTTAGAAATGCAAAAAACCACATGCTTTCCACTTATCCTTTGAAGAGGCAATGTTGATTTAAAACCTTTGGGTTAATTTAAACGTGTTTTTCAGATGTGTTGTGTTGTAAGTGCAAGATATGTGCAAATAGTCAATTTTTATTGAGCCAAAATATAGGCTCAGTAGTGTGAAATAATTTGTGTAGTATAGATTTAACGTTTTACCACCACAACAGAAGTGGGGTGGTTTTTTCCCCCCCCCCAAATAGCCCTTTCAAATGAAGCTGTCTAGGCAGCAGCAAATCTCAGAAGGAAGCACAGTACTGTTCAGTGTTTTTTTCTGTATCGTGGAGAAGATTGTTACACTTAAAAAGTATACAGCATAAAGTTTCATAGAGAAGTACGGTTGCATATTTCTTAACATTTCATTTTTAGAGGCCTTTTCTACATCAGGATTTTCCACGTAGTTGTGAGCGTTAACAGGGCAGTTGGTCTGCGTTTTAGGAACAGTCACGGCTACTCATGTTGAACTTGTGTATGAGTTAGCTTTTGAGCATGTTCTGTGCATAGTTCCGCTATTTTTTCCTTAGGCATACCACAATTACTACCTGTACAGGTAGATATTTTTACTAGTACATCGGTATTCCAGTCTGTGCTGGGACAGTTATATGGGAATTCAGTATTCCTATTACAATGCTGCTGCTCTTCTATTTCAAAAATGTTTTTTTTTCCCCCTAGTCTCCCACACTACCATTCAATTCTGTATTTAAGTGACTGCTGTTTGTTTCTAACTACTTTGTATACTTTCAGGTACTTGACCTGTCTGAAAGTCTCTTTTCATGGATTTATAATTGCTATATTCTCTTGTAAAATTTCTCTGCCTTGCTGCTGTATAGAAGACTAAATAGCAACGACAGCGACATGAAGAAGCAATGACAAAAGCATTAAACAGTGATACTGGCTTGCACTAGGGAATTGTGCTCATAATTGAACTAGCTTAAGCATACGAGTGTAATGAAGTCCTGTGAGATTTGCTGGATCATACTGGGGGAAAAAAGTGAGATTTGTTCTGCGTTTAAGCTATTCCTGTTCTAGATCACTCCCGTTACTGCAGCTGGAGTTGCATCTAATGTCTTGGTACCTTTTCAAGATCATTTAGGGGACATTTCACAGGATTGCAGCTTGCTTGCAGAAGACTAAAGGAACTGCTTCATGTGGTTGCATCCTTGCTGTTGTAAAAATAGTTCAGATTAAATCAGTGTGCTGTTGAAGGTGAGTGTGGTGAGATACTTATTGTGTGTATATGTGAAAACTTTCTGAAATTATGCAGCGCTATGAAACTTTTCAAGGATGTTTGGAAGTTAAAACTTATGTACCAAGAATCATTTATGTGGTAGAAGCCAAAGAACTATCATATGGATAAAGCACGGAGATTGCTGGGAAAAAAAAAAGGCTTTCTTCTTTAATTTCTTAATTAATAGGTGTTAGTTTAGAATAACACATATGAAAAAAATTAAAAAGTGTTTCAAGTCAGTGGGGTTGTTCTTTTGGTGAACTGTAATAAGCTGTACCCCTACCATTTCCTTTTAGACTTTTTTTAAAAATAAGTATGGGAGATGATCTTTTTATTCTAAAAGAGAAGAAACCATTCCCCCCCTTTTTATTATTCCCCAGATGACTGTCTGAGTGCTTACAGCTATTGGAATTTGCAATCAGACCTGGGAGCCAACAGGATGGCCTTCATGTACCCCAGATCCCTTTGACTTCCATTGGAGTAACAGTAGGTACGGGAATTAGGTTTTCAGAAATCAAGATCTACATGATCCTGACCTATTCAGATCTCTTTGGCTCTATTCTAAATTGTTTTGAATTGATAAATGTTTGATTTGACAAATGTGCAAAGTGTAGCAATGTTTCTTACCACAGTCTGAGCTGGATGTTACAATTAACCCAAAAATACAGTGTCATGTTTTGGGATTTCATTAACTAAAGAAAACATTTTTTAATTTAACTTTGAGATGATGATTTTTTTTTCTAAGCTGTTCTCAGCCCATTCCATTCGCTATTTTGTCTGCATTAACTTTTCTGCCTCACTACAGTCAAAATGGAAATAGAATTGGTGAAAAAGGGAAATGTATATTTCAAAAAAGTATCTCACTACAAAAATATGAATATCCTTAAAAATTTTTTTAGAGATTATATATAACCAATTTTGGCCATGCAAATGGTTTTGTATTTCGTAAGTGTTAGAGCATGACAGTAAGCTTAGTTGAAGCACCAAGGCATCAAATTCAATATATGGTAAAAAGGTAAAAGCAGTGAAGCAGATCAGGAAACAGTTTTGCTAGCAAAAAATTTCAATTTTACTCTTCTTATTCATGAACAATTGGAAAGCAGCGACAGTAACTGAGGAGTATTACAATATGGATTGTAATCAGCTTGGGGGTAGGTAGCACAATTCACTTCCAAGTAATGTGTGATGCTTTAGTAAGCTAAGGCTGAAACAGAAGGGATCTGGATAAGAGACTCATCTGGCTTTCATTTGGTGAACTCTGAAGTAATTTGGTATTTCCAATCCTATTGGAAGTGTATATAAAATGAGAAAAGTATACAAAATGATAGCCCCATAGTATACAGAGTTACTGCTCCAAATGCAATGCCTTTTACTAAGTAAGTGAAGACTTTCATGTTCGTAGTGATCAAGAGGGACTTCTAAGAAATCAGTTATCACTGAGGATGAACCATTCATGGCAACCTTTTTCCTGTAGCATTTGCTTGAAAAATACAGTTGGTGTTGGAATTGGTTGGAAACTTTCCTAGGACTGGCAAAGGAATAGCAAGCATAAGGCTCAGCATTAGTAAGGAACAGCTAGTCCAACAGACCCATGAACTGATCTGGGAAAAAATGGATGTTTCCAGCTAGAAAAGGTTTTGGTCTTTCTCTGAGCCAAGACAACTTTGTATCCATAGTGATATAGTTCTTGCCCACTTGCTTTTGCTTATGCCAGTAATAACCTTTGCATTACTGTAAAACTTTTTATAGAAGTTTGTAAATATGTAAAATGAAGCTAAAAAATGGAAAAGTTGTGTACAAAATGGTATCATAATGTGTAAGATAAATGCTGTTTAATGGGAAGCTGTTAATAAAATGCTGCTTTGAAAAAGTGTGCATGGGGAATATGTTGAATATTTGGTATGTTTAGAAGCTGTGTAATGGCAGTAAATTATCCAAATTATTATGTTGTTGAACTTCATCTTGATATGGAATATGAAGCAAAACTAATATTTTACTTCAAAAAAAAAGTCGTGTACTGAGTTTCTCGGAAGACTTCATGTGCGTAATCATTGTTAAATATGTTCATAATAAAGTTTTATATCTTTATCTTGACTTTATTTTCCTTCTAGTGAATGACTGCAACCCTCTGCCACTTTCATAACGTACATCAGTATTTTAATCTTACGCCTATTTAAACTTGCTAATTGCATAGGGATTCAATTCAGGCTTTGTATCAGTGCAGATTAATCAGGGACTTGCTTTCTTTTATTGCCTGGGCTTGAAGATGGAATGGTAGCTTGCTTATTTGCTTAGCCAGTTTACAAAGGGGAATAGGCATTCCGAAACGGCTTAATCAGTGGTGGCTTTGTAAAGCCTGCTGTGGCCATGCTGGCAGTACCTCTTCCCCTGGTAAATGCTGATGCCATCTGTGTTTCTGCTGAAAGCCTGTGCTTCATGTTAACTGCTGCTGGATGCCTCTACTAGCAGGGTTACAAGTTCTCCTACTTACCATGGGCTGGGAGGTTCACCGTGAAAATGCACCCTCCCAGCATGCCCAGGAAGAAGTGTCCCACCCCTGGCCATTAATAAAAAAGCTTTAGGGATGGTGACAACACTGATAACAATGCATGTCCTTGCTATTGGGCTGTTTTTTTTCCAAGGTGCTGCTGCAGCTGTTAGAAAAGCTGTTTTAAAAAAAAAAAATCTCAGAAAAGATTCTCGAACATTTTCTTCTGGAGGTCAGCACCCAGAAGATAAATAAAACTCAAGTGATTTTCTATTTCTGACATGAACAAAACTAGCAAAGACACAGATCGTTTGAATGGCTTAACCAAGAAGCCAAATATTTCTAGAAGTAAATACTAACTCAAAGTACAGGAAACTACTCCTTTTAACTGTAAGTAGCTGGGTAGGTGCTACATTACCAGCTTTATCTTGTCAAGCTGATGTAGTCGAGCTGAAGTTAAAGTAGTTGCAAAGCTAGCTTAAAAATTTTCTTAAGGAAAGCTTCTCAGATTATAGATTTTTTTTCCTTTATGACATGTTTAGTTCTTGCCCTCTTAAGTGCTTCAGGCACTATTATTTAATCAATCAATCAGTCTTGTTTTAATGTTTTCTTTCTACAGGTATTGTATCATTTCTGACACTAAACAATACATACTCAATAAGTGTTTCTAGCCCAAAAAAAAGTGCTAAAACTTCCTCTGCTGCAAAAGTTCAAGGTACCATTCAGTATAGTCCTGTAGCAGGCAGTAGGACATAGGCTGGAATAAGGAACTGTCTTGTCATGAGGGGGAATATAGAGATGATGGGCTAAAACCGATATGTATGCTAGCAGCAATATATAAGCTTTAGTGTTGTATTTAAGTCTCAGATGCACCAAACCCAAACCTGCCGATAAAGCTGATAACTTTTTCACCCCTGTATGGACAACAGGAATGGAGAAGAAGATGGCTGAGGCTTATCTAGCACAAGGTTTCCTATGGCCTAGTCAGGCATTACTGATAGCATCCCTGTGCACTTACTTACTAGCACAAGGAACAAATCCTTTACTACTATGAGATGTTTCACCACTATATCTCTCCAGCTGGTAGAAAAGTACAGTTTCAGCAGTCCTCCAATTCTTAAACAAACAGCTTTAGTTTAGAGCCAGAGACTGAATACATTTCATAGTGCTTCCTACATGTAAGCAAACGTAACTCACTCAGGCCAGTTCTAGCCCAGGAATACTATCCTGAACATGGTTTATAGGGAATTCTTTTCTAATTAGGCAGGTGTTCAGCTTTACTAACAGTGAGCTACTGGTTACAGAAGCAGCATAGCAGTTTGCAGAGGTATTTTGAGATTCCTAGCATGTTCCCATAGCTGCTTTAATTAGGTTTGGATAAGGTTTTGTTTCTTTGTCACCTGACCTATACTTTGTTACTCCTCTGCAACTTTAGAAGGCAGGAGACATACATACATACACATAGTTTATTGTAGCAGTAAGTGATTATTTATGTATAGCTTGCTAAGCATTTCTAGAATGTAAAAGGCTTCCTATCCTCCTTCATTCAAAGATAGGGCAGAGAACGATAACCAAAATAATGAAGTGCTGTATAATTAGATTAAATAGGTCCCAGAAATGCAGCCACAAAGTTTCTTTCTGATAAATTTTGTCTCATTTTTTGCAAGTTTGTAGTCACTTTGGCAAAATTATCGAAGTGCTTTGTATTCTGATGTCTCTCAAATAACCTGAAGAGAATTAAATTGGATTGGAACTTTAAAAAAAAAAAAAAATCCAGAAGACAGGAGTCACACCAATGATTATGAATGTCAATAATTTAATGCTAACCAAGAGTACAAAGTGTGAAAGTCAGTGTCTTATTCAAATTCATCTTAAAGAAGAAATCTAGAGAAAGTGTTTACACTGCAGCAGATCTCAGTATTAGCACCTTGAAGAAGAGTCCTTGAAGTGTTAAGACAGCATGGCAACACTGGTATGATACTAAGTACAAACATAATCCATGTAACAGCATGTTTTCACATTTCTACATTTGAAAAAAGGTACTTAAAAATAACATTAAAAACCGAAGTTGTTCAGTGTATTCACAGCTTGAGTAGAGATGGAATACAGTGCTGAAGTAGAAAAGAGTAGAAGGATGAATAATTCCAAGGCAATTATATTGCAAGTCCAAAGGCACTGACAATACAGTACATAGTCTTATTCTCCCATCTCACAGTGCAGTTTCCTACAAACATAAGAATGGTTTTAGAGACAGAAGAAAAGTTTCAGTGATTACTATGAAAATGCACATGTCCTTATATGCATGTTTGTAATTGTTTACATTAAGAGCTTTAAGAATGAAGCTTTTACAAGAGCTATAGCTCTGGAGTAATAGTATGCACTTTGGTATTTCTTCCATTTGGCCATGATGTTAACACTTCTAAATATGAAATGCTTAGCTGCCTAGTCTCAAGGGGACTACATTAAATTGCAGGATTAAGAATTCAACAGTTTTGTCCCTTACCATCACTGGAGTTATCCCAGAAGCAAGAGCTTGCTGTATGTAATCCAGCACCATTCTTTTGCATAATTACACAGGTCACTGTTTGAGTAGAAAAGCTTTTATTAATTGATCGCTAATATCGCTTAACATTTAGCTACATGTATGCTTAGCATAAAACTATATACATATATATATATATGTTTACAAGCAGTTTACTGACATAGTTATTAATGTCTTTAATGTTGAGATTTTTTCTCTAAATCTTAATTGAACTTTACTGTACCAGCTTTACCAGAAAACAAAAATTTGAGCTTACCAATATACTTGAAAGGTTTTCCCAGCTTTGTGAGTTGGCTCAGAGTTTGTTCCACCACACTTGTTGTCCACTGGTTTACTTTGCTGTGCTGGTAGGCATTGCCGCCAATTGCAGTTTCTATGGCCTATTGGCAACAAACAAAATAAGCTGCACTGTTGTCAATCAACTAGGGACCCTTTAACCGATTCGGACATGGAGCACTGAAGATCAGATACTATACCCATTGAAAAAAATCCTAAATGCATTTGCCCATACTGATTATCAGAAGTGTTTCCTATATAAAACTTGCATCTCAGTGTTCAAGCCAGGCATACAAAGGTATTACTATATTCCACACTTTCTTTGTTTTTTAATATTTGATTCTCACTTTTTTGTAATTCCTATCCCAATGTCCTGAAGCCAGAGTTACAAAAAGGGCTTTGCGTTTAAGCAGTCCTGAAGAGACTGAAAAACATGCATGAACACTCATGCATACATATTCTTTTATGGAAATGAACTTACTTTAGATTTTCCAGCAGGAAAGAAATCTCAGAGCCATCTTTTTTTGTTGTTTTTTTTTCGGGGGGAGGGGGGGGCAGGTAGAGAGAACAACCCAAAACACACCTGTGTAATTGCTGGTTACTACTAGAACAGGCAAATAATATATTTTACTTAGGAGGAAAGTCAAAATTACTTCAGATTCAGAAGAGACAGGAACATTTGTTAAAATGTATATTCGATTTACAGAAAGTCTGACCAAAACAGTTTAAATTCTGCACGTCCACTCTACAAGAGGAAATGCAGATGCCAAAACCAAATCCCTCGAAATATTATAGACCAATAAGGTAGCAACAAGAACAGTTCAATCATTTCAAACTAACAAGAAAACTCATTTTGAGGAAAAGCCTCTCAAAATTAGAGTAACATATACATGCAGACAGCCTACAAAAACCCTATATGTTAATGAAACAAAATCCATGTGTATAGGGTGTAACAGACAAGGTCCACATAGAATTCTAATCGGGATACACTTCAACTGAAGAGAGGCATATGTAATTATTTTAATTATCTTTTAGATTTGCAGTGCATATCAGAACTAATGCTAGGTATCACACTTCCATTTAAAGAACGCACAATGGTTAAATAGAGAATTATCTATACACCGATAATAACCTGTACTAGAAATCTATTACTTACTAGTTACCAGATTTTCGTGAGTGTTTTTTAGCACACAGCATACAACATATTATACTCTCACAACAAGAAAATGAAAAATTGATTACCTCTTTTATGATGTTACTGACTTCATCAACAACAAAGGAAGTCTACAAAAAAGTAAGAGTTTCAAATAATCAGTGAACATATTCTCCTTTTTACAAGGTTCAAGGTTTGTTAAGCAAATACACTTGAAGCTTCATTTATGCTCATTCGATTATTGCAAGTCAGGAGATACCTAGTTTTTCTTTATTTGCTGATATGTACCTCAGCTCCCTGAACCCAAACAAGTTAACAAAATTCTCCAAGTAATGTAAAGTAAAATAGGAACTAACATTTGTTGGAGATCTGAGTCAAGACTTTCAAATTTTAACTTGAAAGTGTATTTTAAAATATATACAGCACTTGTGTATGCATTCTCATTTTACAGTAAGTGCTAACATCCACAGTTCACAGAAAACAGGGCCACAGCACAGACCGCTTAATGACATCTTCAGGCCACTGATGCAGACAAAACATCTATTCGCAAGTCAAAGAAAAGCTGTCATTACAATTTCAGTTAAAGATATGAGAAAGACTGTCTCCTGGAAACTAGATCTAGCTTACTGGATTTTCTACAACTTGCAGCCTTCTTACAGGCTCTGAGGAGCAGCGATTAAGCATACAGCATTCAGATAGAGAAGGCAGATGTTTTACTACGTGCTCCAATATTTTACTAGTCTGTTAAAAATATTACTTGCATTTTTGTACAGTTAGTATTTTTTTTTCCTGTTTTACCCCCCTCAACTAATAGGCTCTCCCATGTTACTTAAAAACAACCCACCAGCTCTATCTGATGAGTGATAGGAAGCCCAGCAGCCACCTGGCATTAGCAGTATCTTCAACAGTAATCCCAAATAGCAGAGGGAGCAGTAATACTCTGGACATCTCACTACCTTCAGCAAGCCAAACACAGGCTTTCACGCATGCAGACATTTTCGCTATAGATTTGTCATAGCCTCAACTCAAGAAGGAGAAGAAAGGAATCAGACAAAAGACAGGTAGCAGCAATGCAATTAATTTCCTAAGACTGAATAAGAATTTCAAAATTAACCTCATCAAGCAAACATAGGCTGAGTTTTCACTTTGAGGTCTGTCCGCTTCTCTAACCCATACTCACGAATAAAAATATAATTAGGGTGTGCATATAAACAGTACAGTATCTCTTTTTAGAACTTCATTTAAGTTATATTTACACATTCTCAGAGGAATTTCCACACTATATTCATAAAACCAAACTATATTCATAAGGTCAATAGTCTAGTCCAATGTCTTGCAATGTTCAGAATGAAGAATGCAGCTGAGAGTGTTCTTCATGATAAACAAAACGTCAAGGAAGAAGCAGGTGCAATGCCCTTTTTGTTTTTTAAAAACTATTCAGAGTAACTTGCTAGCACGCTCTGACATTGTTAAAAGCTTTTATGTATTGTGGCAAACTTGCTTTTGTTTTCATCTTCTTGACCTTGACTTAATTTTAAGCCTTATTTATCATTTGTTTTCACAGTAATAAATTTTATGGGTGCTTAAGTTTTAAGATGAAATACTATATTTAACCAACTAAAAGCTATCATTACAAAAATATTATTTTCCATATAGCATAAATTAAGAATACGCATACCAGATGTGCTGGCAGACATGCAGAACGCTGCCAGGCAAGAAGATAAACTGTACACAGTTTATCTTCCCAAAGTCTCAAACTTTGCTCAGAATTCCTGTGAGTCAGAACAAACAAGGTTCACAAACTGAACTGAATTAAATTCATCCCAAGCTCTCAAAGGTATTTAGCCACCTCATTTGTACTGAAACAAGTATCTAGGACCTTGTCCATCACATCTGAGAACTTGGTTCTAGGGTGTCTGCTGCTTCTCAACCCACTCCCTTTATTAAGGTGAAACTGTATACAGGTTTAGATACATCACAAAATAGAATGTAAGTTTTGATATCCAGCTGGTGATTTGTGTGCTGTTAGTAGCTTTCCAAATAATACAACAGTATTCCATCCTTTAATAATATAGATATTTTTAGTATTAAAAATAAAGGGAAAATAATTCAGAATCTGTGCAATTCCTCCAAGCTACTCTTTTGACTCACAGAAATTGGACTCAACGTTTTCTCTACCTTATTCAAAAGGAGGTATTCTTAGTCAATGAATACGAACTGCAAAGCAGTTCTTTTTTTTTTTTTTTTTTAGTAATTCTGAAGATATTTCTAAAGATGACCTATTAGAACAATGATCAAATTTAATTATCACTTAAAAAAAAATTTGTAACTGCATAACATAGCCTAGGCCCAGCAATCAGAACAAAGCCTTTAGGATAGCATGAATCTGACACACTTTCCTCTCCAACACTGCTTTGCTATTGTCTAACCAAGTCACAATGCAATTATTTAAACACAGTAAATTGTTACAGCTCAGAAAAATTCTCACTCTGCAAAAGCAAAGCCTATGAAAAGGGTAGTCATTTAGCGTGCTAAAGAAAAAAAAAACTTGACTATCTTAGATTGTATCTTCATTAATGGTTTATAATGGTATAGTATTTCATTAAAGTGCTTGTAATGCGCAAAGAGATTATCTGCTTGAAACCTTCTTTCTGCACAAAGAGCTTTCCCCAGACTTCCCCTCACTAACCTAAACTAGACTCTTCACAAGAGCACACTGTGCTGGTGGTGAAATCACTCTCCCGAAGCTCCCCGAGCACTTCCTCTCAGTGATTTGCAGAGGCAACAGAGCAGAAGCAACCCAGGGAAGACGTCGGGCAAGCCCAGCCCAGCGGACACCCGCAATCCCGCCGAGCGAGCTCGCCCACCGGCACAGCCGCTAACGAGACGCGGCACCCCCACACGGCGCCCACGGGCCAGCTCCCGCCTTCGCCCAGCCGCTGCCGGCACGCGCGGCGACCCCCTTGGGGGGGGGGGGCGGCCGTTACGACGGAGGGGGGCGGGGGGGAGCTCCCAACGGCACAGGAGACCGCGGGGCGGGCACCGCCCAGGACTCTCGCCCGCTCCACCGCAGCCTGACGGAAGGAGAGGCGAGGGGAGGCCCCAGACCCGTCCTCCCCGCCGCCCCGCGCCCGGCCGTTACCTCCTCCGCCGACTGGAAGTCGTCCATCTCCTCCCCGGTGGAGTCCCGCGCGCGCTGTAACCGACCCGCCGGCACCGCTGCCTGCCCCGGCTGCGCCCCTCGCGCCGGCAGCGCCTCGCACTGCGCCTGCGCCCCCCCCTCCCCCCAAAGTCGGGCTCCGAGGCGCTTGCGCAGTGCCGCCGGCAAACCGCGAGGGCCTGAGCGCCGCCGCTGCCCGGCGCACTGCGCCTGCGCACCTCGCGCCGCTCTCAGCTTGGATTCCGTCCAGCCCGGCGCGTGCCCGCCCCGCCGCGCCTTCCTATTGGCCGCTGAAGTCTACGCTTGCGCAGTGCTCGCGCCCCGTCTCGGGAGCGTAGCAACGGGGAGCGCCGCGGTTGCGGTGTCAAACGCCCAGCCCCCACGCTGCCAAGATGGCGCGGTTTCCATAGTAACAGGCCGGGGCGCCGTGGGCTCGTTCGTTGAAAGGATAATGCGTGGTCTTACAGTTCTGAGCTGATTTCATTATTTTTAGCAGCCAGAATTAGCGACTGGCTAGGGAGTTATTACAGACTGTGCAAATAATACCGATGATGACTTTCGAGAGACTGTGAGTCCTGGCAGAGAGGGCAGAGGTTCAGAACGCCCTGGATGAACTGGAGAAATGTTTGGGGCCAAACAATGCCAGCTGATAGGGACACAAACAACAGACTGTACTTGGGAATAATCAGCTTTGTAGATACGGGATGGGGAACAGCTGACTAGGGCAGCCTTTCCGTTGAAAAGGATACAGAGGGTCATATTAGATGAAATTCACCTGGGTTGGTCATATGATACCACAGTTAAAAAAGGAGCTGCCCTTGCAGGACAGGAAAAGGGAAGCTGTACTTCTGCTGTGCTCTATACAGCAAGCCTTGCTGGGTACGCTGCCTACAGCTTTAGACTTTTCAAGAAGGTTGCGAATGCATTAGTGTCAGGGCCCTGAGTGCAATGATAGGTCCTAGCTGCCCTGAAGAGCCTTATCCATGGCCTCTGCCCTGGGCTGTCTCCAACCCTGTCCCCTGCGTGGACCTTGGCCCTCCGTGTGAGCCTTGTCCCCAGCCCCGGGCCTGGCCCCAGCTCCAGCGCCTGCTGACGGCGCTGCCTGGGTGGACTGGGGGGGCTGACGCGGCACCTCGCTTTGTCTGGGACTGTGGAGGGATGCCGCTAGCAGTGCCTGGCTCTGTCGCCCTGCTGGGACGCTGCGGGAGTGTGCCCTGGCTGCAGGGGTTGCACTCTGCGCCCCCTCACCTGTAACAGCTCTGTGCTTGCTGCTCCCTAACTGAAAGCAGGGACCAAAACAGTGAGGCCTGGGGGAAGGCTGAACAAACCCTGCTTGTTTAGTCAAAAGAGCAGAGGATTGTAACCTGACGATGTTCTTCACTGGTGTAAAATACTGCTGCGTTTTTCACGTCCGTGGATGACAGGGAAAAATATGAGATTAAAATGCAGCAGTGAAGTTTTTGGTTAAATGTTAAGGAAGACCTAATGGTAAGGATAATCAAGCATGAACTAGAGATGGGTGGGCTGATTTCTTGAAGTTCCCTCCTCAGTCTTGGTTTGTGAATCTATGAATCTTTCACTCTTGGTAGTTACAATCCTCAGTTTATTTCAGGTCTTTAATGCAGTTAAAGTTTTGCCTTAAATGAAGGTGCAAGTCATCCAAATGTTCTTTTCTGGGCTTAGCCTTGTGCTCACCAGCAGTTATTTTCTCTTCAGCAGTACTGTTGGAGAACATAACTGAAGGTGACGTGCACAAGTGGAAGTGTTTGAATCTGTGGAATTTAATGAGGTTATAATTTTGCTGTGTGAATAGAGTAGCAGTACTTTAATTTTAACTGAAAATAGCAATTCTTCAAGCATCCAAAACGCTAAAAAGGGCTTCTGTATTTCACATGTAGTTTATGTGGTAGAGTCAGGAGCAAGAAAGAAGACTAACCTGCAAAGTAGACTTTCTCCTTTTCCAGACTTGGAAATAATCTGGATGAAATTGTGAACTTCATGGCACTTAGCTCTGTAATAGGCTGAACTGGAACAACCAATCACAATAATATCTTAACTTTTAACTTTTATGATTTTTTTATTAATTTTTATATTACTTTTTTATATTACTTGTGAAGTAGAATCATTTTTCTACTTTTTGCAGATGCATAAAAAAATTAATTTTTTTGAACTGTCTACCTTTCTCTGTTTGTGTATACTAATTACTTTGTCATTCAGAACTGAATAGAAATCTGTTTTGTTTCTGGGAAAGATTTATTTGTGATATAAGTGGAGTTTTATGTGCAAGTCTGGAGACATTGAGGTTAGTAGTATATTCACATCTGTACTGTCAGAAAAAGAAATGATGCAGAACTCAAAGCCGCTTCTCTTCCTGTATGTGACTTGAACGCTGAGCCTATTTTGGTGTCAGTCGGCTTTTACGTTCTCTTGTGCAGACTCGCTTTTTAATGTTAGGGGGACGAATAACTTCCCTTTGATTGTTAGTGCTGTTTGTTGCTGGTAACAAAACGAGAGATTTTGCAAAAGCTCGTGTAGTACTAGAACTCTTCTTGGAGTGCAGTTACTTCTCGTTGTTGTGAGAATGCCAGTCTATACGTGCTGCGGTCTAATTTTGGTGCCCAAAGGAAGGAAGGGGGTGGAGAAAAGCCACCAATTTTCTTTAAGGAAAGATAAATGAGTAATAAGTGCGCTACTCATCTCTCAAAAGCAGTTTACTTGCACGCATCTTTCTTTGATGGCTGCTGAAAAGGTAGGGACATCTTTTTATTCTGTTCTGTGTGGTATGGCAGAGGGGAATGCGGTTTTTATTTACAGGCATTGTGGTGTTTATACTGCAAAGATTTCAAGGGAAGAACAGGAACTGGAACTTTTAAAAGTGTTTTTTTACTTTAAGTGTTCAGGTGGGAAGTTATTATAACCACAAGGCATAACTTAAACAAAACGCTACCAAATCATTTGCATGTATGTATGCCTGGATGTGAACATTAAACTGCTACAGTCAAGCAATATAAAATAACACTTGTAATATTTTTGTTAAATAAGAATAAGTTTGTTTGATTGGCATCTGTAGAATGGGAAATAACCATAAATTACAGTAGCATTTGTGATCGTTTTTACTCTAAACTTACTAATGTGTGACCCAACTGTTGGTGTATCGCATCCCTTTTTTGTGGTTAATGGATGAAGTAATCCAATTATCTCAAGTCAACGAAGGCCCTGACTTCTGAAGATCAGTTTATTTATACTTACTTCATTGGCAATATTTTGGTGGTGCCTGAGGATATGAAAGGAGCTAATAAAACTTCAGTTTTTTAGTTGTTGCTGATCCATTGTGGGCTTGTGTTAGCGACTACTAACGAAAGTTACCTGAGCTGTAAAAAATATCTTGGGGTACAGTATGTCTTAGTTTAGAAGGGAGATCGATTAATATATTATATGCAAAAGCTTTTTTCAAAGTAGCTTCCCAAGTCAAGCATTCATAAATTTAAAAACTGTAAAAAGTAGATACCTTTTGCAAACTTAATCTTCGGTTACATAATTGTATACTATTTTAACCCGATTTAAAAGAAGAAAACAGTCATCTGCAATCGCATTGTCTGCATGCACACCTCCCCCTCCTGAAAAGCAACCACACTGGTTGTCTAGTCTCCTTTACGTGGCTTTGAGACTTCACACAATATGCTCAGAAAGTAAATGATCCATCTACAAAGGGCCTAAAAGTTGATTATTTTAAATATATAGTTTAATGCTTGAACAAAAAGCTTTATATGGACTGTGGGCTGAAAAGGGAGAAGTATCGATACTTACTGAAGAGGTTGCCATTGCTTTTGGTTTTTGCATAGTAGGTGCTTGGCTTTATGAGCCTAGCTGGCAGTGTAAAACAACTAGCTGGCTAGATTTGACGAGTAAACGTGAAAGGAACATGCAAAGGTGTTTAAGACTGTTTTTTCCTGTAAAAGAGGATCACAACCGAATACACCCCTCCAAACCCTAGTTTTTTCTGCCAAAAACTAGCCTAACGCAGACAGCTTCAGCGTTAGAATAGCTCCTCTTTTACAATGGTGCTGAGATTTTCAGTCCAACTCGGACAGCTCTGTGAAATGATTAAGAGCTCAAGTCTGTTGTGAGGAATGAGAATTATAGCACTTTTTAAAGTCTTTAAGCTACCTCATCGTTAAACTAGATTTTGAGTTATCCTTGAATGCTAAAGATAACTTGACAGAGCACAGCAATTCTCCAAGCTTAAATCTCCATGAAGACGACAAAATAACTGCAGGGATGTGCAGCTGCAAAATTTGTGGAGCTGCTGGCTATACGATGGATTTTTAGCTTTGTTCTGTGCAGTGTGTGACGATCCTGCCCAGCAGTGAGAGAGCTGTGGAGGCTTTTTGCACAGTGCAGGTCCTGTTGGACTTAAGGCCCCTGGCATTTCACCCCACAATGGATTTGTTCTGTTGTTTGGTGACCTGGCCTTTTTCTCCTAGATGATTAGCCAAGGTGATCCTAGCTTTTTTTATCCTAGTCCCTTTTGGCAGTGTACTGCAGGCATTAGACTCTGTGCTTACATGATTTATTTCTGTAAATAGAAGTATAGCAATAGATCCACTGGTTTGAATTATCGTTTTTGAAGTATTACCTATGGGCCAAGGTCAAATGCCCTTTTCAAGATTTTTGCCTTGACTTGGACCAAACCCAAGTCTCGTGTGGAACATAGCTGAAGGGAAGATGGAGAGACAACAAGAAAAGGCTACAAGCTATTTCTCCGCCAACACCGTTTAATTTTTTACAAGTGTGATTAGTTGAAAACATCACTTTATAAAAATTTCTGCAAGACTCTAAGAGTGTGTATACTGTCAATATTTTTCATACCCTGAGGTGTCGTCTGTAATTTATTTCTCAAAATAGGCCTGAAATATGGACATTTTTGTGCTATTCTGTGAAGGAGACAGCCTTTTTATTTTTAAGAATTTTATCAAGTATCAACTATTTCTGTGCGCTTAACCGCGGGCATTGCTTTTAGTAACTATTTTACAGTGGCATGTTCTTAATAGGTCTTTGAAATGTTCAGCGTATGTCGTCTTTAGGACCACTAGAGCAGGTTTTTTTGATCCACCTAATAGCTACTGCCATGAGATCACTAGCTTTTACTGATGCTTCCCAGCAGGACTTTCTGATGACATTGTAACTGTGATAACTTTTGGGAATCCTAGGAGGTTGTGGAAAGCTGTACTTGTGAGTGCTGTAGTGTGTGTTTTGCTCTCCTGTACAGGCAGAGGTCCATCTGCTTGTACTGACTGCTCTCTCAGATTGATTTAAATAAAATTGGAGGCTCTAAGCATGCTAGTCGCTTCTTGGAGTTAATCTTGAGATAAAAGATTAAAGCAGGTGAGGGTTATATGGGCCTTTGGAAATGACATACATTGCGTTAATACATTACTAGAGGATTTCAGCTGTGTAATTTCCTGTGAAATTGCAGTTGGTAAGGAAATAAAACATGATTATGCATATCTCTGTCTCATTTGTTTCCACAGGAAACCATCTTTTTTTCTTTGTTAGCACTTCTTCTGTGAAACGCTTTGTCCTTTTAATGTCGGTTGAAGGGTTTCATGAAAAAATATCAAAGAATGAAATGCATACTGTTTATAAATAAAAATTATCACCTCCTGCTTTTTTGTGTGAAATTAAGTAGCTTAATTACATAGCTGTATGTAAAGTAATTCCCTCTACCTACGAAAATATGTTACGATTATATAGCTGAAGATTTTTTTTTTAACTTAAAACTTCAATAGTATTTAAACATAATGATCCAGCAAAGCAGATACTTGGTCAGATTCTCAGCTGAGATATGTCAATGAAGCATTACTAAGAGCTTCAGTAAAATTCTGCCCTTTTTTCTTGGTGGGAAGTTTGACTGAATGTGTTTAGTTCATAGATTATGTTTGGAATATATAACCTTTTCTCATATATGCATCTTTGGCAGTTGATGTGTTGAAATTGAAACACTTCAATTTCTCATAATTCACACTACACACTAGACAACACCATAAAAACTGAATATGGTGTGTAAGCTGACCATTTTCTTTCTCTGCTTCTCTGTAAAGTGTATTAAAATTATTTTGTATTTTTGTGGTAGCTTTACAAAAGTGAAGGTCATAGAATTTATCCAAAGGACAGCTGTGGCTCTGTTTTAATTTTTGTACTTCTTGTATGTTTGTACATTAACAACATCCGTTTAGGGCAAAAATTGTTAGTGCACTGAGATGGAAATAAAATATATCCTCTCAACTCTTTTCTGTTTGTGTGTATTAGCAAAGATAATCTCATTGCTTTGTGATAAACTGTTTATCTAGACTTAACAGAATGTAGGTAATTGATAGAAGTGAATCTCACAGGGTTTCCTTCCATCTTCCCTCTTAGTCTTGTGGTATGTTGTCCCTCTGTAAGATGAGATTAGAAAGGGTTACTTTTGTCCCAACCATTATGACTCTTCCGGTCCTGGGGCCTCCAGGCTAGTGGTTGAACCTAACTAAAGCTTCCTTACTGGTCGTTTTTTGTTTAAAAAAAAAAAAACATGAAGATACATGGCTGAGTGTTAATGGATGTTGTGGTGAGACTGTCTGAAGAAAACTCTTAAAACCGCTGTCTTAAAACCTCTGCTGTATCTCAGTTAGTGCATAAAGGTCTATCTGAGTAGAGCCAAATGCGTTTGTCAGAAAGCATTGCTCAAATACTAATTGAAAAGTCTTGGAGAAATGAGGAGGAGGGATGATAATATATATATATATATTTTTCTTTCTAGATTCCGAAATTCCAAATCTACAAGACCAAGTAAAACAAGTCATTCCCCCCAGTCCTTTAGGCCATTTCTTGATGTATTCACCCTCAAGAACGTGACAGGTACAGCCCTCTCTAAGACTGCAAGCTCTCATCTTTCGGAACTGCTCTCAGCAGAAAAAAAGAACAAGAAGTACTTTTGTATGAAAAGACAAGCTTGCTGTGACCTTGTGAACTGTTCATATTCCCAGGGTTGCAGAGATACTTACACGGTGACTTGTGGGAAGATCGACACCTTCGTTTTTGTCTTCATGGGTATCACACAGTGAGACGTATCACCAGTGAAGTAAGGGCACAAGGCACTTGACAAACATGCAGATCTCTTGAAAGCGACATTATGCTCTGTGAAATAGTATTCATCATTTTAGATGTAACTGAATGGTAATTCAGGAGTCTCCAAAATAAGTAAATTTTGGGAAAAATGGCCTGTGAATTGAACCTAAACTTCCTTAAGGAATTGGAGCGAGAGGCTGTTCTGGAGGTCCTGTACCGTGACCAGATGGTGAGAAAAACAGAGGAGGAAAGAGTAAGGTACCTGCCATTCCCCTATTCTGCTACTTTTATTCTTTTTTTTTCTCTAGGAGTACTCTCCTATCTCTTTACTCTCTTTCAAAATATATTCCTTCTTTTGTTTGTTGTTAGCTAATGTCTTTTTATTTTTGGGAAAAACTAAGGGTTATCTGAACTGCCTTGGATTTACCATACTATTGACTACTCTACATTAAAGCTGAGCAAATATGATTCAGTGAATAATCTACTTGATGGGTTTTACTTCTGGTATTTGTAGAAAATTCAGTTTCTGCCTGTATTTCTTCCTCAATGAAGGTTTTATGACATTCTCATTGTGTCCCTGCATACACCTGTATTGACCTGATAATACAGAACATGTTGAAATCTTTGGCTGGTTTGTTTAACTTACTTGTTCTTGAGACTGAAGTTAAGACTCTTTGGGTACCTCATCGTTATGCCGAATCCATCGCTGTCCCTTCTCACGTACGACAGATACCAAGTTGCACTGCAATTTCTTGGAGGTTGTTACTAGCGTCAATAGCTGTCAGTAGTTAGGAAATAGCATTTCATTTGCTTTATAGAAGGGCTTAGGCAAGGACTTCCTGGTAGCTTGTACCCTACTTTGTCAGGTTGTATCCTGATATACAACACGATATTTGGGTTGCTAAGTTAGAAATTTTTAGTGTCTTACTTAAATGTAGAAACTTAAACTTTGTTTACTGCAAGCATTTGTGTAAGTGTAACTGAATTGCTTAAATGACCGGAGACAGTAAGTAGAGGTTTGTAAGGAAAGTTTCAGTCAGAATTGCCAGCAGTTTATGACGTAGCTAATGATTAAAAACCGTAGCTCTTGATTCTTGGTATTTTTAACGGAAGCAAGGTTAACAAAAGGGAGAAGTTTAGATATTTTTGGTCTGATGTGATTTTTTTTTTTTTTACTTTCAGTTTATGCATCTGTTATGATTGTTTTTAACTGATAGAAAATTTGATTTGTGATTGAATATGGTAATAAATATCTGCCTCAGATGAAAGGGAGCACAGTTAAGTCTCAGTCTTTGTGAATACATGATCACACTTGCATGCAGTATTTCGGTGCCCTTTCCCAGGCGTGCATAACTGACATGAAAAGAATCCCATTTATACTAGACTGTTACTCTATCTGCATGCACTGTTGTGGTTGCACGTACAAACACGGTGCAAAAAAATGCTGTGTGCAGATGCCTGAGGCCGTGCGCAAATTAAGGTCAAACTTGAAGGTGTATCTGCCACTAGTAGTGATATTGCACAACCAGGGTATTAGCTTGTGACTTGCATGAGGTTTTTTGTTTGTTTTTTTTTGACCTGAAATTAGGAAACTGAAGATGCAGCTGCAGCAGCTTCGGTGGAAAGGGGCAAGAAATGTGAGCCATGAATATCAGGAGAGATCTTGCGCTCGCTGTCACAAATCCCTTGGGTTACTGATGAATAGAGGTGCTGTATGCAACGGATGCAGTCATCGAGTGTGCTCTGACTGCCGTGTCTGCCTGAATCCCCACCTGTGGAAATGCACTGTTTGTTACGCTCACGGGTAAGAAATTTTTCTGGTTTGGATAAGCGCTGTCTAGTTTTGTGTGCATCTGTTGCTTTAAATGATTAATGAAACAAGACCTCTGGCAGAATGAAAATGTTGGATGTGAAATTAATGTGAATTTTGCCTTACACTTCATGTACTCAGGATTTCACTTCCTGTATTTAGCAAAATGGATCCTCAGGGTAGGCCAGAGATGGTGTGGTCCCTCTTACAAGGATGATAACTGAAAGGCATAGGAAGCGAGGTTACTATTTTGGCTGTAGATGGCACTCTTTCCTCTGAGTCAACACTGAGCCAATGCATAACAGGTTGCTGAAGGTGCTGTGTTTTAACATAGTATACCCAATTTCTTGACAATTTCCTAGTCAGTTTGGTTTGTTGCCACTTACTATGAGAGTAAGGAACTTGGATTAATGAATAACGTGAAGTCATGGTTCATATATGTATGTATATATAATTAAAAACATAAAACATTAACTATGTTATAAGGAAATATTCAAATGAGATCAGAGATCTAAGTTTATTTACTTGGAATTTTTTTTTCTTTTACTACATCACCTGGCTTTTGTTTTCCTTGAAATTGGAAACTGTTTCATTTACTGTGTTGGTATGATTTATCATATCAAATGCTCCATCATAGTCCCTCCTATTCGTCAGAATCTTTCTAAACCAAACAGTTTAGATATATTTCCACCTTTGACAAAAAGTACTTTAATATTTTGTAGGCAAAGACAGATAGTTTTGAAAACGGACCAGCAGCTCTGCTGGTTTACAGGGATTTATATCCCCGTAAAAAGTGAATGAAATTTTACTTTGTATCAACACAAGACTGATGCACTACTTCATTCCCTGTTAAGATGCCAACCTGAGGTTAAAAAATGCCTGAGGAATATAAGGCAAGGTATTGATCTGAAACTGCACAAATAGCTACCGCTAGTTTAAAGTCATTTTCTAGAGTTTGGAAGAGACTAAACTATTGATAAATAGATGTTCTCATAATCCTCAGTTTATTTTGCATTTTATGCATAAAAATAGGAAAATTAGCTCTGTCTCTATTTGGGACAAAGCGGTAGCTAATTTTTGATGTATATATGTTGCAATCTGCGCGTCACACTATAAGCACTAAATAGGAAGGTAAAAAAGTCAATTTTCCAGATCCTGTTCTCAATCCCACCCTCCACCTGCTCTTCTTTTACATGGCTTTCCAAAAATCTGATAGCCACAGGAGACCTCTCCTATAGAAAATAGCTAGTTATTAAACTGCCTTGTTGTATAGTGTAGCAGATATTACATAACCTTGTTCCGGTTGGTGAATACAGGAAGTGTTTTTTACATAGAATAAAAGACATTCTGACTTTTTCACAAGAAAATGACGTTTTCTGTCTTGCTGATATAAAGGAATTCTTCTACTGTCAATTAAATTCTCTTTATAGCAAAGAGACAGTACAGGATTCACGTTTGATCTTGTTTAGTTCTGATGCAAAGTCTATTAAAATTGGTCAGACTTCTTCTGTTGACTTCAGTGAGCTTTACATCAAGGCTGCAAATCTTAAGGAGGTTAGGGAACCCAGCAGTGTGGTAAATCCTACTCAGTGCCTTGTGTTTGCCCTGGTGAGGGAAAAACATGGTGACTGCAAATTGTAAGAGCTGACTTTCAGAAATCCCAAGCAATCATGATTGTAAGTCTTGGTTACCACTAAATAATTTTTTCCTGAACAAAACATTTTTATCAGCAACACTGCTGATATTCTCTCCTAGATTATTTTTAGGGTCCATCCTTGTTTATTCTCCTTTTGACATTGAGTGACAAAAGGCATTGCAGAGGTGTCTTAAGTTTCAAAAATTAGGTACTTCACTGAGTTGACCAAAAGCAGCACACCAAGTTCTGTTTGCTTATGTCATTTGACACTGAAAAGTGCATGTATGCAAACAGAAGTCTTTATTTAACTTAGTACGTGTCTTTCCTCTGTATATTTGGAAAATCAAGCATCTGAAAATATTACTATTATAGCCTTGGACAGAGTTTTCTAAGAGGACTATAGAGATCTAGAGTAACATTATCAGCCAATTTCTTTCCGTACAAATTTATTTGCTACTGTTTTGAAATAGAAATTACTTAGTTGGAATTTGGCTTACTTTAGTAAAAATATATGCCAATCTGCAATGTTTTGATCAATATTGAGGTCAGAAAGTCAAATAAGACTGATTAGACGTGATTTAATTTCTGCTCATGTTATCAACTCAGTTAAAATTGATCGAACAGAATACTAGGTAGAACTGAATACTAGGTATTTAACTATTCTGTTTAAATCTTCCCTTGGTGGGATCCTGCCCCGTACTGAGGGCGCTGATATGTCTGTGTCTCATGGGAGCTGCGGGTGCTGCCTGGGCAATGGGGTGGTGTGGGCTGACAGCAGGCTGGGGCCAAGGCTTCGGGCTGGGGCCTTGGCCCGTGGCTTCACAGTGGCGGGTGGCTGAGAAGAGGTGCACAGGGACCACCGGGGCGAGTTCCCTGCTGTCCCAGTGCAGCACTGAAGCCTCTAGCTGGGTTTCCTCCAAGCTCTGGACCAGGAGCACGGGAGCACAGCTAGATACAGAGCGCAGTCCTGCAGGGGCTGCCAGGGTAGCCTGCATACTGGCAGCATCCTAACAACTTAAGCTTAAGGGTGACCGCTGGAGCGGGAGCGCCACCATGCTCGTGCAGTTGGATATGTCATTGGAAAGCCAGCTATCCCTGCCTGGTGTTCCACTGAAGTGTTTAAATATGTTCATTTTCTTTACAAAATAAGAAATTATAAAAAACCTTGTAGATGCACAGTGTCTTTCCCCTGGAAGAGGCATCTGTTATGTGAATGGAGTCAGCATATTATTGTTTCCTAAAGGAATCCTGTCTTCTAGGGGTCTAGAAAAAGATGTGCTTTTAACACAGTTAGTCTGTTTTACTTGACAAAGATAGTTCTTTATCAGCTTAATTGCCATAATTTTGATGATAGCTTAACTTAATATACTCTTTAGCTTAAAAGCAGCCTAGTTGTCATGTTTAAACTCTGGGAATATAACCAGGGGTGATGTGAGGAACATAAAGGCAAGGTTGCAGATAAGAATTGTGGCACTGCCAATACAGAGCTCTTAAAGCCCTAAAGCAGACAGAGATTTCAGTCATCTATTAATTAAGGAAGTTATGAATAGATCACTTTTGAGTATAGATAAGGTATCCGATCCCAGAGTTATTTCCACTGAATTTTCAAGCCCATCTGTTTAAAGTTGTGCACCAAGATCTATGGTTAGACATGTAAATATGTGGTACAATCTACACAGATAGTGAATATTTTGAATATTCTGCACTGGTGATTACAAAGATGCATTTTAGATGCCTAAAATTGCCTTCAAATCAAGCCGCAAAAAGACCAGACAACATCCTACCTATAGTTTATGTATTCTAAAATAGGGTAACGGTGAGGTGTGGAGCCTCAGCCCCAGGGATTTGTTGCCTCGCCTTCACGGATATCAGGATAGCTCTTGCTGCACTTAGAGATTTTTGCTCTCTTAAGGAGACCTCTACAAATTTATTGTGCCTATATATCCATGTATGTTGGTTGTCAATTTCAAGTAAATTTGACAGACAGCATGTAATAAAGATATCCTATAAGGGAAATAAACTAGAGAGGAGAGACTTCATTAGTGCCTGCAGTGAGGAAATGTTTGCAGCAGGACTTCAGCCAGTAATAAACATCAGAAAATCCACACGGAGTTGAGACATTGTATATGCCCTAAATTTAGGCAGACATTTAGATGAGAATTTGTACCTGAAGACCCCGGAGAATCTACTCTTCAGTTAAAGAATTTACCATGTATTTAATAATGGATAAGTTCACATTGCAGCTTTCATCTAAATCAATTGGAGACAAAAAACTGGAAGAGACAAATTCACTGAAAATCAGGCTTTACTAGTTCTACTCTTCACAGAGCTATTTAATCTGACATCATTAAACGTTGACTTTCTGATACTGTGATCATGGCTGATACTGTGATCATGGTGCCTGCGTACTGACATCCTTGATGCTGATCTCCGCAAAACAGAGAGAGGTGCACCGGCCTATCAGTGAAGAAAGACCATTTTCTTTCCTGCTTTGGTGTTATAGAGTTCAGCATGTGCTCCCTGACAGCCATCCCAAGTTCTGCATGGGAGCCTATCTTCCATCACTGACTTTCCCCCCTCCTCAGCCTAGGTTGCGGCTGTAAGTGATGGGGCAACTGCAAGCCTCTGGTATCGTACTGCAGGTCAGTTGTATAGACTAGAATGGACCCAGGACTCCTGACTTCAGAGATTGCTCTGACTGCCTAGAGGAGTATGTGTTGCTTTGCATGGGCAGTCCTCCATGGCCAAAAGGAAAAAAAGGAGAGGAGGAGCCTGTAGTTCATAAACCCAGCACAGAATCAATCAGTGGTGTGGGCAGCCATGAAATCCTAGTTCTGTGGAAGGGTTAAGGAGGATTATTGGATTAGTAATCAGTTACAGAAATGCACTTTGGAAAATGTTAATTCAAATGTCTTTTGCTTTTTCAGAGATGTGAAAGTAAAGGCTGGTGAATGGTTCTTTGAGGAACGAGCAAAGAAATATCCCAATGAAGGTAATCCCTGAAACAGGCCCTAAACTGATGTGCAGTGTGTAGTCCTCACCAAAGCGAAGCACAGAATGTAATCTGCCACTGTATAAAGCATTTCACCCATTTGGTGGGAGATTTGTCTGAAATAAAGACTATATCTTGCAGCGTGTCTGTGGATGCATTAACTAAAGGATGAGCACACGCTAGCAGAATATATTTAAAAGTACAGTCTATTTTGTATGAGTGATCAGAATAGGAAAAAATGCTGGTCATATCAGCTTGAATTAATGAACTCACTACAGCTGCCAAGACATACAATGACCTGAGGAAAAACTATAGAAGTGTTAGACTATATGGGCGTGAAGGAAATGACCTTGCATCCATTGTTTGTCAAAATTAAAACATCAATTTTTTTCACTGAGGAAATATCAAAGCTTACAGAAATGATGGAATGAAATAAACAATAAAAAGTATGGATGTAAATCAACAGAGAGCTAAACACCTACTGTTTCTTTGCTTAGTCAACTGTGCCATTACCTTGTGTTCAGAATTTTCAGTGCAATTAAAAATATAAAGCACTAAAAGATATGAAGGACACAGCTGGACTGCTATGTGGGCAATGTCTTTCACCAAGAGGCTGTTAGTTGGGGTTTTGCACCTACAATGACTAATGAGGTGGAGAGGGTTTGCCTCATCTTTCCCTCGAAACTTCACTTCAGGCAGGCAACTGCTTCACTTTGTGCATGCCTGCACCTAAATGTTCCAGTTTCATTACCAATATCTTTATTTTATCTAGATTTAAAAAGAGCTGGTAAATAGGAAAGCTTAGATTAGAAAGGAAGGATATATATTTCCTATACTTAAGAAAGTAAGTATAGGAAAACTTAAGATTAGATTCACTAATCTTAAGTTCCTCTTGGGAGTTCTGAATAGGAAGAAATTCATAAATGGAAAAATGTAATCAGGCAAACTTTGAGTAGTAGACACTCAGAGAAGCCAGCAGTTAACAGATTAGGAAACTGAGCTATGATAGTTTCTTCTGAAACTATTAACTTTGAATTTCAAAGATTTCATTGACTGTCTTTCTAGCCCATACCATTTCCAATTTAAAAATATTAATTGACTAACTTTTTAAAGCACAGTTGTATTTCATAACTGTTGTTAGTAATTTTACTTCATATAATCTTTCAGAGCTTGGTGAGTCTAAAGCTATTTATTTTAACTATCTCTCACAGTTACTGTAAAAGAGTATTTTGTTCCCTAGACACTGAATCTGATACTGTAAGGTACTGGATGTCCTTCTTTCCAGTAAAATAAGTGAGTTCTCAGCTTGCATTATCAAAACTTTGTGGGAGCTTGAAGCGTTTTGCTTAGTTATTCTAATAGCAGTGTTGTTGAAGTCACAAAGGTCTAAGGATGTACACAAGGTAAGTTTGTAGGGAGAAATATGTTTCGTTTCCGTGTTAGAACAACTGATAAAATTAAAGAGGGGAAAAATGACAAACTTCGAAACACAGCAACGATCTTGGTTATGTATCCTTCAAGCTTGGAGAGACAGTGCCCTCTTTTGGCTTGAAAATGTAGTACAAACAAAGAATTTACTGTAAAATAAGTTTAGCTGAATAAAATACACATTGCAATGAAGTTTTCTTATGTTGAAGACTAAAAACCTTCTGACCTCAGTACGTTTTTATTAATTTTTTGTAGCTTCTATGTACAGATTAAAAAGCCTATTTTCCTGAAGGTGGTAGATTATCTTTACTAATAAATTAAAAATCTAAAAAGTCTTTAAATGCCACAATAAATCAAGATACCAAATATTACTTAGTAATAGTAGAGCATTAAATTCAGAATTCTTATTAAAATTTGTAGTATAAATAGGTTTATTGTTTCTGCCACCACCAAGCTCTCCTGCTTACCTTTCAGTAATATGTTATAATTAATGATGTCTTCAACAAAACATGGATCACATGTTGCTTTCTGTACAGCTATTATTAAGAATGATTCGTGATTAAAAGCATTCTGGCTCTTTTCGGTTGGCCATTTGTTACATGCACTCAGCCCTTCTTTCTGTTTGTGATCACTCAGGAGCAAACTACATTTTTATGAGCCTTCATTGTTCGTGCCTGATGGAGCGCTTGCTCCTCGCTGTTCTTCACATCATGTGGCTGCTTACCTGAGGAACATGACACAGTTGCTATTTCTCCATAGGGATAGCCTTAGCAAAGGATTTTTACCTTGTTTGTAAGCTAATCATGATTTTCATAATTACTCAGGTCTCTAGTATGAAAAGTAGAGAGTTTTTCAAAAGGTCCAAGAAGTGTACCTTATGCCTGCTCTTGTACACATTTTCAATCTTTTCAGTGTTTGTATTTTGTGGATTAAATGTGCTTTCATGCAGTGGGCCTTTGCACTATGCACCTAGTTGCCTTCTAGACCTCAGGAGGTTGAGGGCATTTTGCAGCCTCTAGCAGTGGGCCGGTTAGCACCCATACACAGCACTTTCAGTGTTTGTGAAGAGCTAGTCTGAACGTCTTTTGCCTGAAAGAGAGGAGGTGAGATCGTGATATAGTGTTTGTTACAGGTGAGACTTACGTGCTGACTGGTGTTCAGGTTCATATGTCAGATGGAGGCAGATCTCATGCCTGGTTTGCGTGTGCATGAGCTTCTGTAAATACAGGCTAGTACCTGAAAGTGCACCGATTTTGAAAAGTGTAATAAAGGCATTAATAACTCCTGTTGTTGATAAGTGACCTTTGGGTTTTTTTCTCCTTCACAGGCAGACATGAAACGGTTGGTGCAAAGCTCTTGAAATCTTATCAGAAACTGAGGTAAGACTCATAAAAGGACAAATCGTCCTAGGGCGCTGAGACTTTGTATGGTTAATATACTGTATGTTATAAACCAGTCAGCCAGCAGTTTATATTTTTTGATTGGGAAGAGCCAATTTCAATACATTTGGAGTAGAAATGGTAAAGCATAAAAGAATTGCCACTTCTATGTCTAGGCAACCTATAGAAAGGGTCTCAAGTGCAGTAGAGAGTACTATTTTTATCTTAGTATTTTCCTATTTCCTTGAAGGGAAGGAACCTGTACAGTTTTTTTTTTTTAGGGAAGAAACTCTGTATTCAGAAAGATGCATCTGTTTACCGAAACTTAAAGCAAATGAAAAATCCAGTTTGCGCTAAGTAGATGCCTTGGTGATTTGAGGCCTAAGCATGATCATGCTTAAGTTAATGCCACTCATATATAATGAAATAATAGTTTGCTTAAGCTCTGTTGTGTAAAATAAATCCTTTTCCTTAAAAAAAAAAAAAAAAAAAGTAAAATAAGATACAAAGAAATAGCCTCTATTTTATGATAATTATCAGGAAAGATGTAGCTGCATGAGGTGGAAACACGTAGATAGCTAGATATGATCCTAACCAGGACTATGTAAGGACCTACATGTAGTAAAAGGAGAAGAAAATCAAAAGGGAAGTTCACTGGCTGCCTTTAGGGCTTGTGACTGTGTTTTGATAACAGACTTGAGTGAATTTTTTTCATAGATCTGTTCTGTTTACAAGAGACAAAAGGGAGGGCTGGAAGGCTGTAAAACAGAAGGCTCTAACAGCTCTGGGCCTAGGCAGGGAAGGATCCTTCCAGTAGTGGAAATAGACAACTGCTTTCTGAAAGCACCTCTGACACAGAGATGGGACGTGTTAGACAGGAATTGTGCTTCAAGATTTGGACCTCAGATTGTAATATTGTCAACCACAAAGAAGTCTAGGAAGCCTGTCCTGTATCAGGTCTTCCTGATTGTTTTAAATTAATAATTCTGCTTAGAGCAGCCCAAGATCAAGAAGATGAAAAGGTGATTTCTTAATCCTTAGAAACACAGGCAATAAGTCTTTGCTGCAGCTCGTAAAGGTGCAAGATCTCAATCCCATATCTTTAGGCTGCAGGAAAGAGACAAATAATAAAGATGCTGTGCATGTATGTGGTTTATCTGTATATCTGTTAGCATAATATACTAATTGTTGCCCTGTTTATTTTCTCTTAAATTTCTAGCAACATTTCTGTGGTTCCTCCAACTCCACCTCCTTTCGCTGAATCCACAGCAGGAAGCAATGTGACGGTAAAGGCACATATGTGCAATATATATGTATGCATGCACTATCTTAAGGTGTCATTTATATGAAAAGACCAGTCACAGAAATGCAGTAAATAGCAACAGCTACCATAACATCATTTTGCAATATAAATGCTGTCTTTTGTCACTTTATTTTATGCTGCATTGGAAGTAGGAGAAAGGTTGGAGTCTATCATGGCAGAATTTTTTAGTTAGTTTTGAGTTTTTGAGGAAAGTGATTATCCCCCTCTACTTGGCACTTGCTTCTTGAATACCACATCCAGTTTTGCCCCCTCCACAGTACAGGAAGGACACTGACAGATTGGAGCAAGCTCAACAGAGGATCACAGTGATGGTTGGGGCTGGAGCCCTGGCCTGGTGGGGAGAGGCTGAGGGAATGGGGCTGGTGCAGCCTAGGGCAGAGGGGGCTGCGGGAGGAGCTCACCATAGCCCCAGGGAGCTTGGCAAGAAATCGGAGCCAGGCTCTGCTCAGTGGTGCCCGACAAGGGGGTGAGCGACTCAGGGCAGACCTGGAAGAAGAGAGGGTCAGGCTGAGTTTAGGGGAACGCTTTTCCCAAGGAGGACAGTCTGGCAGTGGATCAGGTTGCCCGGAGAGGTGGTGCAGTCTCTGTCATTGGAGATTCTTTTATGCCACTAGTAAAGCCCTGCATGACCCAGTTGGAGCTCACAACTGGCCCTGCTTTGAGCTGGGCGTTGGACTGATACCTCCTGAGCTCCCATCCCACTGGCATGATCCTGTGATATTAGTCTTTTGTAAAGTGATCATGCATTGCTTTCATTAATGAGTGAAAAACAGTGATTTTGATGATTGCTTTTGCATTACAGTTTTTAATAGACAGGATACTAGGACACGACTCAGCTCGTTGAAATCACACAAAATGTTACTGACTTCTGCAGTTGTTTTTAGTCTGGGTCCTGAGGCCCTAGTTTTGAAGTCCACTGCTATTTTCTTAAACATTTTAATATGTGCTTACCTGGGTTTTGATGAAAATTCTTTGCTTTTAGAGGCACAGGAGCATAATAGCAGGTCTGTAATAGATAAGACTTTCCTACTTGAAATATTAAATACATTACAATGAATCAGTCATGTAATTAGTTGTACTTATGAAATTGCTATGAGATCTTCCTACAAGGAGTTCCACTTATATATCAAAAAGTGTGGAACTGAAAAGATCGTCCATAATCATCCTCCATAATCATACATCAGTGTGACGGTTTGCAATGGTATAAAAATATGTGCTGTGTTTATCTACAGAAGTGAGTACAGACTGCAGCCTTACCATTTGCTTGTTGTGTGATCTGTAGGTATGTGATGATGGAAACTTTGAAACACAGCAAATATTCTGTGTGTTCTTATTTTTGGACTCTCCCATTTACAGGAACTTGGTCAGACTAAAAGTTTTAATAAATCTGTGGAAAACTTGTTTTTGTCTCTCACAACACATATAAAAAGTAAGTAGCTTTCACTGCATCATCATTCTACAGTAACATAGTCAAATGTTTCCATTTGTTGGCCAAATTGTTGGCCATTAAATAGTTATAAATTAAGGACAGTGTAATGACTAATGCCGAGACTGGGCCAAACAGAAAAATAATAAGGTAAGTCTAATTCTCCGTCAGAATTCTGCCAGTTGTTTAACAGGCTGATGATACTAGCAAAGAATGCCTTTCATGTTAAGGAGTGAAAAGATTGTATAATGCTATTTTTAAGTTTAGTGGTTGTTTAGTGGCAGTAAATGTAATGGAAGCAACGCAGAGTAATACCCGTTTTCTGTTGTAGTTATCTTTGTATTATCTATCTAATTGAACCCCAGTTGAAGAACCTGTCACGTAAAGGAAATAGGGGTTAATGTTTTCACTCTCTGGCAGCTTTTAAGAGGACTTCCTTCCTTTATCTCAATCTATCTAGTTTTTTTTTTTCTTTGCATGTTTCTAACAGGTAACCACTCCTAACAGTTCTTTCATTCTGTTACTCTTATTTCCTTCCATTCAGTTATACTATCAGCTGCTCTTTATGGTGCAGGCTATCTATACCTCTCTAAAGCTTACTACACTGCAAACAGCCTGTCTTTGTGGAGAGGAGATTAAAGGCATCAGTGAGGAGACCTGGTTCTGAGCCTCATGAAGAGGGCTTACAGATTTGTGTGCATTTGAACCAACCCCAGCATTTTTTGCACTGTCTTAACTCCAAATATAAGATTAGACCTGAATAAATTGGGCTTTAGTTTCTTTCTCCTTTTCCCCTTAACTTTAATCTTACCCCTTGCTCACTCATTCATCTGACTTCTTCCATCTATCCTAAAAGCTTGTTCGGTAACTTCACAGATTTAATGTGTGGTCTATGTGAACATGTACTAAAGCTATGCAGAGACACAATAGCTGTCTCTCCTGAGCAGAAGCATGTTGTAGAGGGGCCTAGGATATTTTGTTACTGAAAGCACGTTAGCTGATGCAGCACAGAATAGGATGCAACAAATTTATTCTGCTTTCTGTTAGTTTGCAGCCTGAGCGCGTCCCACTGCTGCTGGTAAAGACAGAGTGGAGGACTGTCAGTGCCCAAAGCACAAGCCTCAGCATCTGGCTTCACAAGATGCAGTGAGCTAATGTAACAGCTCACTGCTACCGAAAGGGAGATCCTGCTTCTCCTTCCCGTCTTTTCTCTCTTTCTCGTTTTCTGGCCACTGCTTAGCTAGAATTAGCATCAGTGGTTTTGGACCCTGCTGTGAGCCTGAATTAACTAATTAAAAGGGCAGAACACTAACCCAGCCAAAACAATGGGCACTTTTTTGCTGGCTTAGTGAGTTAAATAGGCTCAAGGTAAGATGAGCCTGCCAAGGTGTTGGAGCCTGCACATCACAGGGCTGTGCGGCTAGGAGCCAAGGGGTGAGGAGGGAAGAGTAGTGCTTGCAGAGGGGGAAGGCAGCAAGCTGTTAGCTCAACGCAGGTCTACGTGAAACCGCGCTCAATTGCTGTCATCCCCAATTAGAGTAAGGACCTTTTAATTTGTAAGAAAGTAACAGGCTGTTACAATCATCAAAGTCAATAATTAAAAGAAGGTATAGGAAGTCTTCTAGAGAGAAAGATTTGGGCTACTTGACCTAAGAAGACAGCTTTTGCAGACAGTATGGCCTCCCTCTGAAACCTGGCACTGATGAATACTTTCAGTCACAAGTGTCTAAAGTTAGTGCTCTGTATCTTACGTAGATAAAAATGTCCTGGTGTGCAGAGGTATTTAATACATGCAGCTCCTGTGTATTACTGTAAATAAATGGAAGATCCTAGCTGTGCCTCTGATGCTATCACTGGAGCCAAAGTGTGTGTGCAGCTGAGAGCAGACCGGGGACTAATGCATGTGACACAATGCCTTCCTTGTCTGACCTGCTCTTGACGGTGGTACCTTCTTTTCCAGCTTGGTTTGGCAGCAGCCGCAGATTGTTATAATCCAATAGTTGTTATCTGGTGTACGTAAAATGAGTTGCTGGTTGTAGTTTTCTTTGCAGTGCAAAATCACCCGTGATATGAACTAATAGTGTCCCTCTTACTGACTCTCTGGGTAGAGAAGCCAAAGGAAGAACGGATATGAAAACCTTTTCTCACAACAAGCTGTTTTGTAGCCTGTTCATTTTAGGAGAGTGTGCAGCAAGTTTGTGTTTCTGCTTCTACTACTAGTTAAACTGTTCAGATTGTATCTACTCCGTTAGATTTATCACTCCATTCTCTTTTATAATCTCTGATTTCAATGTGCATTTTAAAAACTTAGTTTCATTTACGGTCAGAGATGGTTTAATTGAGCCTGCCTATGAATATGTCATGTGATGCCTTAATGTGGTACAAAAAGTACAGTAAACATGAGAGGACTGATTGCTTCTAAGGACAAAAATAACCCAGAGTGGCTTTAAAAATCACTCCAGAGTGTCGTTGTTCCTGAATGCCATAATGATGTGCTGTCTGAGGTTCCTCCGTAGTAGCTTATGTTACAGGAGAAAGATTTGTTTCTTCTACATGAATTAAACATGTGATAGCTATTTCATGTACCACTTATACATTATTAATTCTTCATAAGGAACTATCTAGGGTTTGCAACACAATGTTTGCTGCTGAGCCTGGTAGTTTTGAGCTTCAGAAATCACAAATGAGTGCTGTCCTTCCCTTTAAGTAAAGCTCTGACTGTACGCGGAGGAATAAGAAACAAAAAGTGGTGCACTAAATGTCCAATTGCCCCATAGATTTATTTGACAATAAACTATATGTTACTGAGGTGCCAATTCAATAAGGTACTTAAGTATGGACGTAAGCTTATCTGTATAGTGTTATTGCAGTGTTATTGAAGTCAATGAGGGCTGCTCATGTTCCTGAAATTATATGTGATTTGGGACCAGAGGATGTAATATCTCTCCTCTCTTCCATATTTTGGATTCATTTATAAGTGTTTTCCAATATACTCTGCTTCCACTCTAATTTCCACTATCGTATCAGTATAAATTATTATAATGTTCTTACTTTTATCCTGAAGAAAACTAATCAATACTTATTTGCAAATACCTCTTTACAAATCAGTATCTGAACTAGATACAGGGACGGTAGCAGCTACTTCTGTTATTAAACTGTATTTGATGCAACAATTCCTTGCAGCAGCTATAAGGATAGGAAGCAAAGAATATAATTTCCAGTTGAAACAGCAGGGAAAATTTAGGTAGGCCAAATATAATTATACAATATGGGACAGGTACTTGGCTTCCCATCTGTTCCTTACTCTCAGAAGATCAATAGTGGAATTACAGGATGAAAGTCTAAGAGATACAGTATTAGCCTACAAGTCTACAGAATTGCTTGCAACATTTGTTATAGTGACATCTCTCTTTGTGTTCCCATCAGAAATCTCTAAGTCCCAGAGTGATATGGCTGACAGATGTCTCCTAACCACAGATTATGGGCAGAACATGGAAAAGAGGAAGGAAAGAAGGAGCCAGTCTGACACTGCCATCAACATTACAAGCAGGGTATCTAAATCATTATACTCGCTCTCAGTGACTGTACGGTCTGTTTTGGGAATGAAATATATTCATAAAAACAGTAACTTTTGTAGTGTGATTTTGCTTTTATTATAGGAGCAGAGCTTAGCTGATGCCCCCTGACAGTGGCCAAAAATCTGATTCTTCACAAGGTTTTTACCAACACTCCATGCTCGGTCTCAGCTGAGAGCTGAGGATGAGGTTATTTTGCCCGCAGGTGCTCACAGACCCTCTGGGGGCTGATTGCTGCCTGCTCTGTGTGACCATAAGGCTGCAAGGAGGTGCTCTGTCTCTTGTTCTATTCCTGCCCCTCTTGTTGCTGAACAGGACTAAGCCATGGCCATCCAAAACCCATCCTTACATTTTCTGAGCACTTTCCTCTTTGGCGAGGAGAAAATGGTGACTGCTGTTAGCTGCTGTGCAACTGCCATTTTCTTTTTGCTTTGTCTGCAGCCACAAGCTTTCATTATTTTCATGAAAAGTTTGAGAAAAATCCAGTCTTCCTTTTTCACAAGTTGTGCAGGGCTGAAAATAATGTCATGTGTCTGCTTTAAAGTTACACTGAAGATTTTGTTTTGTACATTTCGCATCTCCAGTGACCCACATGGTGGGTGCTTACTGAATCGCCTTATTCATTTGAAGTGTGTGGTCTGCTAAGTGGCTGAATTAGATATTGAAAAATGCTTTTGCTTTGGGCCAGACCTCATGGGAAGTGTCACTCACTGCCAGCTTGATGCACTTTTCACTTTCCTCTGAAGTGTTAGGTGTTACATGGAGGAGGCAGGATGTCAGACATGGTGGACTAATGGTTTGAATTGGCCCAACAGCTTCTGTGAAATCTGGGAAATTAGTTTTGATATTTTTGTATGCGATCATATTATAAATAAAATAGGCAACATTTCTTAACTACCTGAGTGCTACTTTCATTGTGGCAAACCACACTTCCGTGTTACTTTATATATTGTTCCACTGGCAGAGGGCTGTTCTTTTAGTGCGCTGAAAAACGTCAGAGTTGCAGATAATATGAACTCTACCTATGCTTCATTGCATGTTGTTCACACACAGCCAGTCATGTTTTAAGGATGAATATGGATTCTTTGGCTTGGCAAACGTATTAAGTAGGAGATACCAAGTTATTTGTGTGGGTTTTAATTGACTATTTAAAGATTTAGGCCTTAAATTATGTCCACCCTTTGCAGCAGAGATTTGGAAAGCTCGCTGTTGTTTATGTTGTGAGAGCTCTACTTCTGTGGGTCAGGGAGCCTTTGTTTCCTTCAAACCAATTCAACTACATCTAAGCCAGAATTTTAGTTTTGCTAGAATTACTCTTGACATTCTCTTATGAATGTCATCATTGCCATTTAGGTTTTTTAATATTGAAATATAGGTTTTTTTTTAATATTGAGAGAAAATTCGCTTGCCTGTGCCTGCACCTGCATGGTGGCTTTTTGTATCTGTACTGTGATTTAAAAAATATATTTTTAATCTCTGTCAATGGCAGTACTACATTATTCTTCTATTTATTTTGTCTTGTTCTAATTTTTCTTTGCATTTAATAAGGGCAGCTGTTTCTATCATTACCAGAGCTGATGACTAAGTTTAGGCGCAGAACCTGTTTTCAGTTATTTTCAATTCACTTGTAAAACAACTTTGAAAACTAATCACTCAAATTCAGAACAAAATATGATCTAGACATCTGATTTGCTGTGATTCCCACCAAAGAAAGAGTTTACCTGCATTTTCAGAGAATGAATTGAAACAGTATTTTTTCCCTGGAAAACATTTTTTTTTCTCCCAAGTATGACTGGGAAGTAGTATCTGGAACTCTGCCATTTTGAACATGCACACTATAAAAATGGGTCAGCACTTGAGTTTCAAGAACAAGATCTGTCTCTTTTAAGTTAGTTTCTCCTGATTTATGATATGTGCTGAACTTGATCACGTGGATCAAAGCTGAGAAAGTGAAAAACAATCCAGTGCCGAGAACTATCAGCCAGTGTAAAACCTGGATTTATGAAGTAATTGAATAGTACTTTCTAGGGTCTCTCATCATCAGAATCTATAAGTTCATTAAAGGAACTGAAGGCAGTAGGTGCAATTATACCTCTGTCGCTGGGGGAAAAAGCAAAAACGGGTAGGCTCTGGAAGCTGTTTGCAGTGTGTCTGGAGCTGTCAGCCACTCCTCCTGTAACGGTGGGTGCCCACTGGTACAGGTATTAGAGCTGGGCTAGTTGGGAGTCTTGCTTAGGACCTGAGTCTAATCTTAGCACTGGTGTTTGTGTTGCCCTGTCAATCATTTGTTTTCTGTTTAATGCAGTGGAGAAGTCTTTTTGATCCGGGCAGCAAGCTGAAATTCAGTGTCTGGTAGGCTGTTTTGGTTAGGAAGTGAAATCAGTAGTGGTTTCAAGTTTTTTTTTTTTTTTTTTTTTTTTTTTTAGAGCAATCCTATTTATGTACAAACAAGAGAATTAGAGAGTCCTGCTTCTCTGAATGCAGGACTTGCATAGCAGAAGACAGGTTCTCTGCTGAGAAGGAAGCTCGTTTTTGTTTTTTGAGACTGTATTCTGAATGCACTTTATAGTTGTCTCCTTCCTCAAAAGGGAACTTGGCGAATTCTTACATCTGTCCTTAAGGTAGGGCAGTTATTACACATAGCAATTCTGTGCATTGCAATAACATCATGCAGGTTTGGGTTTTGCACATCCTATTTTTCAGAAGTACATATCATCTCTGATGTCCTCATGCTTTAGTGCTTTCTGCTGATGGTGCAGGAAAGGTTCCCTGGTCTGTTAAATACACATTTTCTGTTCCTTCTTGTAAGTCCTAATTATTTAGTTGATTTAGTAACTTTGTATTCTTTCTATCTTTCAGGTAATTCTTGTCATACAATTTTTTTCTAATTAATTTCTTCTTTAGCTGCTAATCTTCTAAAACTTCTCACTCTTTCCCTACCCATTGACCTGTATTATCAAGAATTAGCAGTGTGCCAGAAGGAGCCCAAATCTGTTTTCAGCACATTTCTAGCCACATGTATTGGTGTTTTGGCACTTCATTCCATTACATCTGTTTTCATTGGAAGCAGAGGGGGCAGAAGGTAAATCTTGAGGAGTTTTGCTAATTTATATGTTAATTTATCAGCATTTTCATGGGAAGACTGGGGAGGTAAACGTATTTAAAGACAAAGCATAGACAAACCTCAGAAATTTAACCTTTTCTATAATCGTAGCTAAATAAGACCTTATGTATTGCTATTTTCAAGTCTCTTTTCAGCCTACATTCACTCTTGCATAGGTAGACATGGGCATGTGTCATGTATATTGCAAAATACTATTTTTAATTTCCTGGATACAAGTTTTTTTGGCAAAATTACTGTTTTGTTAAAGGCTAATAAGGCCCTCTATTAGTGTATTGCTACTTTTGGTGTGTTAGTGTACTGCTCCTAGTAGTGGCTGTATTGACACTAGCTAGGATGAGGGAGTTGTAAATCAACATGTAAATTAAGTTCCTACATTCTCTTTGGATGTGTGCCAGCTGTGTGAGATTGATCAGAGTGAATTGCAGTTAATGAACTGAATTTTCCTGTGACAGCATTCCTGAAGGGAGCAGGACACTTGTCTCAAACAAAAATAAACTAATTGCTGAATCTTTTACAGGTAAAAAGTACACCTAGCCTTCAACAGCTCATTACTGAGGCCCAAAAGGACAGTGAGGTTCTTATCAAAAGGAACTACAAACAGGAAGAAGACACAATAACCAGTCCTGCAAGTGATACAGTTTTCTGTGAGGGCAGGAGACATGTAAGTTAAGCTGAAGTGTGAAGCACAGTAGAACAGATGTCTAGTACGGACAAATGTAAAAGTTCTGATCTTTCCATTTTGTATTAGGGTTGGGATCCTGAATGTGGTTCTCTCTCACCTAGTAGCTAGCTTTTTTTCTTCAAAGTTTTCACAGCAGGGTTTTGTTATTCTGCAAGAACTGTGGTAATGCAAACGTCAAAGGAAATGAAATCCAAATGTCAGAATGTCAGTGGAACTGACAGGAGGAAAAGGAAGCCAATAGCGACAGAAGCCAAGGAAGCAGTTCATAGGTTTAAGGAATGTCTTTGAAACCTCCTCTGATGGATGGCATTTTGAATACTTCAATGAGAGAGAAGAAAGCCAATTATAAAGAATTCAGCACATGCTTTAAAGTCTCCATGATTAACTGTTAAGGATAATTTCTATATGTTAGTGATGAGGTTAGGCAGTGAGGATTAAATGGTCAAGGAATCCATGACTGATATTGTAAAGAAGGGAAGTAAAATGACTTTTAGGGAATCAAAATTCAGCAAGCCTGCTCGCCTTGCAGAAGTGTAAAAACAGACAGAAAGCCCTTGGTGCTCCCTCACAGTTTACTGCACAGTGGAGTCTAAGGTGTTACGCAAACAAACGGAGAACAGTTTTGGATAACATTTGTGATTCCGCTGGCAACCATTGCAACTGGACTATAGGCAGCCCATTCTTAAAAAGGAAGTATTTTCTATTATCTTGTAAAGGGGAAGGCCAAGTTCCATTAAACATCCTCTTTATGGATAAATGTTTGATTTTGATCACCACTCCATGAAAATGCATCTTCCAAAAACAGGAGATGGTATTGCTCCCAGTCATGCCAGCAGAAGTGCAATACAGGAAGTCATTTAGCAATACAGCTAAATCCCGGTGTTCTGGACCGAGGATGAGCCATTTCTACACTGAATGTGTGTGATTCCTGATCAAGTAGGAGACATACGTAGTGATACTCAATCCAAACATCATTAATCAGAGTAATTGTCCAGCTTCTCTGAATAAATAAGTTATGTAAAATAAGTATTAGGGCACTTTTGCAGAACTTTTGTTAGGATAGATGAGCTAAGGTAAAAAATCTATTTGTATTCCTTTGTCATGAAAGATTTGAATGGAAAATAAACACTTCTTGGTCAGGTGCGTAAAAATATTTTCCATCAGTGAGTGGAAGAGCAGTACTGAGCAAAGCTGCAAGGGAGACTCTTGCTGATATACATCCTGGGGAGGGAGCAAGATTAGGTGCAACAAGCATCAGGTCAAAGCTTAGTCCTAACTCTTATGACTTCCTTAATAAGCACTCTGATCCTTCTTTCTTCTATGTTTGCATATTACTTTGAGCTTATAGGATAGCGTAGATAGCTTCTGTAATCTAATTGAGCTATTTATGTGACTTTTAAAATGGATATTTGGCAAGTTGCACAGATGAAGAATAGCGTCTGCATGGAAGAAAGATATGATCTATTATAAACACTGACCCTGTTCTCATAGCTGCTGGTTTGTGCAGTACAAAACTCCTTGGTTTAACTAGTCTTGTGCGGGTTGGTGTTTTCAGAGGGAGAAGTGACACAGATAACACAGATATCTTAGTAATCTAGGACAGCGTTACTGTGAGATTAATTACAACAACAATTGTGTCTTCCTGACACATGCTATATAAAAAGATTCTGGGGCTGACATTAAAGAATATTATTATAAATGCATGGAGACCAAACAATTTTGATTGAGTTGATCATTTGATACAGTGAAAGCTAGATAACACCGTGTAGTTACCTGGCTATGCTGGGCTACAGAAAACATTATAGATTCTTCCTTCATTTCAGTTTCATGGCCTCTGTAAGTGCTAGGCACACATGGCGTTTATGTATGTGGATGGGCAGCATCCAAACCTTTGCCCTGTAGGGGAAAGTAAATGAAAGAAGAACAAAGTAGCTAAGGGAAGCGAGGAACCAGGGCCAGGAAACAGCTTTTTTATGCACTGACATACAGTAACTGGATGTCTTTGTACTTTAATCTTTCCTGAACTGTCTGCTGCAATATGGAATATGTCATATCTCTACAGAATTGAGGGATCTCATAAAAGATTACTAGGGATACTTTGCCACTTTTGTTTCCTTCAATGCATATTAGAACCTTGCATCATGACAGGGTATCCTGCTATGAACTGTGTACTAAAAGCAGTCTCCTGCTGTATTCTATATGTTCTTAGATTTCAGAGCTTTTTCATTAACCATTACTGAGGAACAGTCCTCTCTTCCTTTCAAATACTTAACCTGTTTTCTGAATGGAACGTACATAGCAGATTTACTGGGAGATAATTTCCAGATCAAGACGTTATCTGATAAAGCATTTTCTCAGTCCAGAATGTTTATTGAAGAGAGAAAGGCAAAGCAGTACATTTTGCAGTTATAATATTAAGGGTTAGTATGGAAAACAGCAGAATGCTTTTATACCAGTTATCTTAAATCTTCATAATTTCCAGTAGCTTTGTAGTCAAGTCAGTGAAGATATAGACATTTGAGGAGAAAAAATGTTTTGTCCTTTTTGATTTGAAGCTACTTTTTCTTAAACATTTCTCTTGTCTTAGGGGAGTTTGTACAGTCTTAACAGCACTTGCACCGAATATGGCAATTTTGGCAAGGCTAATGTCACAGGAGAAATAGAGTTTGCCATAAGATACGTCTTCAAAGCTTGCATTTTAGAAATTAGCATCAAGGGATGCAAGAATCTGGCTTATGGAGAGGAGAAGAAGAAAAAGTGTAATCCGTAAGTATTTTGTTGTGAAGGAAAAAGAAATAACAGAATCACAGAAAGGTTGAGGTTGGAAGGGACCTCTGCAGATCATCTAGTCCAACCCCCCTGCTCAAGCAGGGTCATCTAGAAGACACTGCCCAGGAATGTGTCCAGACAGGTTTTGAATATCTCCAGGGAAGGACACTCCACAACCTCTCTGGGCAACCTGTGCCAGTGCTCAGTCACCCTCACAGGAAAGAAGTTTTTCCTCACGTTCAGACAGAACTTCCTATGTTTCAGTTTGTGCCGGTTGCCTCTCGTCGTATCGCTGGGCACCACTGAGAAGAGTCTGGCCTCATCCTCTTGACACCCTCCCTTCAGATACTTGTACACATTGATCAGATCCCCCCTCAGTCTTCTCTTCTCCAGGCTGAACAGTCCCAACTCTCTCAGCCTTTCCTCATAGGAGAGATGCTCCAGTCCCTTCATCCTCTTAGGAGCCCTTCGCTGGACTTGCTCCAGTATGTTCATGTCTCTCTTGTACGGGGGAGCCCAGAACTGGACACAGGACTCCAGGGGAGGCCTCACCAGGGCTGAGTAGAGGGGGACAGCCTTTTTAAGACAGGTTTGTCTGTAGTGGGTGAAATCAATTGATATATGATGGTATGCCATACTAGCGCTTTTCAGAACATCCAATATATATAATCAGCACTTTTTACAGGCTGCAGGGCAAATAGGTTTCATACTAGAACTTATTGGTTTCCATTCTGAACATTTTCTGCTAGCAATTTTCTCTTTCCCTGCCTGAAAGCTGTTGGGGTCTGTGTTGCTCGTAAGCTCTAGAGAGTAGCTGTTCGGATTTTAGCTCTTAAGTTGTGCCTGCAAAACTAATACACATGTGGTCTAATAGCTAAAAAATGAGATGGAAAATTGAAATGTGAGTCATGTTCCTAATTCATCTACTGACTCATTGTGGGTCACTGGGCAACTGACATACATACTACTTCTGTGCTTCCATTTTCCTCATCTGGAATAAGGATAGACATTTCAGCTACTGCAATGCATTTTAAAATCTAAAGCTAGTTAATAACAATATATTATCATAAGAGGAAAAAATACCTACTTCTATGGATAAAATATGCCATAGAAAGTGTCATTTTGACAATTAAACCTCGATAGTTTGTCTATCTATTACTGAATGATCCTCTCTGACCATGCAGCAATCATTCCTAAAAAATCACCGAGCAGAATATCTAGCTACATATTCTTATACCTATTCTTGCCCCTGCTGTCATGCAGCATTTGAGCATGTTTGAGTGACCATGCTGGAACTGCAGAGCTACTCACCTTCATCCAGAAGGAATGTGGCTTTGTGTATCTTGTAGAGGAGGGTCCTAAAACTGAGCTTTTGGATGAGAGGAGCCTTGCTGGAACAGCAGCTTGTGAAATGGCACAGTTGGGGAGTGCTCCAGTTGCAGGAGGCCTAAGAGGCGATGGGGGAAGAGTTATGCAGTGAACATAATATTCTCTATTGGCATACAAAGTACTGTTTCCAAACCAAGAGGAAAAGTACAGGCAGTGTATTTACTTAGAGCACTGGCTCCAAAGCAAAGTTTTAACTGCTTTTTAAAATGTGTTAAATTATTTAGCTCCTTGACTGGTTTGAACGCTGTCTGGTTAATTTGTAAGTGCATTGGGCTGTGTGATAGGGTGAGAGAGGCTTTAAACTTCTAGTACCCAAATATATTTAAAAGTAGTTTTACCTACAGGTAGGTCTGGAAAAAACAGAGAATAAGTATAAGTAAGTTCTGCACTGGCGCTATGAAATGCAGTTGACACAATAAATTAACCAAGGGGCTCTTTTGAAATTGATTTAAATCATAATATCTGAAATACATATCAAAAGTATGGTTTTAAAATAATGCTGTATTAACAAGGATTCCTTTCCTCGCCAGACACTGTGAGCTGGCACTCTGTGTTGCTAATAATCTCCTTTAGTTTTGAATCCATAACACAGCTACAGCCCATTGAACACACATTAAGGGGAATGTTTAAGTGTTAAATTATTCACATGACTGACACGTGAGCAGCTTTGGGTAGGAGTCACTGGTGCTTGACATTGGTCCAACTCAGCTTCCAGAAGACTTTTTTTTTTTTTTTTTTTTTACTGATTTTCCTTGAAGCAATGTTAGGGCAGTTTTGAATGCTTCTAAAAATCTCATCCTTTTACTCTAGCAGTTATTAAAAGAATTAGTTTGAAAACAGTTATGAATTATTATGTATTATTTGTACGATTATAACTTTTTAAACTATATAGTAGTTGGTGTTGTAAAGGTGAGATATTTTCTTCATAAACAAGCAGTAATGATTCTGAAGTTGATTGAGCTGACTTTTTTTTCAGAGCACATAATATACTGTGTGTCCTGCTGCTACAGTTGATAGTAACTGATTTCCTTGGTGACTAGTTTATCAGGGGCCACAAATCTGAAAACAGGAGATTTCTATTGAGATACTAATTCTATTTTAATTAGAATAAGATTGAAACACATTAGCTGAAGGATGTATAGGGATCCTTATAATCTGTTTGTTTACTTTATTGAAAAAGAAAGGCTATACATGGTATTTTGGCATTTTATAGCTTTGAGAATTACCAAGTTAATAAAATCACTTAAGAATTAATAATTAAAAAGTCCTCCTGGTTTAACTAATTTATTTTTCTTCCCAGTTTAATTTTTCCTTCTGGTCACTTTACATTTATCCTTCTTTCTACCTGCAAGGTATGTCAAGGTTTATCTACTTCCTGATAAATCTCCTCGGAGTAAGCGGAAGACAGCTGTCAAAAAGAGCACAGTGGATCCAGAATTTCATGAGACTTTGAAGGTACCGTTTGCAATTGTGTGCCACTAAACATGCTTTTCCTTGGTAATGTTTCTTTTTGTAATGTACAATCGTGTAGGTTCGATATTGCCCTGATGTGGCAATTCTAGGCATCAGTGACAGCAATCATTAAAGAATGGTGGCTGCCAGTCCAAATAAGAGAAAATGCTTTTGGAGTTATGTTAGTACATTGCAAACTATTAGAAGAATCTGTCTTTGTTCTGAGCTAAATTGTGGCAAAACAGGTGTCTTCTACAGACATATTCTTCTGCATGTTCAAGAACTGAGTGTATTGCAGAGTAGGGTTAGTATTTTATACAGGTATCCCTTTGTACCAATACCCCTTTTGTGAATGTCATTGCGAGTGTCTCTGTGCAGTTAGCTGAATGCATGCCAATGCATGCCACCCGCTTTAAAGTGTTGTCAGCTTCCTTTTTCCTGTGCAACTGATGCCATGCATGTTTGGACTGTCTAATTTCAAACATTAATAAACCTACAAGAAAACAGTAGGTATGATTTTAATTCCTTAGTACTGTGCAATATTTCCTCCATTCTTATGACAGCTCTGTAGGAGGAGGCATTCTTCTCATTCACAGATGCATGGTGAAATGTGAAGCTGAAGCTGAGTACTGTTGCTAGAAGAGCTGAGATTAGTAGTTTGGTTGTTCCCAGCTGCAGTTCCGTGCTCAGACCGCTACACCGCCATCTTTTTGTGTGTATCAGTGAGCTGGAGCAACACATAAGATTATAAGTTCCTCAGTAACATTTGACTGTGTTTCCTTTGAAGGAGATATAATGAACTAAAGTTAATGGAGGGACAAACTTGTGTTAGAGCTCTTGGAACTACACAAAAGTTTGAGTGTAACCCTCATCTGTCAGTGTGCGTAAACATCAGGAAATTGTAGTGAATGAAACAGGCGAAATCCTTGAAAATTGTTAGAATTTTGTGAGGACTCACTCAGCCATAGATAGGGTAACAAAAAAAAAATGTATGTATGTTATGTATTTTATTCTCTCATACCTTCAAGTCCAGGTATAGGATTTGGGTTGAAAAATGAGCCTAAAGCTGAAATAATTGCTTCTAACTTTACCATCCTTTTTCAATGCCAGAGTCATGGAGAACTGGATGGAGGGAGTGTGAGAGCCATGCCTGAGCTGCCTATGTGAACCCCAAGAGCAGCTCAGTTAAAAATCATTTGAATAGGAGTTCATCCAGAGTAGCAGAAAGAGTCAAAAGCACATAGTGTTGGTGCAGGTAGGCTGTATTATGTCACTGAGATCCAACCTGGTGGGATCCAGCTGCAGATTAAGGCATCTACATTTAGGTAGCTGCATGTGTGACAAGCATGTAAGCACACTTGGGAGTCATGGCGCTCAAGGTGATTCAGCTCACTCCAGAGCCCACACCCAGCTTGTGATTCAGTTGCCTAAATGCAGATAGCGATGATGCCCTAGGCCATCGCGTTGCCTCCAACTGGCAGTCCAGGAGGCTGCGCGTCACCCGTTGGTCGTGTATCACATTCACCAGTCTCATGCAGGTATCTTAGATAGCCAGCAGTACCTCATACAGCCCTAACTATGTTTAGGTAGTAGATCAGGGCTTTAATGACTGGTCAGCCGAGTCACTTCATAGCTGCTACTGACTGCGTTGAGTAGATCTCCACTTACCAGAATGAAGGTGTCTTAACCTTGAACAGACTTCTGCCCAGAGCAGTCAAATTGTACTGGAAGTGTAAAACAGAAATATTAAAAGATAACGGCAAAAATGGTTAACAATTATTTAAACTTTTGGATTAATAATCAATGTCTTTAGGGAGGCAGGCAAAGGTATTCCCATAATGTTGTTTCATATTTGGATGGGCGTTATTTAGCATTTGAGGAGTGAGGTAAGAAGCAAATTGCAAAGTACGTTAAGACAACACAGTTCTGTCTGGATCCAGACGCCTTCAGCCATGCTGTGGCTGAACTTCCTTTGCGCAGCTTATGTATATGGGCCTATATTAATTCTGTGTATTGCTGTTTATATTCCTAGTACAAAATTGAATACTCTCAGCTGGGAAGTCGGCAGCTTCAAATCTCTGTGTGGCACGCAGGAGCACTCAAATACAGGGTGTTTTTGGGGGAAGTGATCGTCCCACTGGCAGCATGGAATTTCAAAGATAGCTCAGCAGAGTCATACAGCTGGTACCAGCTCAAAGCCAAGGTGACTCTTTGTTTTTGTACTCAATTGTATCTGAAGAACAGCATGTAGTGAAAGCTAAATCACCCCTCTGAGGTCATTGAGGGATGACTGCTGCCAAACCAGCCCATGAGTAAGATGTGTTGCAAATATAAATGAGCTGTAAGAATGATGTGAAATAGAATGGTTGCACTAATGCAAAGTTCTGTGTCCCTTTCTTCAGCTTGAAAAGCTTGAAGATAATCTTGTGCAGTACAGCGGAGAACTCCTGGTGTCTGCAAGACTGTCAGTACCGGCCCAGGATAAAAATTCCCAGTTTGAAAAGTGGATGAGAGAAGGTATAAAACATTTCAGCATAAATGAAAGCTAGATAGAAAAGTACTGAGATCAACAGATGATCAGCAGTGTGTGGCTGTATGAGTAGGCAATATTCTTGCATGGCGTATTAACAGCTACTGCAAATTATGGTTTGAGGTGTATTTGTTGTGGAAACAGTTCTTACAATTTCCTTCTCTAACAGTATTATGTTTTAAATTCATTAACATTAAAAATTTTGCCAACTTCATCTTTTTGTTCTTTTTAATATTAACAAAAGCTAGTTATTAGGATGGCAGTAGTATGATGCACCCAGATGTTTGGCAAGCTTCTGCATATATGGTGTTGCCAGTAGACTTTACTCTGGAGGTGATACAGCAGTTTTGTTGCCCAAGGCCAATCTGGCTGTAGAGATGGTCGATTTAGGGAAAAGGTGGAAGGGAAACTGTTTGCTAGGGTACCAGACCTGCCCCCTTGGCTTTCTCCAGTGAACTCATTTTGAGGAGATTGTTTCACTTAGAGTATGTTCAGTTTAAAATGTAGAATCAGCTGGTTTCAGTTTTTAGTAATGGAAGACTTGTTAGGTATGGAAGTACTGCTGTAGTGCATCAGAGCAAGTGTCTGCTGATGGAGGAGAATAAACACCTGGGGGTAGGGAACAGGACACCCTCATGTTCCTTAGCTCATTAGACCGTAAGAATGACTGCTATCTATGTTTAAGACCATAGCAACAAGAGGAGACCAGTGGGAAGATCAGATTAGCTGTTAGATTTATTTTGCGGTGGTTTTTATTCCCATTTTTTTTCCGAAAAGAACCCCAAAGCCCCCATTTTCCGTTTTTCCTTCTGTGCATGCCTGTGTATTCAGGCTTTGCCCTATAAATAGAGCTGTAACGGAGGGTTGCTATCACACTATGGCATAGGCTGTTTTGCCTGCCTCTGGCTGTGCTTCAGGAAAACACTGTTGTGGGTCCTGCCCTGGGTGTAGTCTTTGCAAATGCAAATGAAAACTCTGTTTGGAACAGGCATTGTGAAGCAACCTACTACTGATTGCTTGCATTTTTGTGTTTGAATTAATTATACACTTTACAAGCAGGTTCAAATCTTTGGAATGATCCTAAAATACAGTACTGTGAATCCTCATCTCAGTAGTACTGTTCAGTCATTTTCCTCCTTACTTATACCAGCACCTCAAGCTACCAGCTGTACTAGTTGGTTATTATTTAATGGGATAAATCTTCCCGTTTCAGAAAAAAAAGACCAAGTTGCTCCCAGCTGCCAGCTTCAGGTTATGGTATTTGGGACCAAGAACTTGCCTGTGCCGAGAGCTGCTGGAACGTTGAATTCATTCGTTAAAGGGTATGTATGAGCCTTAACACTTCAAATAGAAAATGTCACGCACATCCTGCACAAAGGTAAATATTGACACATTTTGGTCAGGAGCTTGTCATGTGAAAGTGGCATTGTCCACACTCTTAGGCAGACTTCCTTGTAATGGTGACAGTTTACACTTGGTGTCTGCTTGATAGCTGCCCGCAGCAGGGTAGTGAAAGTCCAGTCTTTATTTTGAGTCCTGAATGGAATGTCTGAATTTACTGATGTTTGATGTTATTAAAAGTTAGCATTCATTATTTTAAATTAGAACTTTTAGGTATTAGGAGAAATAGGGAAGAAATTGTAAATCAAGAGGGAGGTGACACTATTGTAGTGTCGTTCCTGTTTTCACCTGTACTTTTGCAGAATGAAATATAGCTTTGTATATATTGGGAGACAAGCTTTTATGCTTTTATCCTCTTCATTCTAGATATTTTAAAAGAGGAAGGAATGCTTTTTTTTTTTTTTTTTTTCTTCCCTGCACTGTCCGAGTAGTTTGTACTTGGGGGTCATTTTTACCTTCTAACTGTCAGGCATCAGACTCTGCTGGATGTATGCTACTGGGTCACATATTTAATATCTCACAAAGATATTTTACCAGCTGTGGCACCTATCTTCAGTGAAAGTGGTGATCAGTTCATCTGCAGAACAGGCAGGCTTCAGGCATAATAAAATGGGGAACAAGGACTCCCTCAGCAGTCACTGACAATGGAGGAGGAGGAGAGCTTACTTGTGCCCACACTGAAGGCACATAGGAGGAGAAGCAAGTCCCAAAAGAGCCTGAATAGCATCATAGCCTACTTAGCTTAAGCTGGGTGGTTTGTTTTTTTTTTTTTTTCCCCCCCCCCGCTATTTAGGGCACACCAAAGGGCCCTAGCTGTTCAGCACAAATGTTTTGTTTCCTGATTGAGAGATTTGAGAGATGTACAGTTTGGATCAGTGACCTTGCTATACTTGTTTTTTTTGGGAAGCTGTCTTATCCTTCCGGACCAAGCAGAGGTAAAGCAAAAGTCTCCTGTCCTGAAGAAAGAAGTCTGTCCTCAATGGAAACACTTGTTTGTCTTCGATATCAGCCCAGCTCAGCTGCAGCAATCATGTCTACACTTGACTGTCTGGGACCAGGCATCTTTTGGCTCGAGTGATCGATTCTTAGGGGGAGCCACACTTGGTGCAGGTAAGTTCTTTATCACTGAAAATTGAGGGTAAAGTGAGATCAAGGTTATTTTACATTTTAAATAATATTTACACTACATTTTACTTAGTGTCATGTGCTTTTATTTTTGTGTATACATATATATATATATATATATATATATACACACACACACACACACGCACGCATACATATATAGAAAGAGAGAGAGCACGTGTGTGCCCCTCCCCCTGCCTACAGACCCTGGCCTAAGCAGCTTGCAACCTCAAGCTTTGATCCAGCAAGCCCTAGAGCATGTGTTTTGGTTCAAGCCTGTGCAGAAATTAAGGTAGTCAAGGGGAATTTTCAGGCAAAGGGATTTGCTAATATGGTAGCTCTCAGTCTGAGAGCCTAGCCATGCAGAAGACAGACATAGAAAAGGTGGATTGAGTCAACTCTTATAAGCTCCATATATATTTTGTTTATAACCTTTCAGAGAGTTGTGCCTATTATTTTACATCCATAAATCACTCTGATCACGGGACATACAGAAAGAGAAGCTTGCTCAGGAGCCTTAAAGGGACTATTGCATGTCTGAGCTCTATTCTAATGTAGGAAAGTGCCCTCTTTCTCATGGCTGAGAAATTCCTTATTGTATCTACCCTCTGCTCACTGAATAGGCTGTGTTTAGCTTGTAGTTGAGCAGAAAAATGATATCACGGGAAGAAAAGGGGGAGAAACTGCAGGAGGCATTCTTCCAGGGTAGTAAATGCTTTAAATTCAGTGTTGGAGATGAAAGGCTCATGAAGATTGAGGGTCAGTCACCTTGCTATGGCATCTACATTAATTTTAGAGGAGTATTACCACTAATGATCACTGAATGCTGTGCGAATGTCCTCTCAAGCTTTCCATGGTTGTCCTAGCCAGGCTTTTTTTTTTTTTTTTCCTGTTAGAAAAGGGCTGATGACTGTTCTACCCTAAGCTGTCATACATTCAGGTCTCTAGAGATGAAGTGAAAGAGTAAGTTTAGTGTCATTTTGTTAGTTTTAGAATGCACGTTTGCCCCTCTGCTTTTAACAGTACAACAAAGAGGTTTCTCTTTGCTGCAGACTGAGTTCTACAAAGACTGTTCCTAGTTTAATATGATATAAACAATGCTTCAAACATGTAACTGTGATTTATTACAATGAAGGAGCAACAGACCAGCTGAACTTGCTTACCTAATCAGTTGGGTCAGAAGCTGTGCAGAGCTGGACCTAGAAAAGTCTTGGGGTAAGGCCAAATGAAGAGTAACCTTGTGATCTTTCATTTTACTTTCTTGCAGAAGAATCATTTGGCTTTACAGACCCCAATTCTCAGCCAGTGCTTCAGTGGCAGGAAGTGCTCAGCAACCCGAACACATGGATGGACATTGCGCTTGTACTGCATTCAAATAAGGAAAACTTTAAATCATAAATGAGGTAACAGCACAATATTTTTTCCTTCCCAGTGTCTGATGTATTGAAAATACAGATTAAAGTGGCATGTATAGTGCCTAGTCTGGCTTTTGGGGAATAAAGTCGCCTGTTTAAAGGGGTATGATGCTCTGAAGGTTTTAATTCTCCAAACGTTAAGGTTGTGTTGTCTATATCTCTAGATTCTGAAGAACTAATACTTACTTTATACTGGAGTGACAAGTCCAGTCTGAAGTGCATCATGCTAGCAAGACATGGCAAATCTAAGGTTCCCTGCTGGACTGAGCCAATACCCAACATGTCTGATTATACACCATATGGACCAGAGCAGGATGAGTTTAGTTGGACTTATCATTTATTCATATAAACAGGTGAAAATGCCAGCCTAAGGCCCAATATATCAATTCAGACAGATGAATTAGCATCAGAGTCAGCAGAAGCTTCATATTTACAGCTCTAACTAGTGCTATGGTTTTACCTCTTCTCTGGGACTGAGGTGAGGAGTGTCGCAATAATCATTATAGCATGTATTATCCTTTACTTTCTTTCCAGCTCAATATGGCTTTTCTTAAGGATAGAGAGTTAGACAGATTCATATATGCTAAACTCAGGAACTGAAATGGCAGCACATCTTATACAAAGAAACCCCATACAAGAAACATTCAACTCCAAGTCCTTTGTTACCTTGCAGATCTTTTATTTAGATGTTTGCTGCTGCAAATAAAAAAAAAACACACAATAAGATTTAGCTCAAGTACAAAGCAGCATAGATGTTGTAAATGGAAGAGCTGACAACATACTGTATCTTACTTTCTAACAGATTTTCAAAGAAAGAGGAATATTATTGGGGAAGGAGTGATCACAGAAATGCTCTCTAATAGAGAGAATACAACTGTGATATAAACAAACAGTCCCTTCATGTTTGGAGTCTGAAACTTTAAATCAAACATTTAAAAAAATTAGAAAATTTGTTAGAAAAATAGGTGCAGTAAAATTGTATATATTGGATCATGTGTACATATCACAATTTTCATTAAGTACAAAAACGATCTTTACAATAATGCTTTATAGCAAATAATCAGTTGCACTGCTTTTGCAGTACATCAGACTATAGTGTTGTTTAGGCATTTCGTAAGACTTGCATCTGTAAAAATCTGAAAAGTAACAAAATATACAGAGCAAAACTTTTATTTCCCTTTTAAACTAGTATTGCAATCCATGTATTGCCTGTTTATAGAATGTATATAAATACTACACTACAGCTGGTCAGTAATGAAGCTGGAACGTAAACACTATAGTGTATTAGATTCCAAAAAAGTATTTGCCTAGTTGTTACACAAGGAGGGTACCAAAGAGTGTTTTCCTATGCCACATTTCTGAACCATCACTACAAAATCTCTCCAACTGAGAGGAGCAACCAAAAAGTCTCATTTCTAAGTGAACTAGTTCTCAGGTGTTGTCAGTTCTCTTTTGGGGGAGGAGGGGAAGAAAAAAAGAAAAAACAGTGTATGTATGTGCACACACACACACAGGTGCTTGCAGATCCTGAGTTCTACATTCTCTTCTCAACAGTTAGACTTCATGTTGTAACTAAAAAAATACAAAGACATATGGCACAAAAATCATCCACAATTGCTTATTTTTAGACCAAGTTGAATCCAGCACCTGCCACAGGACACACATCTTCCACTAGAAGCATGGCCTGTTAGACTTTGTCTTGCTTAAAGAACGATATGACTTAAGGCCTTTTGGCACTAAGCAAGGGTTACCAGGATCCATGGTAAGACTTTTTAACCATACCAAATTTAGTAGATGGTAGGGGATAAAGGGGCGATTCAAACACCTCTGGGTTTAGAGAACATTTGATAAATATGTCATACAGTGACCCCTCCTCGAGAAAAACAAAAAACAAAACAGAAAACCACAAAACACACCTCCCCAAAACAAGAACACAGTGTTAAGATCTGCCTTTCCCACAGTCCTGCCTTCTTGTTGTAAGAATCATTACATTGCCTCGAACTCATCAATTCTCTGCTTGGTGTTGCCTTGCCGAATCTGCCGCAGTGTCTTGTACTTGTCACGTCCCTGTCGCATGTTCTCTGAGTGGATAATATCATTGTGGGTCCTCTTGTTTTCATCTCTAGCCTGGGCCAGCTCATCTGTCAGTGTCTGCAATATTAAGAACAGAGGGTCTTAATTACAAATTATACATGAAAAGCTTTGCAACTCATGACAGCAGTGCTTTTGGTGAGATTTGACAGTCCTTAGGCTACTGGACAGATCAGTGACACGGATACAATGTATGCTGCCTGTAAGCACTGAGGTACCAAAAACTCAAATTCAGCATGCAGAAAGCCTGAACTGTGTGCATTACCGTTGATTGAGACTGCCCTACAAAAACTGAAAAGGAAGAGAAACTATCATGCTGTGCGTATTTAACAAGTGGTTAAATAATCCACTTTCCAGGAACAATTTGCTTCATTACTTCCCCTCCTCTCCAACTTTCTTACCCTCAATTGCCTTTGTACACGTTCATTTTTCTCTGCTTCAGTAATACGTTTCTCCTCATTGCGGTCATCCCTGATCCCCTCACTGGAGAACTCCGCACTGTAGGCAGAGTACTCAGAGCCTTCATCTTGCAAGTTATCATGGACATGGTAGTTCACAGGCTCATAGATGGGCGGCGGTGGTGGAGGTGGAGCAGTCATTACCAAGTGTAGCTCCTCCTTTGTCTTTACCAGATCATCCTGGGCTTCCTTAGCCTTTGGGGAAAAGTAAAACACATTTTAATTCATTTCTGGCCTAAACCAGCTAAATGAATACTTTGACACTTATATTCCCAGTTTTGCCTTTTGCAATCAAAAGCAAGGGACAAGGAATTCAGTCTCTGCAGCTGACAGTACTTTGTTACATTCTTACGCAGTACCTAAGTTTTTTGCTAGTGATGGCAGCATCATCCACTGTGTAACGTACAGGGGATCGAAGCAAACAATCTTCCTCCAATCAAACATAATCTATCAGTAGTTTTGTAGGAAGTTACAGCATCTTCATCCTGTTCTCTGAACAGCTGTATTTTGTAAAGAGGTTCAACAGAGCAAGAGCTTTTCTTGAGTTGGCATTTTGAATGCAATTACACATTAGGAAGTCGGACAACTCCTTGCTTCCCGATGATTCTACCCTCCTAGTCAGTCTACAGTGCTAGTTACAGGACACTGGGAGTACCAGGCACTCAGTCTTGAAGGATTACTTATGGTTTTACTGCATCAAATTATTCAGCTCTCCAGACCCAAGAACCAGTAAGTCACTGACAGCAGCATACACACAAGACCGTTACCTGCAGTGTGGCTGCCCTTGCAGCATTTTCTCTTCATTGATGCAATGTTTTCATTTTCCAGACACCATGGAGTAAATGCACCATTTATACATGTATCCCCTTCCCTTTCTGTAGCTCCAAGATAATGATCATATTTTCAAGTTTTTATACAGGCTTACATTTTGACTTTTGACTAAAGGTCAGGCTTGTTGGAAGAAAGATGTTCCGCAGACATACTGCAAATTCATCACATAACTCTGCCCTTCTCTACCAGAATAAGAATGTTTCTCTCCACATGTTCAGGAAAGTTATACCAGGCTAAACATCATCGTAGGCTCAAACGCAGAACTTCAGAGCAGCTTTGTAAAATACTCACTCTGAGTTGCCACTCTTCAACCTCACTCTCTTTACGCTTCCTTGCCTCTTCAAGGAGTGCAATCTTAGCCGTATACTCTGCGAGCTCTGTAGCCTGTTGAATAGCAAAACAGGAATTATAAGGACTCTTAAAAAAAAAGTAGTAATTTTTATTTGACTGAGACAAGAGCTGAGTGTTACACTCCACTATAATACAGACTAAACAGGAAATCAAGAATGAAAACCAGATTGCTTGTGACAGAAACAGAAACCCGCGCTACAATGATGCTATCACACTGTACTTTACTAAACTAGTTTCCTGGCTTTACCTTATTCAAAGGGCATAGTAACGACCCTTAGCCTCAAAATGACTGGGGCTTACCAGCTGTTCCTGGCTCTTTATCTGGTCAATAGCTTGTCTCTCCAGCTCTTCCTTGGCTTGGAGAGCAGCCAAACGATCAGCTTCCAAACGTTCTGCTTCCTCCTGGGCTCGTCTCCTCTCCTCCTCCAGCTGAATAGCTCTTTGGATCTGATCTGAGAGCTCTGGAAAGAGATGGGTCAATGCTGTTAGCCCACAGGCCTGATCAAAGTGAAGGAACTACAGAAGGACTCTTAAGTAACAGCAAGTCTGACTCTAGCCTGCAACATCCCCTCACCATGTACCTCAAAAAAGCATTGCATGATACATCAAGTAACCAAATTCACAAAAGTCAGCTGCATATTATAATTAAATCTTCTACAAGATAATTGCATTAAGTCTCTAACACTGACATGATTCTGCTGCCCTTAATTGACAGGACCAGATGTTGCCGTCTCCAATGTGTTCAGTCTGTGCACTGAAACAGAACCTTCGGTTTCTGCTGGAAAAAACCATTCCCAAAGTACTTTTCTTATTAGGAGTTAAGTAAAAACCACTTAAGAGCTGCCCCAGGTAGCTGCTGCTCACTCCTGGAAGAGGCCATGCTACTCACCCCTCTTGGGGGACAAACTAACTCTATTCCGCTGTTTCCAACTCCACCCCTCACCCCCCTCCCCAGTTGGCAGATTTTACCTGAGGTTTATATCTTGGATGATCTCAGCAGTGTGAACAAGTGTCTGTATTTTGGGGGGGGGGGGGGTAAGCTACCCTGCCTGCATGGCCACGCATCTGCCCATGCAGGTAGCAGCTATTAGGATGCCTTGCCAAAAGCTCCCAATGTCACAAGAGTTAGGCTAAGCATAGGCAGTGACCCATATAATCCTTTTGTACTGGCTGACACGGATGTTACGTTCTACAAGTACTTTACCTTTCTCTGCTTTCTGAGTCTTCACCTCATACTCTTGTAGCCTCAACAGGAGCTCCTCCTTCTCCCTTAGCATTTGCTCTTTCTCCTTCTCAATTGTCTCCCTTTTCTTCTTTTCATTTTCTAGCTGTTGCCTGTTAGAAACAGATTTCACACTTGAAGCTTACTCTCAGAGCTAAGCTATAGTGAGGCAAGGAAGTTGGCTGAACATCTCTCCAGGCAGTTCAGTGGGAAGCAGTTAATGACTGCCACAAAACAAGAGTCATAAAACAGAAATACATATAGCCTATTACTTAATTGCTTTGGGATTTTTGCTTAATTTCAGATACTGCTTCCTAAGAATATTTGTATTTTTTTGCCTGCCCCAGAAATTAAGAACACCAAATAGCTACTAGGTGCAGATGTAGAAAACCGGGATGGTGAAGCACACAGCAGAGAAGAGCTATTTTGTTGCCTCTATCAAAGGGAAAAATCAAGGAACTATAAGAGCAAGAGCACTGAGGGAATGAAGAATAACAAGTCACAAACAAAGGAGAAAGCAGCATGATTTCTTGATCATAAATAATCCAGAGACAGTGGTAAAAGTCCCAAGGAACTGCTAACTGTTTTTCATCTCCTATCAGAGGTGTTTCAGTCCTCTCTTCTCAGTTCACATTGTACACGCATGCTCCCTGTGAAGTTTTCCCCTTACTCCAAACCTTCGCATGGTCCAACACATAAACCAGGTCCCAACAAATGAGTCAGGAGAACCCCTTTCTAGGCATACGTCACTACGTGAGAGAGCCCAGTGTCTTTACTTGTGCGTTTCCCTGCAGTCTTGAGAGCTGACCTGTCTGACCGGACAGTAGGCTACGCAGGTCTGAGCCAGAGGAGTAATCCTTACAGTCTGCTGCCTGATTCCCTCAGTCACATCCCTGTAAGCTAGAGTTGTAGGGCCATCATATGCCTTACTGTAAGTGGGATGGCTCACAGCCTTAACTAAATGAAATCCATGTTACCTACTGCTAAGCAGTAGCTAGCTGTTCTAGCAGGCCCAGCGATCTGCTGAACCCTGGTAAGTTTCATATCATTCAAGCTCTGCCTCCCCATCCCAGCTGTCCCTATTCACACTCACCTTTCCATTTGTTTCTGGTGCTTCTCCTCCTGGGCCTGGGCTTTCATCTGTTGCACCTCAATGGTGTCAGGCTTCCTGCGCCGCATATACAGCTCATGGTTGCCCATGCAGAGCTGCAGGATCCTCTTGTTTATTCTCAGACGAGGGGCATAAAACACAAAATCCTAGGAGAGAGACACCATACAGACAATCAGTCTTCCAGCTGCCTACATACTTTCTCTTCTGCCAGCTGACTGCAGACAGGTCATGTCGCCACTAATTTCACTGCAGCTGAGACATACACAGGTTATTTAAGCTTAGTGGCAGGAACTGCCAATATTGTCTGAAGCCAAAGCAATCTGTTATTTATATTATCCATTTCAAGTCTATGCAGAATTGATAAGTTACTCTTCCAGGAAAAGTATCTTTTTAGAGAAAATTAACAACCTCATAAATATCTCAGTTTAAGGGAGAATCCTGGAGTTTTGCACTGTTACAAAATATTCTGAGTTGGCAGTTAACCATCTGGTCAACTCATACATCTCTAGTACTAAGGCAACGTGCAAATATGCAGTTAATAGCTTCCAGGTTTGCCCAATTTTGTGTCTAAAAGATGGAGGAGGAAACAAAAAATGCTTTAGAGATTATTAAAATAACACTGTAGGATTTCTTGATCTATTAGAGTCAATATTCAAAGCATCATCTGTGCTCATTTCAGAGAGAGGAGAAATCTCCACCATACAGAAATACACTCCAGTATTATTCTTTCCTTTCCATTGCGTTACCTAACGAGGTTCATCTGGGCTGTTACAACAGCATCAAATGAGCTTTTTTTTTTTAAACATCAGTATGGAATATTGGGTTACAGGCAAAAAGATATTGGGCAAAAAAATATTGGGTTACAGGCATCAAAACTCGAAGCATCCTAAAGAGAAGAGCCTCTTATCATCTATGTCATAAACAATCTTTTTCCCAAACCATACCAGACTGGCTCTTCCAGAAGTAAATCTGCCCAGAAAGGGATACAGAGGGGCCACAGTTTACCTGCCTGATGACTTTTAAGAGTCCACAACTATTTATCCTTATTTATAGTGCAGCCTGAGGTTACATAATGAACAGACTTTGCATTTCTGTGCTGTTTTTTGTGTACTATATGGATAGTGACAAGGGCAGTGGGCAAGGGCTAAATACCACCAGAAAAAGAGTTTCCATTCCTTCAAATTACTCTCACTGTTAGCAAGAAGTGGAACTGAAATGGGGTATACAAGGGCTCTACACTTCAGTGTGGCAGCATCAGCCACGGGCCTGAGTTCAAAAACACAAACTGTAGCTACCTCTGGAAAGACTAGAAGTTACACTAGAAACAAAGAAAAGCACCCCAAGCACTATTAAGTTTAGCATGAATTGACTGAAAAAAAGTTTCTCTCCAATACATTTTCCTTGACTTACTCATATACCGATTGCAAAAGGTGCAGCCAGCCAAGGTGTGTTGTGCTCCCTCTGCCCAATGATCTTGTTGGAGGCACTCTGAGCTGTGCAAGCCTGAAACTGCTAACTGTGGCTGTAAGCTATTCATCGGCCCCCTCCCCCCCATTTCTGACAAGTAATTTTAGAAACAAATCGTTTGTGTACATTGCAAAGAACAGGTCCCATCTCCAAGCAATGTTCACCTCAATGAAAGTAAACACAGAAGCCAGGGAAGGTGGCTGCGTTTGTCATTGAATGCTGTTACCAAGGAACAAAGCATTCATATGAGAACACAAAAGTATGCCCTTGTTTCCTCATCCCCAGCCTCCCACTGCTGTAGCACAACTGGGAGTGCTGAGGCTTCTTATTTACAGGATAACATGCTGACAATGTTGAAGTACGTGGGCAGTCAGGCCTAAAAATTAGTAAGTCTATTCTGAGCAAGAACTCTGCCCATTAAATTAGTGTCCATTTAAACACTGACATGTAGAAACCTCCAAATTAAAGGGGATCTTCGATCCCACAACTAGGGTGGATCGAGTATTTCATTTCAGTGTCTGCCTTTTTAAAGGCGAGATAAGCATATGAAAAGGTCCAGGCAACTTCCTCAATGCTCAGAATGAGTGTCCAGATAAATTTCTCTCTCCTATACATAGCTTTAAACACAGTAAAACCCAGTGGGAAAAGGACAAGTGAGACCACAAAGGAAGGAAACACAGCTGAGTTTTTCAATGTTAACATCTTTCTGGATCAGCCTCTTGAAAGTCTTCCATTTCATACTTGGTCAGGTTTACTCTTGGGGTGTGGAAGAAAAGCTGTGATCCATAAACAGGAGATTAATTTTCTGTACTGTGTGCAACATGCCCATGATCACAAAGAGGCTCTGCTATTGAGCAGTCCAGTCCTGGCGGAGACCAACTTCCTATTTGTGTGGAGTTTTCTTGGTTTTCACTAACAGCACTACTAAAAGAAAACCACCCACACAAAAAACAGGTTGCTCTCTGGAGGAAAGGCTATTTTGCCAACAGCTCTGCAGCACATCATTTAAATTACTGTGAAGATGTTTTTAACAAAAAAAGATTCATAAGCCATCACCCTTTACCAAAGCCAAGCTGCCTATTATTTCTGAGGGCTGTATTTATCCACCAAAGCCAAGTACTAAGGGGGGAAAAAAAACAAACCAAACAAACCAAACAAAAACGCCATGGCCTTTCTCAACTCTTCCAGCAGTTTCATAAGACTGACAGAATGACATCCAGCTATTCCAGTTATTGCAGTTAAAGTTCTCCATAGCTGGAAATAAGTTGCCAATTCTTCACTAAAACAACTCTGATAAAATGTGTTTTTAAGTATTGAAAAGCATCATTTACAGGTAACTACATTTAAGTTCTTTACAGAAGTTGTATCCCTGCCATTTATCCCAGTATTCATGAAGGTCAGTAAACATCAAGGTCCTTTCTAATTTCTTAATTTTCTCTGCAAAGTTTCAGCAGGGTGGAAGGAAACAGTGAGTATTAAGAAGGGACACTATAAGTATCTATATGGTTTTGCTGTAGCATTTGCACGTATTTTGTTTTTTTAAGAAAAAAAGAAGTCACCCACCAACTTCAGTGCACTGAAAGAAACTGGGAGAGAAGCAGTTGCAGAGTATAATTTGGCTAAACAGAAAACTCACAGTATCAGTGAAGAAACCCCAGATTTAAGTATAAAACTAAAGACAGTTGGTTGGGAGAGAGGAAAATTAAAAAAAAAGACTCTGCAGTAGTAATAGCCATGTCTGTCTGCACGTTATATACTGCCACAAACCCTTTATCTATACTGCCCAGAAAAACAGAGCTCTAAATACACTCTAAATACTGAGGCTCATTTTGCATCTAGAATATCTGCAGTTTACTTCTCTTCCAAGACAACTGTATTTTGAGATGAAGCACTATTAATTGTTCATACACAGCAACCAAGAATCCATTCTGGATCTACTTACAGGTGCCTTCTTGTCAATAGGTTTTATAACAAACTTCTTGTCATTGAAAGAGATGTTTCTGATTTCGCTCCAGGGGAAACCAATCTTTGGTGTCAACCTGGGAAGAAGAAAAATATTTAAGAGGTGCTGCAATTTTTCCATATTGCTTCTAAAACACAGACTTAGTGGAATTGTGGTACTTCACACAGCTCTCCCAACGAAAGCAAGACACTAACGGAAGCAAGAACCCATAGGAAGCAGGGAGCGATGCCCAGTCACCTCCCTTACAGAATCTCTTGTCACTGCAGTCAGCCTTATGGCTGTGCACTGGGGATGGCTTAGTCACGTGCCCTCTTTCAGGAGGGATGCAGCTGAAAAACCATCCCCAGCTCTTACCTGTTTCCCCTCAGTTTCCCTCATAGTCACTCCCAAGCTCTCAGAAAAAATAATCCAGGCAGCAAAACCCAATTTATAGTACCTAGGCTAAGCAATCATTTTGACCAAAGTAATTAGGGAGCAACTGAGCAACAGATCTGTCAAGGGAAGGGAAGAGAAAAACCCTCCTCAGTCAGCTCCAGTGCAGCTTCACAGGACTTTTCTTAAAGCCTAGCTTTGGACGTGCTGGATCCCTGCAGCCCCAACTGCCCAAGCAAGTGGTAGACACCCAGCACTTTGGAAGCCAGAAAGCCTAATTATAGGTGCTGGAAATAAGCATTTTTTTTTAAATAAAATAAAAATAGAAAAATTCAAGGTTAAAAAAAATTGCAACATTATTTTCAGCAGTTTATATCTATTCTGACAAACCACATAATGGAATTGCCCCATAGGGTGCCTGGATTCAGCATACAGAAGCTACACACTCAGCTGTCCCAAACACCTGCATTAAGTTCATTTCTTTCAAATCAGGGCCTAAAATCCACAGTGTGCAGAGTTTAGGTATACCGGCTGCACTTCTGGGAGGTTTCTGGTATGTCGTGGCAGGCCAAAGTAACTCGGACACTCACTGTACCTTCTATCACCTGCACAGAAGTCTACTCCACTATTTCTTCACTGCTGGGTAAGAGCCAACCCCGATACCTCCACACTGCCCTCACTACTGAAGTGCTAAACAGACATAGGCACAGGTGGCAGAAGCAGACTTTTTGTCTTTTGTTTCCTCCCCTAGGTTATGGCAAGGGTAGTAAAACAAAGAGCCCTGCTCTTTTCTTCCATGTAAACTGCTCTTTCAGCCCATCCCACTAGTCATGAAGCAGAACTTTACGCATTGGTCGTACGATGAGCTGTGCCACACAATCCTCTTCTATGGGAGAGCAGCCCTACAACATAAAGTCGAGATTCAGACTCTGAGCTCTTCCTCGCTGCTCAAGAGTTCAGATCTGCTGGTTCATTTAAAATTAAGCTTCACTTATCATTCAAGTTTTTCTTTTCTTTTTTAATTTCTCCAGACTCGGGCATATGGAAAGCATTAAGTTGTTCATCAGATCAAGTGTTTGCAAGCCATTCCAGTACTTCAGCCTTGAGATACCTGCCCAGTTCTGCAACAAGTTCAAGGGCTGGTATATTTAACTGTAATAAATTCTTTTGCTCGACCCGCCTCCAATATTCCATTTTACATTTAAGCTCACATTACCCCTCTCTTATCAAGGGAGAATATTTTCTCTAGAAAGAGCAGCTAACAATTAAGAATTATATCTTACTTATATAAGGACAACAGCAAGCATATGCCACCTTGCTAGAGCAATGCAGTATGATGAAAACGAAGACATCAGCCTTCTGAATGACAGCACGAGAAAAATCTAACCCCACCAATAGTTTCCCTGGTGCACACTGAAGTACTGATAACTACTCCCAGCAAACCGTTTGAAGACACAAGTATTTAATGTTTAGCACTTCAAGAAGCATATATCATGATGGTGAACCACTGGAGCTCTCTAAGAACCCTTTCTACAGAGCTCGTCAGTTAAGGAATAAAACTTACAATTTTAGAGGAAATTGCCTAATCTTCAAAGACAAAAAGCTATTGCCTAGCATGATTTTGCTGGGCCCAAACATTAAACAAATAAAAAACCAAATTCACAAGAAAGACATTGCTTAGCTTTAATCACACTTCAAGAATAAAACATATCCTCCTCAGAACTTAGTATTCCCTAACCTTTAACTCAGCTGCAAGATTATACAACAGCATGTGGAACACTAAGAACGTAATGAAAGAATAATGTAAGAATGCAAAGAAAATGATTTGATTAGACTAAGATTATGTAATTGTGCCAGTCTCCTTCATATTAGCTGTTTAAAAGCTTTAACCCCAGACAATACAGTGAGAGACAATCAAAATAACCAAAAATTAACTAGATTCTCCTCTCTACTGCAATTAAAAAAAAAAAAGCTTGAAAATACCTAGAAGTACTGATATTCACTGAAGTATAAAGGCTCACTCACCTATAGGATAGTCTCACTTTCCTCAAGTTCAACTTCAACAACAAAATATTTGCTTTCTCACCAGTCCCAAAGTTTTGCTCATACAAACCAGAGGAGGGGTATGTATTGCTGTTTTTCTAGTCCCTGCATCTACTCAAGACCTAATCGCTTAGTAGCAAGAGTTATGGTAGAAACATGCAGTTTATTCCAGTGCGATATTCATTTTGCAAATGCTCGATAGCTCTTTGCAGTTAAGGGCTATGTTCTGCCTCCTTTTGCAGCTCGAAAAACCTGTTTGCGTGACCTTGGTTACATAGCAAGACTAGTCATTCAAGACTGAGGTATTACATGAGCGAAACTACCTTTCTTTCAAGCGACACTCCTTGTTTTCTGGGTGACAGCACATATTAGCATTGCAGAAGAAAAAACTGCATTTCTCTTTGCCATCTCAAAAGAAGCTCCAGAGTTCTAGCTAATATTTGAGTTGTATTTAAGTCTTTTTGTATACAAAGATGTAGAACAGGTGAAATCCCCCCCTCTGTGTTACAGTGAGAGTCTGTTACAGATTCAGGAAAGGACTGAGAACCTTTAAAAAAAAAAAAAAAGAAGAAGTTCTGACAGCAGTCCTTCATTTAAAAATGTCTATTTTCCCTCCCCTTCACACTGTGGAATATTAAAAGTGACTTGAAAGCTTAGACGCAGCTGCTCACATCCTCCTTTTATGTTTATTTACAGATGTAGTCTGTCATTTCCCACCTCTTTCTCTACCATCCAATTACTAACGGCTCTGCCCTTACCAGAAAGGGCTGATTAAAACCACGTGTACCTCAGTAAGGACCTCATTTCATTCACGGTAACTGTATAGGTTAACTCCTCCCTGGATTCTGGGCGTTATCTGGCTTTGGTTCCACGTTCACCCCATAACCTGTCTTTTTCAAGGACTGGCACATAGTTTATGATAACTTCAGTACAGGAAAGGCCCTAGATGTCCAAACACTCTGCAGAGGTGTTAACCTAAGTTCTCATATTGTATTCACTGCTGGCATACCCGGCAACCTGCCTCTGGGAAAAGCTCGGTACTATCCTTATTTCAGGGTTCTTATTTATCCTTACTTTCAGGGTTCAGCTCTACAACTGTGCATGATTTATCAGACCGTGTTTTACAACAGACATCTCTTATTTTATGTGGTAGGCAGCATTAGCAGGTCAAAGATCAGGAAAGTCATGAAAGGATTAGTTTTATGCATAAATAAATTGAAAGCTCCTTTCCTACCATAGCTTCACCTCCTGTTCATCCAAAATTGGACAACAAGAAAGTTCTAAACTTTGCCCTGATCCTGTAAGTGAGAAACACCCCTTGGTTCCCACACTAGCCCTCACTCTGGGAGATCAGAGGTGAAAACAAAAGCCTTACTTGTCATCCTTTTCATAGACGTTGAGCCCCAGGGCATCAACCCCCAGCCAGAGGTCAGTTCCTTTCTTATTCTTGATTTCAAAGTAGTTGATTCCATACATCTCCAGGTCTTGGGCAATCTTCAGGTATTCCAGCATGGCATTCTCTCTGGGTGAGGCAGGAAGAAGAGTGGAGATTAGCTTCTCATTTGTCTGACTATTTCAGAAAGCGTGACGTCTTCAGAAGAAACAAGTTACTTCCCCTAAACCCACCCAAACACAGGAGATAAATTGAACATTCAGCATTTGGGAGTCACTTTAAGAGTTACTATGTTACACGAATACACGTGCCCTGAGCTTGAATACATGCACTTCCCCCCGCATCTACCAAGCCCTAATATTTCCTGAGAAAAAATTAACAACGTTCAGCTCTTCCAGTGTTTCTCCTTGCCCTAAGGTTCTGTCAACAGAAAAGATACAGTACCTAAACTTTCCCAAGTGCAAATGCTTCAATGAACTTAAGGCTAGACACACACCTTTAATTTTATCCACTCAAAGGCACCACTGATATGCTGCACCTAGGTGCAGGATTTTTAGGAAACCATCCAAGGGACTTTTCTCAGGACCAGTTCGCAAGTTCTATTGAGTTTTACCATTTGATTCAGTGCTGGACTAGAAAATACACAAAAAGAGCTCCCCTACACAGGTCACTCTTGGATTCTATTCTAAAAGCATATCGTAAAACCACAAACTTAAGGCTATTAACAAGGAGCAAAATGACCAGCCTACAGACTAATACAAAACACTCACTTGAGCATGCCACTGTGTTCAGCATGCCAAACTTGGATCCGCTCTTCCCACTGCTCTCTGGAGAGTTTGTGCTGGTCCATCACCCTAACACATGAAAAGAGAAAGTAGCAAGATTAGACTTCTTGTTCTGCCATATTCACTGATGCTGATCTTGGCTACAGCTCTACTGAAAAATTAGTCTCACTAAGAAGTCTTCCTGAAGCCAAAAGGAAGATCCTACTCAGCCCAAAGATGTACTTTGTGAAGCGGAGCAATCCAGAATGAACAAAAAATGCCTTCTTACCCTGTAAAGCCTCTTTCTGGTCACTGACCAGCAGCACGAAAGGAGTAAGAAGAACATTGCAAAAAAATCACACATGCCACAGACACCAGATGGTTAAGGTAGAGCATAAGTCAATGTCATTCCTGGAATCAGACACACTGCTCAGAGTGTCATCAGGAAGCATAAAAACAGACCAGTTTCCTGATAAGGTACACTTATCCCGTGTGAGGACGGTGTACAAGACATCCTTTCCAGATATGGTATTTCTAGGATTGCATATTATGATTAAGGACACACAGCGCAAACTTCTCCTGAAGTGACAAATTAATGACAGAAGCCTGGAGGCATTCATGCTGTCAGTTACCAGCAAGGTAGCACAGTTTAGGAAAGAAAAGCTGAGCTCCAAGTACACTTCCTCTCTCTAACCCACCCAAAGAACATAAAAGCCTACTGTAATACAGTATACGGAAATGAATGAAGGAAAGAAAAGAAACACGTACACATAGTTCAACTTAATTGCTTTCAAGGAAAGCCTATATTTAACTGCAATATAAATTCCTGACAAATAAAAAACAACAACAAAAAAAACACTGAATCAAAACTCCTTCACCTTTGGGGGATCAGACGCTCTGAACTAAGGTATCCAGGCTTGTGCACATCTTTGCTGTAGTCTCCAAATTTGGCCTGCACAGCATAGGAGCCAAGGAGAACTGCTGTTTCAGGGGGACAGTAGATCTCATCGCTGAGGATCCCTTCCTTCACCTGCAGAAAGAAGAGCTTCTGCGTGATGTCCTGGATCAGCTCGTCGGCCACATCCTCTGGGAAGAACTTGGCACGGAACCTGAACTGGAGGGGGTTCTCCTTTCTGATTTCCTGAGCAGAAACCTGAGGACAGAGACAACACAAAACTAAGCAGGGTTGCAAACAAGAGAGTAAATCACTTTTACACAGAAAAGAGACTTGGGGCGCTTTCCTTAAAGAGTATCAGTTTTCTAAAATACATTTCTGTAGCAATCTCTCTCCAGCCAACACAGGAGCCCTTTCACCACCATCTAGCCAAACAAAACTCCCTGCAGAGTTTGGGCTAAACACGCTCTAGTGCTGTATTACAATTACTTGTGACGCTAACTTCTAGAAGAAGGACACAACAACACTCCCTACCATCACTTTTCTTTAACTAGTAGAGACAAACAGGTGCCACTTTAGAGTGAAGCAACTACCTCTGCCCAGCTTATCTCCTGTTGGCCGTGCCAGCTGGCACCAGACAAGGAGGGTGCAGTAGCCTTTGTGTCTTTAGGGGGAAAAAAATTCCAAGGCTATAGCCCATAAACCACCTGCAGTTTCATATTAAGTGACTGACAGCTAATCACTGGCATTCCTTAATTCCAGCTGCTCACTGGTATGAAAACACAGGGGAGACTTATTGTGTTCTACAACCAAGCCAGTAAAATTCTGCTTGCACAGCCAGCCTTGGTCACCCAAGAACGTGGGATTTACCACGCCATATCAGACGAAAAACTCATCTGCTCTTATATGCGTTTGACAGAGAATGCCTTACACCGCACAGATATGATACTCTGGCTGCCTCTATCAAGAGAAGGAGTTCGTACTTTCATAAGAGCTGCAACTGCATGAACAAGGGTGCACTAGAAACATCTGAGTTGTGTTACAGCTACTCAGCCTGGAAGCAAACTACTCTTTCTGATCAGTGCAGCAACTGATCCTGCATAAGGAGAGGTTAAAACTGTTATAAGCCAAGATGTTCTTCCAGCCACAGCAAGTACAGCCACTTCTATACGACTAGGCACAATATCAAAGTGCTGCAGTTGCTGCTCCTCTGAGAAGTGCAACAGGGCTTTTTACAATGCAGAGAAAAAAAGTAAGCCTGCACTAGGCCAGACCTCACCTAAACAATTCCCATGGAGGTCACTAAGTTCTCTCTAAAAATAATCTATGACTTATGAGAGTTAAGGAACAATCAACAACAGGTACTAGGATTATAAAGTCACAGCCAATAACACAGTACGCGTCATGTAAGCTTTAACCTTTATCAGCAATTAGCCCAAAGTCTGTTACCTTTTTATCTAGCTTCAGCCAAGTCTGGAAGCCTTTGTTGTCCACATACTGAAGACCAAAGTACCATACTTCTCGCAAACCTATTGTTTTAACCACCTGCAACAGAAAGGTCAAAAAAGTTATTGTATTTAACACTTCACTTGTACTTGTGGTGCAGGTATCCTCTCAAGTCCCACATCACCTGCAGGTGCAGGTAACAGCTCAGACCTGCTAGTCTTGCATCTCTGAGTTTGATATGGAAGACTAAGATAAACAGTTACTTATTTGATGACAGCAAAGGCACAGGCTAAGCTCCTAAAAGGAGATTCTGGGGATCTGAGAAACTAGAAGACACAAACAGAGCGAGTGATGAGCCATCAGTTGCTAGCCTGGTACGCTGGCAGCAGGTGGTGCTTTTGCTTGCTATGCCCACCTGCACTTCTTAAAACCCTAGTCGGTGAAGCAGGCAAGTTGCTCTCACCACAGCTGATGGTGAGACATAGCCTAAAGTTAGTACTAGCTACAGCTAGTTGGCAGTACTAATGGCTCAGGTGATCCTGTCTGCTAGTCACTAAAATTCATTCTGCTGGAGGAAGCAAATGAGGGATGCGTCACACAACTGCTGCAGTAAGTTCGCTGTATGGTTTTGGGAATTAAAGCAAGCTGCAAATAGTCTCAGTCAAGAGTGCTTTAAAATATATTTTCACAGCCCAACACTAGGACAAATTTCATTTTATGCATTGTAAAGACCAGTCAGACTAAAGATCCAGAAGCATCCTCATTGCCTGAATGGCACATTAACTACTTGGACATGTTCCTTTTTCTTCAGTGGAGGAGACAGGCTAAGTTGTTCCTGACCTCCTGCTCCTGCCTGCTTGTTCCTGTTGCTCAGTAGTTTGCTGCCAGATAATCTGCCTGTAAGGGTGCGCACTAGACAGAGCCACTGATCTGTGTAAGAGTTCTGGAAAGATCCACTACACACTCACCTGGATCATTTCCTTGACATTATTTGCAAAATCACTCCTTAGATAGTGCTGTCTGCACCATCCTAGGGAGCTGATCTGGGTAGGGGGCAAGAACCATTTAAAACTACTTTGCAACTAAAGAAAGTATGACAGACTTGAGGCTGCAGTTAGATGTGCTTTAACAAGCCTCAGATCTCACATAAGGACCTGTTTCACCCTGTTTACAGTACTGCTGATGACAGTAACAGCCAGAGAGCAGACTTACTGGATCAGCCTTGCCATGCTAACTGCACCTCCTGAGAGCAGCACAGGTGTTCTGTTCCAAAGTCCATAGCAATGATTTTGGGATACTTAATTAGCTTTTGCTTTAGCTTCCCCTTATATTTTCTTACTGATGAGCTAAGAGGCAGCAGTTTGCACCCAAGAATTTTCCTGTGAGGATGAACGGGAAGGCGAACGGGGAAAAACACACCATCCTGTTGAGCAATCTGAGAATTACTGCTCGTATGATACACTGATTAACAGGCAATCGATAAAGCGTAGTGATATGAACACACCAAGAGAGCTTCATAGAAGTTAGTAGGAAAAAAATGTCACTAAGCAAACATTCCTTTAAGGATAAAAAGGTTAGTGCCTGCTGTTTGAGGAAGTGGGATAGCTCCCTAACTGAAAACTATGGGCTATATGCAGCAGGCTGATTTATATATCCTATTTCAGTAGGGCCACAAGTAACTGTTTTACATAGTCATGTTCACTGTAACTAAAGAAAGGAAAAACAAGCCCCATAGCTTTTTAAAAAGAGATAGAGTATGAAAATACTTCAGCCTTGACTTGAATAAAATTATTTTTCCATCCTTCCCCAGATTGGCTTGTTTCACCACAGAGCTACCAGGTTTTCTGACCCTTCTAAAAACACCTCTAATCTTCAGTACTGGATTTTACTTAACCTATCAGAAAAGTAGTGGTATGTTGAGTGTGGTACTTCGTGCTGCACAAAAATAGTGCTGCGATGTTGTTAGAATGAAGTGTTGCATAAATCAAACAATTGTTATCAGGTCATTTTCTCTGAGTGTTATAGGGGAGGGAAAAAAAAAAGTACATTTTCTATAAAATAGAAAGCTTAGAAGTTGTAGTCCCTCATGTTCATCCCAAAACCTAAAGGCAAGGAAGGAGAAAGTATTAAGCTAAACTTCATAGTTTGGCCATTTAGGGTCAAATAACAAGAACAAAGACATGAACGTTTCCAGTTATCAGCTTATACTCTGGCAAATGGTTTGTAAGCTTCCTCCATGGCAAAACAAGGAAGAATTAAAAACCAAGGCATTTCTTATTCTTACAATGAGGAGGGGAGGAAGCACAAAATGGCAAATCTTAAGTCAACCCATTCCACCCAAATGGGCAAAGAACATCCCGGAAGCGCATAGGATTGGTTACAGCAACAAAGTAACTATGAGGTGGAGGAGGAGGTCTTGAGGTACAGTAGGGCTACTTTTACAGCCTATGTACTCCGCAATGAGGTAGAGTACGAGCCCTTTACATCAAGGATTTCAGAGACATCACAGAAGTCAACAGAAGCACTCCTGTGGAAAAAGCAAATAGTATTTGGTTTTGCAGTAGACTCAAAACTGATTTAACTATGCTGAGGGCAGAGCTTAAGTCATGTTCATTCAACAGAACTAGGCTAGTTCATGTTTAAACAAGGGCTTTCAATTCTTTGGTCATTTTATGTTTTCTTGGTCAGATTATCTGTCCCAAAGGAACACTGCAATTGCTTTAAGAAACTATTTTAACTGACAGCCTGCAGTGCTTCACCTACTCGTGCTGGTCAGACCCCCACTAAGGCACTGTCTCCCCATGTCACTCCCAGAAGCTGCCAGTGGCCCACTCCCTCTCATCCACTTGAATCTTTCCTTCGTCACCAGAAAGGTACCAGGTTCCCTGGGCCAGCCAACAGGACATACTCCAGCTAGTTTCTCAGCCCGTTACATAGGTTCTTGGAATACCTCAGAACATCACACTGTAGCCTCTGCAGAGGTCTGCCTTGAGCAGACCTGAACTGAATAGTCACAGGTTTCACTGTTTTCCCACTCCTTTTGAAGGGGGTTATGATCCACCTTATGTGCAGGGTGTACTTAAGCTAGCAAAGCCACTAAAGCACAAGGGCATTGCTCGAGTAATTCTGCTTGCTGACAGCCAGAGCAAGAAATCATCTTGTGGTTTTTAAGAAAAGCCTACATCAACACCCTTTCCCTCCCCCGTCCCACAAAGTGGTTCTGCAGTTCAAGTTGAGCCACTCCCCATACCTGTGAAAACCTGTTGTCTCCATGGACTTTATCTGAGCACAAACTCCACCCAAGATAAGGCTCTAGTAAGAGTTGCACAGCTGAACTGAAGAGAAGATATCAGAACAGTTGCAGCTAAATATAGTCTTCACCTTCCCAATTTTGGGCTGCACAGTTTACCTAAGTCTCTCTTGATGTGTAGTAGTGCACCCCAACAAAAAATAGGCTGCTGGTAGGACTTTCCAATCTCAGATTTTAAGCCCATCTCAAGCTATGGGACGTAGGGACCAAATCTTCACGAGGGAAGATTCATGAAGGATATGAATCTTCATATTCTATCCCTAGCGTACTTGCTTGCATCATTTCTTGCACTGGCTTTGGGAAGTCGCAACAATACAGGCAAAGAACTAGAAGGATCTTGGATCTGAAGCATCCTGCCTTCTCCTACGTTCTCAGGAGTCCGTGCTACTGAGCTAGAGGTCAAGGAAGTAGTTTCTCTTCTATCACAAAGACGACCCTGACACTTTAACAGACACAAACATTAGTGATATATGGACAAAATCCTTGTTGAATCTTAAGTCATAAGGAACATAGGACACATTTGCAGTGTGTGGTCTAAGGCATTCATCTTAAAAGCCTGGCTTTCAGTCATTCAGATTGTTGTACCCTCAAAGATGAGGCCTGTGTTCTGATTTTGGGTAGCATGGAAGAGAGGGGATCTGTCACCCAGGTGCAAGGGTAATCAGCAAGAAATGGAAAGTCAAATACTGAATGCTGGTTCAATAAAAATGCAGGTGTTTCATATGCATTTCACCAAACTTCCAATAAATCCCACCTCAGTAACAATCAAAAGGAATTCAGGCAAGAAATGTAATGCTAAATACACAATTTTAGTACTAGATTTTGTACTATGAAGTTCTGTAGGAATTATAGTTTTGTTTCTTCCTTTCACTCCTTCCAAAAAGTCACTAAATGTATTTTTTTAAAATAGTTCTCACTGAAAATCTGCACAGTTGTCATAAGGCCTAGCAAGTTCTAGCTAACTTACTGAAATGAGAAATGGTACCAATAATAGCTTGGGGGAAATTAATATTGTTTAGTCAGTTCTGCCTACTTGATTTAAAGCTCAACCAACCTTTGCTATCAGAGGACAAGGGGAGAAGTGTAAAGGAATTCCTGCAGTGCTTCTTAAACAACTTAATACGTGTAATTGTAGTTTGCATAGATCACATCTTTGTTTTAAGAGTTTGAGCAGGAATATCTAAAAGTAAGCTTTTATTTATTTTTTTAAACAGTTTTACAAGAGCAAGCTACTTAAGAAAAGCATAATAAAGTCTTACAGAAAGTGTTCTTCATTCAGTTTAGCTGTCTTCACCTGATCTTTTGCAAGTGTATCTTCAAAGAGACCTGCACAACTTGTTAATGCAATAGCAGGAAAAGTAGCAGTAAGGAAGGAGATAGACTTGGCTGCTCATGTCCTCCTCCACTTCAAGTCTCTGCTTTGTCCTGCTGCACAGGGGCTTCTTACAAGGCATGCTGCTATAGTTTTTGCATGCAGATCACAAACTTCTGTTTTTCTTGCAGTTTAGCAAACACATATGGCAAGTAGCTACCTCCAACTCTTCTTCTGAATGAGTGCAATGATATTCACGTTCCTTCAGAGAACGCCGCGATATCCACCTTCAACTGTGAAGACCCGATTCTAAGGTGTTCTATTCACAAGGACAACATTTCAACTTTAGAATTTGAAAAAAGTTAAGCTGTATTTCAAAGAGGTGCATTTTTACACAACAGCTAACAACTGTCTAGGTATTTTAAATCCCTTATAACACTTCATCACTCCGTGTTGCTAGGCAGACAGGTACGACTGGAACATAACATACCTGTAAAGATTTTTTGCTTGTTTCTTTGACTGTGATGGAATTTAGAGACCACGGTTAGGACCAAGGCCCTTTGATTAGGGGGTTGCAGAGCGAGCAGGGCAGGGGGAAGGGGAGAGGAGAAGAGGAAGGGGTTGTCAGGCAGGGAAAAAGGTAAGCCTGTAATCTAGTCTTTAAATAGAAAAAAGACACTTTAGTGTGAAACATACTTCAAGTTTAAGCGATAAGAGCCCAAACCAACCCCATTACTGACCTGGTCAAAAAGCTGTTTGCCTGTAGTATTTGGCTGGATGGCAAACTCCAGCTCTGCATCCATAGTAACAACTCGAACATTGATCTAAGAAGAAAAACAAAAAGCATTGTTTAAGAGGTATTGAAAGCTACTTTTCAGTGTTAACACAGTACCTTTGTGTACAACACAGCCACCATGCCCTTGATGCACTGCCTTAACCTTTATAACGTACACACTTAAGTCCCAATTAGATTTTTGTTATCACACTGGCAAACTTAATTGGGGCACTGACTTTTCTGGCTTATCCAGATTGCTTTGCAGGTTTTCCTAATCAGCACAGAATTGGATTGAGTTTCTGGTTAATTGAGAAGACATTTTAGAGTTGATTGTTTCTAGGCATAGAATCTCCTGAAGTGAGGTTTCCCATGAGTGGGCAGCAAAGTTGCCTGCAGGTCATCCCTTGGATTATGAAGGGCCCTAAAGACTAAATTAAGTTTAAGATTTACAGTTTAGCCCCCATTTATATTGGAGCTGGAATTAATCTGAAATTTTAAAGGCAAAAGATTGCGGATCATTCTTACAAAGCAATCACCATTGATCCAATTCACATTCATTCTTGCACTCAAAAATCTACTCAGCACATAACTGCTGTTCTTTATGGGTATTAAGTGATACTGCAGGGTTAGAGTTCACTAATAGCCATTGCTTGTGAACAAACAGCATAAGCCACAAGTAGACTGAAAGAGAAAGGGTACTATTGTAGGCAGAAGGCAAGAGAAGTTAACTAGTGACCAGAAGTAGTTTGTTAGCTAATGAACTGATTTAGTTAATCAGGAGATAAAAGCAGCAACCATGCTTGCAAGGTAGAGTAGAAGGAGCAAATTAAACAATCCCTTTTTATTAGGGAATTTGGCAATCTTCACTTTAGAAGAATTTTAAAAAGTGAGAAAGAGTGTGCAAGTTTCCAAGATCTCCCTTCCCCAACTGCAGCATGTGGGATCCATGGGGAAGCATGGCAGTGCACTGAAGAATCTTCCCCATGCCTTAAAAAGCAAAGCTTTCCCAAACAGTATTTCCAGAGTAGCAAGAGGGGGAGTGCAGATACCAAGGTCTCAAGAACAGTAAGCCTGTCGAGTTGAAGATGTGACCTTAAAAAGCTCCTGTTGCCTAATCCCATTCAACAACAAATCCCTAATCATATTCTAATCCCTGTCTACCCCCCTTCAAGAAAGCATATGCTCATAATCTGCATTTTTGTATTGTGCAAGAGTTATTTGTACTTCTGGCTGAAACACCACTGTGGGTGTAAAATAAGTATTACTTTAGAAATAAAAGAAATTAAAAGGACATGCTTCCCACTCTTTACAGAAAATCTGTAGGAAGTTGGCTGACCACAGAATTTCCAGTTGGTACCAGAATGCTCTTCTCTTACTCTATCACCTAAATGGTTATTTGCTATTTAAAAAAGAAAAAAAGAAAAGAAAGAAATATGCTATAAGTGTGAAAGAAGGTAAGTGCTTGGTTATCCAAAAGCTTCCAAGGACACCTGGGGCATGCAGTAAAGATTAATTTCTGTGTTTTCTCAAAGGGGCTGAATGGCCAGCAGGATAAAGAGGAATTCCCTGGTGTGCAGTCAGACAAGCTACCAGTCATATGACAGGCAGAGAAGACACAGCACATCTAGTAATTGTCATTTAAATGAGTTGATGACTGTCCAGGAAAATCCTGCGAGTGTCCTTCCTACACATTAAACCCTCTTACTTTTCCTCTCCTAATTAAAGTCTTAATTTCAACAAGAACATCATGTTTTTGACAGTATTTCTATAAGGATTTCCTACAGCCACTCCACACAAACTTTTGGCCTCAGAGGAAACGGTGATGAAGTAGGCAATCACAGCCTAAACCACTTAAAATCCTGGTTTAGACAATCTGAAAGCACCTTTTTATCTGTCAGGCTAAGAGGAGATCAAGGTTGCATTCAGCTCAGACCATATGAAACTCTCCATAGCACCAAGGCAATTAAATCAAAACCCAGGATGATTAAACAATTCAAGATATTGTTGGGGAGTAAGAGGGAACAACTCTGGCAGTATCCCAGGATTACAGCTGAGGCCATAACCAGAAAGAAAGCAGTTGTTGATTGCCTCAGAACACAGGTGGGAGGGAAGAGTGCATTAAAAACTCTTATTTTGTGTGTAATTGTCACATGGACATAACATGCAATAAATCCTAGACAGTAAAATCTAACTTCCCATTTTGTAGGCAGATGCTGTAAACTTATGATTATACTTTTATGCTCAAGACTAGCATACTTAAAATGAATAAAAACTAGGGCCTTAGGAGATTTGTGTACTAAAATATTACTTTTTCCACCACATAAGGCTTAAATATATCTTCCTTAGAATGCATAAAATCGCTAACAAATTTGATCCAGAGTGGGGAAAAAAGCCATGCTGTTGGAAAGGCAATGATATTTGCATTAAAATAAAAACAAACTCACTCACTCATGAATCATAAGAGACAATATAAACTGAGGAACTTAATCCACTGCACTCTACTGAACGTTAATCCTACGACCTCAGACTATTCAGTTGACTAACATTACCTAGGCTTCCAATTGGGACAGGAGAGTGGAAGTAAAATGAAAGGTGAAACTGGAGAGAACTTAAGTATATTCTTTAGATAATGGCATCACTACAGAAAGTTCTTGTACTAGAAGTTATAGGAGTTAGAAAAGGGTCTTTCTTGCTTTTAGCAATGTCCTCATGTCTTGGATTTATTAAACCATCCCTCTAATGACTAAATCAGTAGTTTAATCCATGGGACAGAGCAGCCTTTCACAAGCTGTGAACCACACAAGTATCTATTCTGGAAAATTAAGAATGCCATTTGAAAAACAGAATCAGAAAACATTGCCTCTCAAGTAGGCAATGTGCTGCCAGTCAGCTGAATGTCCACATATTCTCTGTTTAAGATCCAGGACCCAGAAAGGGACCCAAGACCACCTTTCAATCCCTCCCTCTCATAAACGGTTCCCAGATATGCCGGACACCAGTCAGAAAAGCACCTGTAAATGCACAAAGTCTGACACCACTACGGCTTGTTAGTTCAGAATCTATTTCTAGTTGCTGCCAACACGGTACCTGTGGGGTTGACAGTCCACCTCCCGATATTTAACTGCTCCATTGTCAAACATCCTGTACTGAAGGGGAAAAGGAGGATGGGCAGGAACCCCTCTTCACCCTCAGCCCACCTACCCAGTAAGCCATTTGCAGAGCATTTCATGTTCTGATGCATAAAATCCAATTGCCCTTAAGTTCACTTGCATCATAAAATGGGTCAGTGAAACCATAAAGTTGTGCAAGTCATTTAAAATTCTTCACAATTTATTTCTAGTGAATCCATAAGATAAAAGGCAGTAAATACCAACTTATACACACAACAGGAGAAACCAGTATTCTATGCGCATATCCTTATCATTATGCGGCTCTAAATACCTCAAACGATGCTCAGGAATGCCTTCTTCCTCTTCGCAAGGAAGGATAAAGACTAGAAGCTCTTAAATAGCAGGTTTGCAAGTGCAAATGCTTGTGGAAATATCTTTCCAAGCTTTGGTAATCAGCATGGCGATAGCCTAGATAAGCATGCTTTCTTTCTTCAGTTGCTGAATATCTGGAAATCCTAGGTCAGTGGTTAGTACACGTACATAGATCAGCCACGTAGTACAGAAGGCATTAGGGTTTTCTGAAGTGCCACACCTGCACAGCACACACTGAAATAGGTGCATACAAGCCTGTTAAGACTTCCTGCATGTATCCAGACTATCTATGTAGCACATGGACACAGTTCTGCCTATGAAGTATCAGGCCTTAACAGCAGCTAAAGAGGGAGTAGTAGTATTAAGAATTTGGCAGAAGTCAGTCTGGCTTGCATTATCACTTCTACAGGTCTGTACACAATTTCTGCTTTTCCACCACACAAGCGACAACTACTATCGTAGCTGTAAGAAATAACAGACAAACTTTTCCCCCAGAGTTGCAATGCACCTGCATGAAGTAATCCCATTTCAATCTTGGCAACCAGACCTGTTTGTAGATGTGTACACTGATTAGGTTTCAGCTAATAGGAAAAGCTATTTCACGTAGCAGCACCAGGAAGGACACTAGAACAGCTCTCTGTTCACTTGCCTCCTATGTAGTGGTGTTTGTTGGTTCCAGGCCCAACAGCAAAGAAGGGAGACCACATTGACATCAGCACAGTATCCATCAAACTGAGAGTTAACTGATGGAGTAAACATACCGCCAGCTCAGGAAAACTATTTGGAGAAAATTCTCAACTTCCATTAGGAAAAAACCCCCTAGAGGCTCCAGCCCTCAGAATTTTCTTGATGACACTTCAGTGTCCGAATTTCTCCATCTTCCAAAAGTTACTGAAGGCAATAGCTAACAGTTTAGAGAATGAAGAGGGGAGAGGACTGTTCTGGGAGAACAGGTAGCTTAAATAACCCAAGCAACTGGAGAGGCATTAGATCAGTTTATTATACTAACCTTCAGTACTTGACATGTTGGTATTTATAAGAATACAGCACCTAGAACCACCTCTGTTTCTTCCAACAGAATAACTTACCTAATGGATCAAGCCTGATCTAGTAATATACTTGATGTTGTCTCATTTGGCATAGACTAGGTACATAAATCTGAGCCATGAGAAATTAGGTACACAAATTGTTATTCAGGTGTAGTAAATCCTGCAGGGATTCTGTCAAATCAGGAGAGAGTTTCGTGAATATCAAGCCGATATCAATTCTATCTGGTGCTGCAGGATTGCTGAAGTGAGACTTCCCTCCCCGGTGGACTCAGCACCTACACCTTGCTGGAGGTACTTGAGACACACACGTTCTAACTTTCGCTCACCAAGGGCTTAAACAGGGGTGGGTCAGTGGTGAGAGTAGGAAAATGTAAGTATTCTCATGGTCCCTGAGAAGGCAGCGTACACTTGTAAGTCTACAAATTGCACCCAGCCAAGAACTAAAAATAAGCTGTTTAGGAGGACGGGGCTAGAATTCAAAGATCTTGGTAAGTCAGAGAAATAGTTAGAAGGTTTACACTTGGGGAGGTGAGAACGGACAAGAGACAAATAAGTGACCAAATCACAGGCTGGCAAACAATGGACTACAGCAGGTCTGTAGACAAGGATGTGGTCTGTTATAATCCCTAGACAAACATCACATTTCCCAGCGTGATGCTATTACATAGAAGGAAACATTGCATTCTTGAGTATATTTGTCACAGGAAGCCTTAGAGAAGGTGGCTATTCTGCTCTGCTTGCCTGACAACTTGCCAACTGGAACGCTGTTATCCAAGTGTGGATGCTTCTGTTGGTAGGGGGCAAGTTAATCATGGGAAGTCAGCACTACAACGCAGGTCAGGTTTTTTTCCCCCCCCTAAACTGTGGGAAACAATGGGTTTTGTTAGCCTGTCACCAGTTATAGATCTCTTCTAAAAAGGAGTCATCTGAAACACGAAATGTTTACAAAGAGAGCCAGCAACTTAAACGAACAAGGAGGGGAAAAAAAAAAAAAAAAAAAAAGTATTTCATTTTGCAGACAGTAACAGGAAAAGAAACAAAGAAACAGTAATTGCTGGAGTGGTAACATATTGGGATACTATATAACCACTTTCATGCAACCTTGCCCAACATCCTTTGCACCTGCCCCCACCTCATTGTGCCTTTTGGGGGGGGGGGGGGGAGGGAAGAGGATATCCAGAACACTGCCCCCAAGAAGCTCGAATCAGAGGACAAATTACAAACCTTTTGGGACAATCCGATTCCTGATTCAGAGAGCGGTGAAGAGATGTACGGCATGATATGGGGGAAAGCTCTTCAATATGAACCACATACATCTCCACTCCTCTGACGCCAGAATCCTTTCAGCGCTACCTGCCCAAGGTCTGGTATTTCGGAGAGGGCAGCGGCAGCACAGCAAAATAGCCTCAAGTGCCTTACTGACACGCACTTAACTGACAAGACTATATCTACACAAGCATTCTGCGCTGACTTAACCAACCCAGTTTCTCAACATACCTTGTTTAAAAAAAACAAAAACCAAAACCAAAAGAGACCTGATTGCGAACCAAAGGACGTATTTGGTTTCAAATCTCATTGTGCTTTCACATTGTTTCTGCATTACAGATAAATGGGAACATTAAGTCACATTCCATTGAAATTCCTCTGAGTTTATGAAGCAGAGTTGGATGCTACTGCATTTGCGACTGGTAAGAGAGTTTGATAGCCTGCCTTCCAGTCCTTAAAACCTTGCTCACCTTCCCTTGGTGTGTGTGTGGGGGGGGGGGGGGGGGAGAGAGGAGGAATACCACTGAGGGTAAATATACGGGTATATAATAAATTAATGTCAAAAGCTAGTACTTCATTTCAGATTGTCCAGCATGATTGTTAATATCTACCAGTCAACTTCAATGCTCATGAACATAATTTTTTGTAATCCTCTTCAGCATTTAAGAAGCAATAACTATGTCAGCAATACTTGATGGAAATTTCCTAAGTTTACTCAAGGCAATGGAAGTCCAATTTGCTACTTTCACGTAAGGTGAAAAAAACCTTATGAAAACTTATGCAGAGACTTTTCTGAAGAGAAAAATTAAGCAATGTGAGGGAAAGCCAAAAAGGGAATTTTAAAGGAAAATTTGAGAGCTAAAGACTCTTTTGGATAAAGAGAAAAAAGGAAGGGGAAGGAAAACCTTGAACACCCGAATTAGGGCAGCCAACCATAAATTCCAGTTTTAGTAAGGCAGGTTGAATTTTCTGAAGAACGTCCTCCTCGCCTCCCCAGCGTAACAAACAGATCACAAGAAAACCAATCCATCAAGTTTTATTTTGAGGTCAGGTCACTTGACTCTTCCTTGTGAGATAAGGCAAAACCTTGCACGTATTTAGACACAAAGATAACCCCAGAATATGAATTCTAACCTTTTCAGTTTATACTTAGAGTAGGAGACACCATACTAACTTACATACCTATCTCACCTTCCTTAACCAAAGCCTGCTATTTCTTCTGTCAGCATGTAATAATACTGCAGAGCAGGCATCTGTGCAAAAAGCAGAGAAATAAAGAACTGAAATACAACCATGGCTTATCTTAGTTCAAAGAGTTACACTCTATATGCCAGAAGATCATGCAGATTACATGTAAATATGGGATGTGTGCATGACCCTGCACCTCTCACAGCCCTTGCTCTCAGATGACTACACCTCAGCTTCAGATTTTCAGTGTTCTCTGCCTCTGGTCAGCTCTGTACAGTTACCACTAATATTTCAATGAAACAGTAAAGCCCATCCAGTGCTCTTCCCAGAAAAGGCTTTCTCCAAAGTTTCCCTCACCTCTATCCCAAGCTGCATCATTCTGTCTCCAATTATGGAGAAGTTTAAAAATTGTGGCACAGTTTCCCCAGGTCTTAACAAGATATAAAAGCAACATAATTTAACCCTGAAAGGCCTGAAAATATTGCTTTTATAGTTATAGTTAGAGAACCCAGATGCTTTTCATGCAAAATACCTAATCCTATTTTCTCTGAGGGCTGTCTGAACAGTTTATTTTGAATACAGGCCAGGGCAGGAACTGGCAGGAGGGTTTAAGGTGTTCTACTGAAAAAAGACTAACATCTGTTTTAAGGAAACTCTGATGCTGTATGATATCGCATTAGCATTGCGGGAATATTTATATACAAGTAACAGTTCTTTCTTTCAACCACACACAACCAGTTCCAGTAAGGTCATCACGGCACAGCTCCTTGTATGTGCAAGTTGCCCTCAATGGATGCTAGTATGGATTTAAGAACATAGACTGCAGCAACAATTGGTCCTTTGTACCTAAAGGATAAATACAGATGGAAACTGCGGGCCACTGGATCAAACTCCTTCATACCCAGACTATTTTGTCATGACAGCTGTTGCATCCCATTAAATACAATGCAGTTGCAAGACTAAGGCTTTACATGTGAGGTTTAAATAAAGCTCCCACAACCAATCCACAAATAAGCTTTGTTTCAAAAAGTCAGTCAGAGTCCAGAAGGACTCTGCGGTCCTTTGTGGCCTTGCATGAGTTAGAAGTATCAGTATGGGGGAAACTGTAGATAATACTGAGGTTTAAGCTCCCAAGTTTTATTTTAAAGTCTTTAAAGCCATTTAACCTCTTCAATATTTATATCAGCCAGCTATGAGATAACACAAGCCTTCTGCAATTCACACAAGAGGGAAAGAAAAAAAAAAAGCTTGAACAACTTTTAGTCCTTGCCTGTAATATGAACCACAATCCATGGCTCAAATACCATAACCAATATCCATAATCCAAACACCATTTCATACCTGTGTTTTCAATTCAGAAAGAATAAGTACACAACAAGTTACAGAGAAGCTGCACTCCACAGCACCAAGCCGCAACAAACCAGAGCACCACCCAAAGATGTGGATAATAAGTAAAAATATCATAGCCTAAGAGCTTTCCATGAATCCAGTCCCCCAAACTGGGGTCTTTTATTCTGATGTTTATGAAGAGGCACAGATTCTAGAGAGCAGCATGTATATGAAAAGCTGCAGACAGCAGAGTCAAAAGCCTGACAGATTTTCACCTTGAAACACAGCCTACCAGGACACAGGACTCCACATTTTCTGGTAGACTCTATATGAGCAGCACAGAGTCTAGCTTAAGGTACAGCAATGGTTACTCTGAGTTGAAAGGGTGGCACAGTAGATTTCAGGGGCAGCAGGAGGCAAACACAAGGAGAGGCTATGACTTACTCCTAAGGATTATGCCCTGAGAGTTTGAGGGGGGACAAACAACTGGCTGTTGGATACATGTTCTCAACAACCATGCTCTTCCCTGAGGACACATCACAGGATGCAAAGAAGGATTTTTTTGTGTGTGTGTGTTTTTTGTTTTTTTTTTTTTTTTCGTTTTTTGTTTTCGCTCAGAAGCGAACTGGAGAAGATCAAGGATTTTCAAAGGCATGGAATGATTCCCAGGCAAGGAACAACTAAGCCACCTAGGACTTAGCTTGGAAGAAAGCTAGCTGAGGCTAGAACATAACAGCGTATAAAGTCATGAGTGACTGGACAGCGTGGATAAGGACCAAGCACTACTGCCTTTATCAGCGGAAGAACTAGGGGGCATCCAAGCTGGTCAGTTCAGAACAAGAGAAAATAGTTCTTCAAATAATGCTGTAGCAAGGACTTTAGCAGATAACTTTTTCAAACAATTTGAAGGTTATCTATGAAAACCTTTGTTACAGCCTATTGCAGATATTGACTTTCACATGGTTTCAAGGGGACACTGGACAAATTCATGGGAAGGCATCAGGTAACTTGGTATATAGAAACTTTCAGCATTCAACACTTTGCAGCTCAGAACAAGAGCAACAGCACATACCTTCAAATACTCTTCCCTTCTGCATTGGCTTTTGGCCAACATTAACTGCATAATATCAGGTGAGGGGGACTTCGTACCTGACCTGGCAGGGACATCTGCTGTCTTGTAGAAGTGAAAGTGCAGAAAGAAGGTGAACAGCTTTTACATGAGGAGAAATAACAGTGTAATGAATCTCACTGGGCCAGGTAATAAGGTATCTTCATTTTGTGTTCTAGTTACAAATACGTTTGCCACAATGAGATCTGTTGCTTGGATAAGTCGTCCTTCACTTTTACCTTTTTCACAATTAGGCTCTTTTGCTTTACCTTATGAGCTTCAGTAGAGCACATTGCACAGCACTTGCAAAATTTGAGTGGGATTATGTGATGTGATCACCCATCAGCCTGATCTACCTCCCATGTACTTCAATGATTACACTTCCAGCCAAGGCACTTCAAACAGTGTGCAACAGCTACTATTTGCTCCCAGATGAAGGTAGGCCATTGCAAGTCCTGGAACAGCAGCTAAACTGCTACTAAAGGATTGCACTCTTGAGAAACTGCAGGTAATACTGACAGGAAAATTGTTTGGAAAAATCAGCGAGATACCCCTTTTAATCTCTAAAACAGCATCAGGGCTGTATCCCTTCTGAGATGAAACTTGTCTCAGGCCCTTCACTACTGAAGCATGGACATTCAACAAAAAATGCACCAGTGATTCACAAAACTCAGGGTGGGTTGGGGCAGAAAAACTTTCAGAAATTTGCCTGCAAGGCTATACTAGTTTTTAAAGGGAAAGTTATTCCCTCCCACACTGAGATCACCGAATATCAATTAAGCAAACCCACCTGCCAATTCACATCACATACTCTGTGCATCAGGAGCTGGCTAGTGTCAAATAGGGTAATTCCATATTTGCATCTCAAAGCCAGCTGAGAGCTATGGGCTACCTTGTGGAGGGGTCCCAGCATCTCGCCCACCCAGAGCTGCACCATATGCATCCAACTGCAACAGTCATTGGTCATCAAGCAGTAAGGTTTCTCTTGCTTGCTTGGCTAGAATATGAGCCCTGCATTTTAATCCTTACACACATTTTTTATTTTAACTGACAGCTGATGCTCATCAGTCTCAGGTGAACACATGGCTGCGAGTCACATTCTCTCAAAGATGAGAGCAGATGTGGAGAAATCAGGTGATCTTTGAAGTAGGGACTAGGACAAGAAACAAAATCTAGATCTCAAGAAACAAGCAATACAAAGACAACATGGTTAGCCTGCTGCACTGAGCTAAGCCTTGTCTCTTCACTCGCAGAGTCAGCAGTTACTTTCTCCCTTTCCTAGGGAGGAAAAGATCCTATACATTGCTCAAGAAACACCTGCAACTTCAGTTGCTTCAGCAAAGAGCTGCACTTCACAGCTCATAGGCTAAATGTTACCTAATGCTGAAAAAGCAGGCTTCAAAGCAAGCACACAAAGCAACTATAATATATTATTTAACACAGCTTGTAGTGCGCTTCAGTGATCTTAGGCAGCCTTGCTTCCCTTCGAGGTCAACTGAGCGATTATAGGATCTACAGTGTGCATAACACTCCCCGGACAAAGTGCCAAACAGGAATGTCATGGATGCAGGAATGTTCAGTGGTCATCAAGAAGCCTTATTCTCGAAAAGTCCTGATCTACCATAGCTTGTTTTTTTAGTGGATAGAGGAAGATGGTAATGTGGGAGGAGGGAGAAGAGTAGGAAGGCTTATCCCCTCCCTTCCCCCACTCTTTAAGAAGGCTAAAAAATTCTTTAAGTAGTGACTAATACAACAGTTAACACACTTGATTTTGCCACAGCAGCTAACATCCTAGAACAAACTGACCTCAGAAACACTTACTTACTCAACTCATACGGTAATTCAGTTTTGAGCACCATTATGAGCTCATTCTCTTATTTCTTTAGTCATCTGAACTACTCCCCGAATTTACTATTAATAGAATCCACTGCCTTCCTTTTGCAGCCATGAGTGGGAGTGCTTGAACTTGGCAAATGTAAGCTTCCCTCTGTTTTGCACCAGAGTACCCACTTCCTGAGTATCAAGCGCACCAAACAATATTACCTAATGGTGCAATTCATGCTTACATGGCAAGGATAAAAACTTATTCCAGGCTAAAACTACAGTTAGCCATGAGCTGAGAGTGTTTTTTAATCGGTCTCATCCACAGTAATATTACACTCCTACATTTAGGAGTGCTTAGTAGAAAACTGACGGAACAGGTTTATTATGAGCTTTAGGATATGCAAAAAGTAACCTGCATTTCAGTCCAGTTACATCAATCTGCTGTGAAGAACTGGAAGATGAAAACTTATGTGAAGAGTTTTGTTTTCTGCAGCTAGCAGATATGTAGTCAAGAACAAACCAGATGTATTTGTGAAATCTGAACAGTTATTACTTCTATTTAGAATGAATTCCCATCACTAAGCTTACATCTCTTCTGGCTGGCTTACGACAGCCTGGTTGAATTCTAATGCCGTAAGCTGTTTACAGAGTGCCAAAGGCCTGGCTAAAGACTTGCATGTTGTCTTCCAGTTCTTTTCCAGAATTCATGTATAATTCAACATCAAACAGGTATGGAGGACTTGTTTAACCACTTAACACCAAGCACACTAGCTCATTATTAATAACACAGTGCTGGAAAAAACCTTCCAAGTCTTCCATTCCAGTTCCCTGCTCCTACAGGCAGATGCATTAAATTGCATCCTTGTCAAGCTTTATCTTAAGGGACATTAAATCTTGGAATAGTCTCCTAAGACCACTAGCACGGGCAAGAAATTGAATTGCCCTAATGTTTAAAAGTCTCCTAAGCCATGAGTTTGCTTAAAGCAGTTCATCCTCCTCTTTAGCATTTAAACTCTTCACATTTTATACAGCTGAAAGCAACCTGTTTAATTCTACCAGACTAAACAAGCCAAGCAGCCACCTTTCACGAGGAGGCTTTCTGCCTCCCGTCATCCCAAAACCCTCTCTGGGTTCTGCTTTGAGTTCATTTTTTCTGCCCAAGAATGACCAGAAGATGACCACAATACATTCAAGGAAGTATTTCACCAGCACCTTCTATTAGTGCTTTCCATTAAAGAAACTTCATGCATTATAGCTCACATAGACAAGGCAGTCATCCTATCACTAATTAACCTACATCATTCTCTCCCATATAGAGAGACCTTCTTCCCCCTTTCCTGCAAGTTCAACTATTGAAATAGGATCCCATTACTCCTTTCCTTCAGTCCTCTCCATATAGTGGCTTCTGCATCAGTAATAGCCCAACAGCATGGCATTAGCAGATTTCATTAGTATGCTCACCTTTCTGAAAATAGGCCATTAATAAAAGTATTGGATAAGGCTGCCTCTTGATACGATCCAAGTATTTTCCTCTGTGCCCGACCGCACTTACTGCTGTCCTCTTTGGAGAGGCTTACTCACATGCACACAAGTATTGCATATTCTTGTGTGACACTACACCAAACGCTCTACTGCAGCTTAAACGAAGCTGACTTCATTTTCTGAAGCTCTTAAGTTTTTTCCTGAGAGGAAAAAAAAACCCACCCTCAATAAGGTAAAGAACACTGATAGGTCAGATCACATTAACAGAGCTATAGAACAGATATCACATTTCCGTCTCCTTCTGTAAGTAATGTTCATTAATCCTCAGTCATGCAGTACTGTCCACAATTTATTAGACCCATTTGTTCTGCAAGAGGGTTTAATTCAGCTACAATGCTGTCCCTTTAATGAATCATACAGAAATAGACTAATACCATACGGACCTAGGGAAAATGCAGTGAGCACACAGGCACTCCTGTAGTGAAAAGGAATACAAAGCCGATCAAGTAAAAAGTTTATTTAGCATTTCATTTATTTTCAGATAGTACAGCAAGATTTGGACAAGATGACCTCTCTTGTACTTCCCCACGTAATAACTCACCATTCGTTTAACCTAATGAATCACTATGCTAGACAGAAATGCATTTCATCAACAGCTCAAATAAGTGATCTCAGCTGAAAATACAGTAATTTGTACAAAAATTTAAACATTTTTAGCCTACTGCAGAGATCTTGTTACTTCACAACTGTCACACTTTGCAGAACATCCATGCTAAATTACAAATTGAAACTGCCTGAAAGCATTTATATTAAAAATATTTATTTCAGTTATTTTCTGGATAGTTAGAATTTATTTTGAGCGCTGTAGACATGCATCAGAAAAATCCAACTAATTACTTCAAATATGGCTACAGAATCTGGAATACAGTCAATTTTCTAGCACTTTAGTGATCATGTATTTTAGTTGAAAAACCCCCAGTGTTCTAGTGTTAGTGCACTTGTTGTTTGATTACTGTAAAAGAAGAAACTTCAAAAATGATGCATAAGGTCTGCTCGAGTGCTTATTTTTTGTTAAAACAACAGCTTCAAAGATTCAATTTAATGGGTTTCTTGCTAAAGTTTTGGTTACTGATTGCAAGTCAAGATTTTAAGATGAAAAATTGATGACCAAATTGTCAGCGTTCACCCATAGCAGCATGAAATCTGCAGGCAATGTTATATTTACTTACACCAAGCAGAAACAACACATGCAGACATGTGTGGAAAATAAACATTAAGTATTCACATCAAATATCCAAGAGAAACTAAGGCTGCTTCTTTGTGCTCCCTAGGAGTTTATACTGTTGTTCCTCAAGCATGCCAGAGGTTGTTGTCCTGTTCTGAGTGCAATTCTGCTTCTGGACAGACAGCTTTACATCCCCTCCCACCATGCCCTGCAAACTGATAGGAATCCTATTTAATTGTATTAAGAGCAAATGAGCTGGGCTGGAAAGAATCCAAATTCATTGCCTCAGTCTGAAACAGTCAGGCTAAACCGTTTTATTAAAAAAATCCCTGCAACAGTCCTCCATTTACAGTAAATTGGTAGTTAGCAATACTGATAAGCAGATTAAGTACAGATTTTAAAATAATGCTTATACTATACAAGAAGACATTGCCACACAGCCTTGGCCATAAATCCCAGCCAGTAGGTCACATGTCTCTGAAGTTATTAGTACAGTTGACAATCGTCCTTCCCCTGCGGCTTACACCATCCACCTATCACCATTTTGTCTGTGCTGTTCACCAGGTAGTCAGCCAACAAGGCAAGAAGCCATATCAGCATCCATGAGGAAACATGCACAAAACTAGGCCAGGTAAAAGGAAGAACGTGGCTGTAAACAGGTCTTTTTTGCTTGGTTTGGCTTTTTTTTTTTTTGGGGGGGGGGGGGAACAGATTAAAGAGTTTTTCCACATCTATCCATGGCTTTCAGTATGGATTAGTCCTAGACCAGGATTTCAGATTATTCTAACTAGGGTATTCCATAGACAAGAGTCTGCATAATTAGCAAATGGCTAATAACACAGTTTTTTTATACACATATGCACACACATATATACACACACAAAATTTATGTTCATGCTTGGTAAATTAGATTTTCTACTCCAGCCTGCAAAAGGTTATTTTCAGAAGATATTTTAATATGCAGTAATATATCAGCTACTGCTAAAATATAATCTAGGGGAGACTAAAGATACAGAAGTTCTTAAAATGATTGTGAGCATTAGTTTTTATTGGAGGTTTACAGAGACCACAACATAAATTAACCTAAACACCTCATTTCTGAAAGAGGACAAGTTAAACTAACTTAAATGTTATGATAAAATATTAATTGCTTACTACCTTAAAGATAAGCTTATTACCTTAAAGATAAGATGCACCTAATAGTCACATAAATCCTTCACGACACTGCATTTTAAGAAATATTGCCTCTATTGGAAAAAAGATAGCAGCAATAACATGGTCCGACTATGGCCAGAGTTCAAAAATGTGTTTGCTCCAATGACTACTTAGGGCTTTACATTAGGCAGCTGGTCCCTCAAGAGACTTGCTGTTTCTAACCGCAGAGGGGGAAACAGATTAAAAAACCCTCACCCCCTGCCAGCAAATCTATAATTCGGGATGCAACAACGATACAGGGACCGAGGAAAAAGAGGCCGATGAAGAAGGTTTGTTCAGTTAAAGGGCAGGAGGGGAATGCTTTTTTCTGATGACGACCAGGATGGACCAGCAGCAGTCCCACCTGCAGCACTGCAGAGAATTGCACTAAGAGGCCCCGGGATTTAGTTTTTAGATCACAACACAATACAAACAAAAATGAAATTTCTTATATATTTACAAATACACGTGATTCCTGCGTGGAAATGCATACCGCGGATAAACACCAAGAGCAAGTCCGTGCTGTTTTGCCATCTCACTGTGAGAATATGCCCCCCAAAAAACAAAGAAAACACCCCACACCTCTTAAGAGCTACTCCAGAGGGCTGCATTTTTCCAGACACAGGACTGTTTCAGAAAACAAAATAACCCACTGCTCGTCCTCTTTGGAGGGGGCTCCCGAGGCTCTTCCCCGCCGGGGGAGGCCGGGGCGCGGCGCTGCGCGGGGCCCCGACGCCACCTGCTCGCCCACCGCCCCGCGAGCGCGTTTAACGCTTCAGCATCGCGCCGCGGGGCGCGTTGGCGTTTTTAAGCGAAGCTGCTAAGCGGCTCCAGCCATCGCTTCTGCTTGCACGAGCCACCTCTTCCGTCCGGGGGCTTCTTACACGAGCCAGGGGTTACTCGCACACGGCGGGGGCTCCGCGGGGTTCGCCGGGGGCGCAGCGCCCCCCCCCCCCCCCCGCGGGGCAGGCGGGCACCGCGGCGGCAGCGGCGCGGCTCCCGGGGCAGCCCACCCCGCGGCAGGCCGGCGCCCCCCGGGCCCGCGGCGTTGCCGACGGACGCGGGCAGGGCCGCGCACCGGCTGGGCCCGGCGGCCTCCCTTACCGGCTTCGGCATCTTCCGCGGCGTGGAGCGTTTCCTCTTAGTCCAAAGGCAAACGTTCAGGCACCAGCTGTCTCGCCCCAGCCGAGGAGGAAGGAGGAGGAGCCGCTCCCAGCCACGGCGACGGCGCAGCCCGCGAGTGCGGCGCCGGCCGCCCGGCGGCGGTTAAGTACGCAGGTGGGGCCGCGGCCGTGACTCACCGCCGCCTCCGCCCGGCCCCGGCCCCGGCCCCGGCCCCGGCCCCGGCCTCGCCCCGCTGCGGCCGGGCACCCCGCACCCCGCGCCGCCGGGAATCCCCGGGCGGCGGCAGCAGGTGCCGGCGGCGGAGAGCCCCGCCGCGCCGAGGGAGCCCCTCACCGCCGCCGCCGAGCCTGGCGGCAGGGCCCCCCCGCTGCCCCGGCCTCGAGGGGAAGGGGCTGGCGGTCGCGACCGCCACGCAGCACTGGCACCGCTCGTTGTGAGACGCGCTTCTTGTATTTAACGTAAAGTTCGTCGCCGGTCTCTTAACAGCTGCGGTGCGTCTCCACGTCCAGAATCAGGTGATACGGTTACCTTAAGAAAAACCCCAAACCCACAGGACTAACTTTTGTATGAAAGACTCTTTGCAGCAATGATGGCGTGGGAGGGAAGTCTGAAAATCCACCCAGGCTCAGAAACCAGAGGGCCAAGAGAGCACAAGCTGAACGTAGTTACTGTAGTTGATCGTGATCTTTAGTCAAAACTCAGGAAAGATTACGAGAGAGTTTAGAGACATACACAGATGACAGTCGGTGGCTCTGCCCCTTGCTTCTTGTCCTTCCTCGTCCACAAACACAGTGCTGCGGCTCAGGTGGCCGCCGGCTCCGCAGAGGCTGCTGGCCTCCTGCAGCACTTCGCTCGGCTGCGCGCGGGAACAGCTTGCATTTACGCAGTCACGGGCAACGGCCTGCAGGCCAAAGCTCTTCCTGCGTGCCCGTCACGGTAGCAGTAGGACTAAAGAAATGGTGCAGCCTGCTCCCAGGTTCAAGCAGCATGTGGCTGTTTCATGAGAAAAGGCATGATGGGCTAGGAAACGGGAGCCACAGAACAAGGGGGATAACAACCCAGAAGATGAAAAAGATATGGAGCAGGGAAGAGCCTGGAAGGTGTCAGTGGATGGTAACAAAAAAGATAGCACTAACAGGACAGGACCTGCACAGCAGAAGAAGATAGAAATGGTGTCTTAGCTTGAAGAGTCCACTAGGCAGCAGTTGGTACTGCCACATTAAAGAAATTATTGCTCCGTCAGGTCTCTGAAAGAAAGGGGAGGGGAACTGAAGAGGAGGCTGACACTGTTACCTCCCTTCCCTGTTGGATGATCCTAGGGCACTAATGGGGGCTGTCCTGTCAAAACTGAGCTATGGGGATGGCAGCTCAAAACAGCAAGCGAGAAGAAATAGTCTGATGAAGCTGAATGGCTCCTAAGAAAAGGCTCCGGGATCAAACAGCCATGGGAAACAGATATGGCCTCAGTTTCCAGATGGAGCAATTCCAGTGAAGCTTTGCTGGGATCAGGTTAATTTCACAGAATATCATTTGTGAGGGGGCTTTCTACACTCTTCTGCTGAGCAATAAGTTTATGCTAGGATCCATGCCCTACTCAAATAGGATGGTGCTGGACGTGGACCAGATCATAGTATCACTGCATTTTGAATAGATGCTGCTAAGCACAAGAAACAAATATTCCAAGTACAGAATACTTTAAGAATCCATCAGCTTTCACTCAGATCCCTAAGCTGTATTTTTTGATTTTTGGGGGGTGGGGAAACATGTAGGTGAGATATTTTCATTCCTTAGTCTTAACATCCAGACTCTGGCTGTGACTAGATGAAAAAAAAGCCAGAATAAACTAGTGTCTGCTTACACTAGAAAGAGGCAGTTGCACAAAATTTAATGGAAAGCTCATTTCTATCCTGGGAGATTTCCATCCCAACAATCCTTTCCTGTCCAAAGCTTGACATGGGCTCAGAGGCCATCACCCTGGGCCTCTGTGTTGGAGCAATTCCACGTTGGAGTGATGCTTCATGTAATAGATCCGAATCAGATGACTTGAATCAGTCGGGCAACTGTTTGTTTCCGTATGTTAGTTACAGATCCAAGCTTAAAACTGGGTTTTTTTGGTTTCGTTTTTGTTTGCTTGTTTTTGTTTTTTTTTACACTTACTGTTGCCTCCTAGCCACAGAACTAAAAGTAAAATGAGTTTAGGTGACTAATAATTGTTACGTCAAACAGTCTTTAGGTTCCTGTTTGCCACCACACATAACCTTGTGCCATTCTGCCACAATCATCAGCAATGTATGGGGAGCGAAAGATACCTCAATGGTATCCATAGCTACTGCCTTACTCAACATAGCCCCACCCAGAATCAACCAACATGAACACGCTGAGCTTAAACAGGCAGAATTGTCTTCTGTGGAAGGAACCAGAAAAAACAGCAGGTTGCAGCATACATCAGAGACCCTTGGCCTCCCTCTTGGGCTTCGCCTAGTGCTAAATGTGTTTTTAAACCCCCTTGCCTGCAGAGATTGGGTGTCTTACTAAACTCCTGGTTAGGTAAGGTTTCAGCAAGGTGCCTTTGTCACAATAAGAAATACTCTTCTATAATTGGGTCCTGGTTTCTGCCCCCGGCCCCCCAGTGGATTGGAAGAAGGCTTGTGATATTATTCCCTTCTGCCTTTTTATATAGAAGTGTATTCCTCCTTCGCAGATGCAGTACAGCTTCCCTTTGCCACTAGAGGAGGGTGGAAAGCCTCCAGTTCTCCTACTTTCCTGACAGGCAGCCTATTGAATTTTTGGAGCAGGGGCATCGTGTGTAAGACTGATACGCATGCTCTAAGAGTGCTTACAGTTTAAATCCCTTTTGGAGTTTGGGCAGGAGAACATCAGAGCAGGTGTTAAAGGGGTGCAAAGCAATCAAATCCCATCAAGACAAGGTTTGAGGCAGAACTCTAAATATGAAAAACAGATACAAATATGCAGAAGTAAAAAAGTGAGCCTGGGGAATTTTCAAATGAGAAACCGGTGGGACTTGGCTACTTCTAGATTTAGGTATTGGCTTAGCAGGAGAGAACTTACACAGCCACCCTTACTACAGGATCTTCGATCAGATCTCACAGCTAACTAACTGCAAGACCCAAATCAAAATGAAACCAGCCTTCACTAGTTCTGGTGCTCATGGAACAACTAACTGCTTTCAGATTTGGTCCTTTAAGTATTCTGGATCTCCATTTCCCTTAAAAATCCTGAGGGATGGTATTTCCCCTACCCCAAGAACTGAAGTGCAAAAAAAGTCTAGTTCTGCCTTTAGTAATCTTTCTATTCAGTTTCTTAAGTTGAATTTCAAAATGAAACATACAACGTACATAGAAACTAAAGCAAAGACTTGTATACATGACTCATTTAACATTTGTGATGGGTTGTCCAGGTGCATAAGGGTTTAGCAGCCAAAATTATTTCAGATAAATTAATGCAAACAGTTGGATGAGAAACTGTTCAAAATCATGACTTGGCATTTTATCTCATGTTGTGTATTTACTAAACTTAGCTTCTCATTCTGAAGCCTTTAAGTTACAGCATTAAGAGTTGCTCTGATAAACCACTTACTCTTAACATGCTCTATTAAGAGGGTAGCATTACTAACAATTTACAGGAGTTACTAAAGCAGAGGAGGTAATGAAAGGACCTAGATTGCTCAGCAGGTCAGTAGCACAACCCAGTTTCTGCTTTCTTGCCTGTAATAGCTCCTGTACCTTACTGTCCACTAAGCTTTTCAGCCACCAAACTGTGTCTTAAGTCAGCCTGCCATCAGCCTGACCATCAGTCATCAAGCCTGCCTTCCCTGTTTTAAAGAAAAGACCCATTTAATCTCTTGTTCTACCTTAATTTTTAATAACCTTAATTTTATGTATGTTTTGTTGTAAAACATACATAAAGCATTTGTCAGAATTTGCTCAAGAAAGTCCTATTGCTGTAAGGTGGCTTTTGCTAAACAGGTTTGGTGCCAGCTCAGTTCTTTGTCAACATCAAACTTCCTAAACCTGATCATCCTGGACTGGTAATTATGGAACATATGTGTCCTAAAATGCTATCCTTGGTTGGTCACGCAAAATCAGTGGTCTCAGAAAAGTCAAATCTCAATTCCTTGTTTCTTCCTATAGAAAGCTTTATCCAGGCTAAGAACTTCTGGCAAGGCATAGCTGGAATCTCTCTCTTTGCAGCATCTCTCTTGGCTGGTTTGCAGTTTGACTCCAAGGCTTTTTTATTAACTGGAAATTTATAGTAGCTAACTCTGTCCTCTTAACATTGTTCACAAGCCATGCATTCAGTAGAGCAGTTAAAAGAAAATATATGACTTTCTGAGCTATGCTATAAAGATTTAAAGAGACTTGCTCTTATCTAGGATAGCCAAGAGGGTGATTTTCTTTGTCAATGGAAAGAGTTGCACGAGGAAAAAGATGCAATCATATCATATGATTGACAGTGGCTTCTTTTTCATTATGCATGACTCTGAATAGGCAGCTTATTCCCCATTATAATTTCTGTAATTTCCACATCATAATTTCAAAAATGTCAGACTTGAATAAGGGTGGCCAAGGACCTGGAGGGTTCTAGCTCTGTCTCCACGGAGAGCTGCTTCGTTGTTACCAGCACCGAGCTTATTCAAAACTCCACAAATTCAGGTCACAGTGGATCAGCATCTTTTGACAAAGCACTGTTGACTTTTTTCTAAGGGGATATACAAGATATAAGGGTGTAAAGCTTGTGTCCCATATTTGGTTGTTCCCAAATGATAAGCTGCTGCCAAGTTCAGTTCATGGATTTTTCCTAACTGTGGGTTCCCGCAAGTGTATTTTGTACTTCACCTATACTAAAAAATTAAGGTGAGTTAAAGCCCAGAAATAAACCTCATTAAATGATCCACTGGTCAAATGTTGGAAGACCCTTATCTTGGCATTCATTTCATTTGCCAGCTGCACCCAACGTTCCTTGAAATTGTGTGAGCCTCTGACCGATCATCACGGAGCTGCATGGGAACATACAAGGCTATGAACAAACATATATACAATGAAGTTTATAAAGAATTGTTTTAAAACGTGGTAAGAAAGAAAGACGAACAGACAAGACCTCATGCTTTCATCTTGTTTGTTCTTACCCATTATAAACAGAGAGAAAAGCTTAAAGAAGATTACAAATATATTTCTTCTCCTTGACAGAAATTGTGAAAAAGTCCTAAGTTCAGTTCCCATGAGGATAGTCTTAGTAACATCCCTATTAACACATTCTTCACTCTTCTTCTACAGGAAACTTGCATTGGGAAGGACGCAAAGTATGCAATAAAATCTTCTCTTGAACTAAAGCAAAAGATAACTTGGTATATGGCAGTGCTGTTCTTCGCTCAGTAACGCTACTGGTGCAAATACATCGTCTTCAGTGGCCATTTCTAATTTCACACCTTGCAATCAAGGCTTACTGTCTAACGGAAAGGAAGATACCAAAATTAAGGTAGAAGAACGGTCTTATATAGACCCTTAAGACTTTCTCTACTCGTGCTGTTTGTGGTATTTTGAGAGTGCCGAGACAGAGAAATTATTTACACTGAATGGGAAGGAAAGATTTAGTGACAGGTAAAATATAGATTAAATAAAATATTATTCAAAGTAAAGACAGACTTAAATATGCATGTGACCAGGGAAGTACAATCTGGGGTAAACTTCTGTGTAACCAAAATCGAAAGTGAATTATTGATCTTACAAAAAAAAAAAGTAAATAGAAAAAGTAATGAGACTTTTCTGAATCTACTGAAAAAGACCAATCACCTCACAAAGCATTGTTTAAAAATGTGTAAAATGATGACTGAAAATTATGAGATACTGAATTTGTGGAGATCATACCACATGTGTAAATCCAGAAATGTTTAACCAAGACTTGAAGCAAATGGAAACTATTGGCAACAGAACTTTTGTGTCTCAAAGTGAAATAATGATCTTAATGCACATGATAAGAGTCCTCTAAGAGGAAGGGAGTTCCCCTGGTTAGGTAATCTTTATTCCACCTTGATATCTACTTTTGTTCATTTTTATTTGGAGTCTGATTAAAAGCAGAGCTGAGTGCCATATATTAAAGGTGCAAATATCTCCTGCAAGCCTGAACTCTTTCTGCAGGGACCAGCTCTTTGGCTTTTCTTTTTTATTTTAACATCATGCTAGAGATGCATAAAGAGAGTGTTGACAAAAAGAACAAGTCAGATAATGTTGACTGACTTAGCCTCACAAACGGAGCAGGCATGCGCTTAGAGCAGGTGTGAATGCAAAGAAGGTGGAGGATTTTGCTTATATGTCATATAAATCAGGAGGCAAAATAAGAGTTTATTGTGCCCACTAGTTCGCAGAGGGAAAAACAATTTGTCATTCTACTTACAAGACTATCTTTTCTAAAAGTTGTTCTATAATTGAATGTACTGCTGACATATATCTTTCTCACTGTGGGGATGAGGCTGTAAGAGTTCAAAAATACAAATAATCAACAATTTCAACTTACCTAAGAGTGTCAAAATTCAGAATTTCAGGGCTAAATTAAGCACGCACAGTACAAGTGCAATTCATGGATAAAAAGTACATTTTCTTGTCCAGTTATATTATGCTGACTCACAGCTTTTAAGGACCGTGTTGTTTGACCTTCAGCATAACCCAAGCTGTTAAGCTTCACCCAGTGATTCCCAGATCAAGCCCATAACCTTAGGAAAGCCTTAAATCGAATCTCAGGACTGAATGACATGATTCCACCACCTTTCCCATTCTCTATTTGGCTAAGTCCTCTTTCAGCAAAAATTCTGAACGCTGTTTGCATTGACCGGTACTTGTGTTTGTCATTCCATTTCAGAAGATGTACCATATGTAATGCAATTTGCAGTTAAACTCTGAGCCAAGACAAAACATCTAGCAAGGCTCTTGCTTGGCCTTAGTAAAGCCAGTATCACAAGCTGTGCGTTACTGTGCGGTTTGATGCCAGGTATCAAAATAAAAGACTGCTTTTAGAAAAAATTTTTTAGAAAAAAACTGCTTGATGCAGAAGAGTCTAGGTAAAGTTCAGAGGGTCCAAATGACGCTCCAGCCTATTTTTCCAGTCGGGACTCTCTCTTTCAGATTATCTTCCCATATTTTGCCTAACCTCATTTAAGCGCTCTGTGCAACAAGGCCTCTCCCCAATTGAACATTACAGGCGACCTTTACTTTGTCTTTTCAGGTTAATTTGTAAAAAGATGTGTGCAGTAGTAAGAGAAACAGAAGAAAAAAAAACCCATAGGGCTGCTGTTTGTTACTGGTATTACATTAGCCCTCTCACTCTGCAGCATCTATTTTTATTGGAGAAAAGAACGTTTCAAAGTAACAGCAGGAGCAAAATTTTTTTCTGCTCTATTCAGATTGCAGCTGTCCAATAGCAGTTCAGCCGGCACAGGGAACTCCCGGTGTGGAATCAGAGGAGAATATAAAATGGAGACCTCTTTTGCAGATAAAGGAGGGTAATTTTGACCTTGGTATATCATGAATAAGACACTAAGCTGGAGGCTGAAGTACAAGAATATACCTATCTCTTGGGAAATCCTGTTTGCCCTGTGATAACACAATAATGTTGAAAACAGGCGGATACTGATAAAGGCATAAGTCCAAATATAAGGCAGGTATAAGCAGGGTGACATTGCTAAACAAAGCAAAACACTGCCTACTTTCACCAGACCTGAATTTTAATTCTGCTGTTTTGTAAGGCCTTACCTAGAACTGTACCTCAATTAAATATTCATTCATGAGAAAAAGCTATTTGTATTTCATAGCAAACAGCTCATACACAATTTACAAATGGATACATATATCCTTAATTAGTTTTCAACAACCCTGCTAAACAGTGAGGGCAAACTAAATCTATTTCATGTCAAGGCAGCAAATACACAGTCACCGTATCTTATCAGCCCCAGCTGCCTTGAAGCCAGTAACTCAGAAACAAAGAGGCTCCCAAACCAAATAACTTGTGTGAGGCCTCCGTGGCAGAGAAGGGGACTAGGCTGATTACTGCTCACCTGCCACACTGAGGCATTCAGGCAACCTGAAACAAAGGGAGTTTTCAGTGCTTCCCAATGACACACCTAGTTTGTGAAGTAATTACCTCTGACGCATGGCATGAAAGATAAACATTGAGTCCCGTAGTGTGTTGGCTAGCAACTCCTCAAAACACTTTGGAAAATAATATCATTATATTGCCTTTAAAATAGCAGGTGAACTTCACCTGTCTGCAGCACCTAACTCAGGACCTAGATACTAATTAAGATCACCTGAACCTTCAAAATAGCGCTGAAGTGCCGCCTAGAATGTAAACCAGGATTTCACACAAAGTTAATTTTCTCCTAGGCAGAATACAGCTTAGCTCAGCGTTTCACTTGCTAGTAAGCTGATTATCTTTTAAAGGTGGTGTGATGAATTCTTTGGTCTGTTTAATAAAAGACAAATGTAAGATGAGGAAAAAATCTCTTTGCTTGCTCATAACATGTAACCTTGTGGGCACTTTCTGTGCCACTGCTTCATCTGTGTGACCTCTCACCAAAACGCTAATAACACCCTTGAAGCCAGATTTGCTAGTCCACTGCTCTATTTTGATCATAGAGCACTTACAGTGTGGGAGGAAAAGGTGAGGTGCTGCTGGACTCCAAAACCAGCAGGGTGTTGTGCCCTTCTACCTGGTATCAGTTGAGGTTGAGGATCTGGTGACTCCTGAGCTAATGGTTCTTGAGCTAATTGTTTGACATATTTAACTATCTTGTAGCAGTAAAAACACTGTAGCTGCAGCAATCGGACATGAAGAAAGGTTTCTGTATCCCAAAAGTGTCTGTTTTTTCCAACAATGTCACTTGGCCTTGCAGATATTGCCTTGGGTGGTTTAACACAAACATTTGTCCATTAGAAACCTTCATAGACTTGCCTTAGACTCCAAAGCCAGTCTGGATGTGAGAGAGACCAGGAGCTCAAGAACTGAAAACACCTTGTAGACAAGGGTGGAACAACCATATTGACCCTAAGGCATGTATACACTGTTACGTGTGGCATTTTCCCATTAGAAAGTGGGTTGCCCTTGTGTTGTTCTCCCTGACTATGGTCTGTCTGCCAGGGCGGATGGGGAGCGAGCTGGAAGTACAATGTTAACTATGGCCTTATTTTGCGGAGTACAGTTTTAAGGCCAAATGCTGTTAGCACAGGTTATGTCGTTAAAATAGGGGCTTCAAAGAAGGCCATACCAAGTGATGTGGCCTGATTCAGACACCGCCTTTGTGCTGAAATGCAGTCACCCAAGGCATGGCCTCAGTTCAATGTTTAGACTTGTAGGCTGAGTGCTCTGGGTCTAGGGCCTTGAGCATTTTCTTGCCTGCAGTCAGTGGGAGAATTGGTCTTTGAGCTCTGTTTTACAAAAGCCTGTGAGAAGGCCTCAGCCCACTCCTTGCAGATGTGATAGACCAAGCCTGTAGGAGCAGTTTCACTGCCCAGCCCTCTGTGGCTGCTCTGTGAGGCATGACAGGAACTGCAAGAAGAGTGGGAAGAGTGACAGCCCTGAGTCTGGCCATTGACCTAGGTTCCCTTCACCTGTTTTATACTTTGAGGCCCTGGAAAATGCCAAAAGGGCCATAGAGACAGCAACAAAATTGGGTGAGTGTTTGCAGATGACTCATGGGGTGGAGTAAGACCTGGCTGTCCTTGCCAAGAGTGGCACAGCTTTCACGCTTCAGGGAACCCCCCCCCCCCCCCCCCCCACAGCAGTAGTGCCAGTTGTGCCTGGGGCAGTTTAGGGTCCTCCTTGAGATCTGCCGCTAAGGTGCTCCAAGAAAGCACTGTGGACAGGATTAACTAAACCTCCCTCTTGATTGCGGTTCAGTATTTCACCCAAACTCTTTGTCTCTGAGAGCAACACTCTCTAGCAGTGCAGTATTTTTTCCAGTTGCGTTCAGATTGATGGGGACTCCCCTGATCTCTTTGGCAGATTGTCCCATAAGCTAACAGTGGCACAGCGAGGACACACTTTTTACTGTACTATATTTCCCTACATTTAAATGTGTTCCTTCACTGCATTGCTCTCAATACCCTCCCTACCTATTGCTTGAAATAACTGCTCACTCATCATTGCAGGGGTTTAGCTGTGCTGTACAAATCCACAGAGATAAGAAACAATATTCTTTAGATAACAGCACAGACTCTTGCACAAAGTTCTTTTTACTCTCAGAGTTCAGTCTGCACCCTTATTCAAAAACAGAACCAAAAAACCCCCTTCTTTACAGTTATTATTTTAAAATGTAGTGTGCAATAACACTAGCAGTTCTCTGGACTTTCAGAATAGTGTTGCTGTTTCAAATAAGAAATGCCACCATCTTCCCCTCAGTTGCCAATATGCAGTATTTGAAACCATCTCTTTTTCTATGCTTCAGGCAGCAATTAAGTATTGTGTTTCAAATACCACTACACAGCAATGGTGGGTAAATAATGACTCAAATAAGAAGTAAGAAAAAATTTTGTTTGCTTTTGCAGGTGTTAGATTTCAGCAGAACAATCTAACTCAAAGAAAATCTGAAACAAAAGCCAATGAAATACCTAAGTGACAACCTAAATTCCATTTTAATCAAAGGAGATGATCAAAATTATATGTCCTGGCTCTAAAATCTCTAACTACTAATTTTTACCATGGCTGTGAAATTCTGAGATTGAGGTCTTTAACTTCAAGTCTAACATTTTTGTTTATGTTCTTAATGCACAGGTAAAACAACTGCAGTGTGTGCTTAAACAATTTATTTCTGTAATGAGTATTCTTAAAGATCCCAATAAAACTTGCACTGACAAGTACATTGCAGGCTTGAAAGGTGAATTTAGGTTATTTTCTTGTCCTTCTAGTAACCTGGTTATTCCTCCTCTGAGGAGAAATGCAATGCTGCATACTCAGTACCTAGATGGATTCAAACTCGCACCCTGAAAGCAATCTCAGAACATTAGGAAAAAGGTAATTGAGTCATTTTTAGACCCAGTAATTCATTCTGTGGAACTCATTTATGGGAAACTTAGCTGTAGTGAAACCCTGAACGAAAGCTGAGATTTGTTTCATTGCAAACTAGCGACGCTTGTAAGCGAGCTTTTCCCACAGGACTCAAACTCGCAATCCTGCCTCAATGTCAAAGCCCTTCAGAGTCAAGACTGCAGGACTAGGCCTGTAACAGAGAGGCCTCACAGAGAAAATTCCAACAGGCGCCCATTGTAATTCTTAATTGGTTACTTTAGATTACTCTCTCAGCCAACCCTTGTTAATGTGGAATGATAACCTTGAACTGTGTTCACAGTTTAAGTATTACCCAAAGACCTGCACGCATCATGTCCAGGGACAAAAGTCAGAAATTCTTTTGCGTTTGTGTGAGGTCAGAATCAGACTAAAAGTAGAGGAATTACTTTGGTGCAAGGATCATAGTTACCTAGCTCTTTATGGGCCTGAACAAACAGTAAGTTAAGAGTTTGTCCATGCCAATCTGGAAATAGTAAGAGCTTACAAGCCTGATTCTAGTCATAGCTCTATTGCCTGATTTCTTCTGCAATCTTATGTAAACATGAATTTAGCTGGAAAACGTGAATCCTGTGTTCTTTAGAAAATTCAAGTGAATTGAATGGGACAGACTAGTGGATGAGCAATCGTAAAAATCTGAGGAAATTTGTGTTCATTATTTAGAGGAAGCCGAAGTGGTATTGAGCAGAACAATAGCTATATTAAAACTCAAGATAAGTGACTGTGCATGTTTTTTGTCCTGGAAAGAGGCAGAGAAATTCTTTAAAATACAACTAGTCTTCACACATAACCATTCTCAGGTCTCTGGTGCATTTTTTCCAATGTGTTCTGTCATATACACATTAATTACTGACGACTTTGATATACATAGACTCCCCCTGCTCCTCAGAGTAGACTAGCTGGCTAGTGTTTGGTGGCACTTCTCATGTGAGGGAGGCCAGCCAGATTTGACTCATACCTAAATAAAAACAAGGAGAGAGATGGTAAATATGAACCCACTCCTTGCATCATTGAAGTATTTCCTTTATCCCTCTTTCTGGGCTCATTATCTGTGTAAGCTTTCCAGCTTGGAGCTAAGCTCCTTAGCTGCTTCTCAGCACCCAAATGCGGCTTCTCTGGTCCCTCAAAAGTCCCTCTGCTCTACTCTGTCCTGCTCAGCAATTCCTTCTGCAACTTCCAACTCAAAGCTGCCTTTCCTCCACTCGTTTACCCAGCGCCTCCTTTGTCTCCAGTCACGGCCTCTCGGTGGTGCTCTTCAAACCACCCTGCAGTTCAGCAGCTCTTGACTGTCCCTGCTCCTCACCCCAGCTGGGAGGCACCTGCCCCAAGGAAGTCTGTTCTTCCTCCAGGCGAGGTGGGACAGGAGGTAATGGTGCAGAGGAGGAGTGGAGCAATCCCTCTAGTTCACAATAAGGAAGTAGGGTGTGGTGTTATCCTGAATTTGCCTGATATATTCTCTCACTGAGGACAGCAAGGACAGCAGTCACCCTGGAAGAAGGAGAGAAAATCACTCTGAATGACTATCCATGTGCTACAGGAATGGTGAGGTTTTATAGGACTAAGAGTTTCGTTCTACGTAAAATAGTTTAAAAAGACATCGTCAATAGACAGGGTGAGCTTATTGCAGGTACTTTGGGCTGGAAACAGATTGCTGTCGGACATAGAAAGACCCTCACTGTAGCAAGCCTACAGGGCAGTACATGCAAGAGACAAAGGGCCTGCTACAGCAACCAGGAAACATTGCATGATCCTAACAGCATAACAAGTCAGTTTTCCTATTTTTCATGTCTTTTTTTCCCATTAAAACTCAGTTATTCAATTAATATGGCAGTGAGCAGAATGTACCCAGCGGCTGATCCATAAAGGAAGTAATTTATTGCCTGCTTTACAACAGGGCTGTGTAAACACTTGAGTTGCATTAAGTATTGCATTTTTATGGGAGTAGTGGCACATTCATATGAGAAAACAGCATAGAACAAACACTTTTGTTCCAGCCCAAACCCTCACTGCTACCAGACTGCAGCCAAGTGAAAATAAATCCATTTTGTTAATGAAGTAATTGAGGAACTGAAAATGATCCCAACACACTCTTTTAAACCCAATGTTTCTATTATTTCCACAGGACTTCTGCTTCATGCAGCTTGAATACAGCATTGGGGAGGCCTTGGCTTTCCTCCAAAACTCTCATGAGTTTCAGTCAGTCAGGATCAGGCCTGGGATGGGCACGGGAAAGCAAAGAGGTGAGAAAGGCAGCCCAAGGGACCATGGTTAGTGCCTGACATTAAATTGGAGTGATTTCCTATGAGTATCTCAAAATACTCTTCAAAAATTAGAAGCATTTATAAATATATCACTGTACAGCCTCTGTATTGTCCTGTCAATCTTGCTGAACCAGAGCCTGCATAAAGCATGGGTCCAGCAGGTATTCCTGGACATGCTGAAGGATAATAGACTAATCCAAATAGGCAGAGCTGACAGACAAGTTCTAGTGACTGCAATCTTCAGTATACGTAATTTTCATCTATATTTTTAGAATCATTTCTGTATGGTGTCTGTACATCAAAAGTCACTGGGACATACCTATAGCCCCGTTTTCCTGCAGACATCGGATCTTTAGACTTTTTCTCCCTATCCTCCCACATTCCAGTGCCATTCCTCCCCTTTATGAGCATGCATACAAAATGTCTTCTATGTTCCCTTCTAAAAAATTGTGTATCATTTCCCTGACCTCTGGACCTCACATTTGCATGATAAAAGGTGCAATTATTTTCCCATGCAACAAGATGTCCAAAAAGCAACAAGACTGGATTTGCAAACGAATCTTCAGCCCCTTATTACATTGCCAAGAATGTGGTCAGTCTGGTAAGAAATCTTTGTGTGGTGAATTTGTTTTATTTAAGCACTCCTTAAGGTTGCTCTTTTAAAAGTGCCTTCTGAATGTGGAGACAGACTACTACTCAGTCCACCCTTCCTGTGCTTTACAAATTGTTCATTAATGAGGCAGGCAGAAATTGATTTTATGCAACTGATCGTGAAAATCTGTGTTAACAATTGTTCCTTAACAGTTACAGTTTATTCTCTCTTATTCTGGAGTTTCAGAAAAATCTGAGCAGCAGATTGCATTGGTGATCAGGACATTGGCAAGGCAGAATCTGGGTCTAAATAATTTTTAAACATTACACACAGATCCTATTTCCCCCACTGTGTATGAGATTCTCTGTGACTGCAAAACTTTACTGACGTTCTTTTGTGATGTCTTTGATTTGGAGTGGTGATGAACCCGTTAGTCCCAGTAACCTATAATTACAGCACATGGGTATAGCAGCACGAATCAGAAACACACACAAATCAACACCTCCACTAACAATGCAGTTTAACTATTTTCATGTTGAGGAATCACTTGCATTCTACTTTTGACATAGATTCTGATCCAGTTCTCAGTGAAGTCAGTAAGAGCCTGGAGAACCTTTCCGTTTGCTTCAATGATAGGTAATCAACCCAACAGTCAAGATTTATTTTCCATATATCAGCACAAGTGCTCAGCTTGATCAGCCAGTTTATATCCTGAGTTCCAAGGCAGTACATTTGCTGCATCCAAATATCATTTTGTGAGATCTTAGTTGACAGATGGATTTGTAAGTTAATAATACAATCTTTTGATTTTCTTTACAAACTTTGGTTAATTGAAGCTTTTGGTAAGTGTAGGTCTGTCCAAAACCACTTCTGGAGGAACAACACTGAAATCATTTGCCTACTCAAGATACACCGACATTCCTTAAACAACTCTTAGGGCTTCAATGGGCTTTTGATCAAGCTCTGAACGAGAGGGGCATGGGATTCCCAAATTCTATTTTCTAGGTACCATCATCAGTAACAGAAGCACCCAGCTCTGTGAAACGCTGTGTAAAATTCTGTAGTACACTGCTGCATATGGCTTGAATTACTGGTGGTATAGATGTGGCAGCCTGGAAACTCCTACAGTATAGAATATAGCAATATCTGATTGAACAGCCTTCTGAAAGAAGATAACTTCTTTAAAATGACTTAGATAGATTAGGTGGATTCTTGGAAGAATGTTTTTCTCTGCCTTTCTTTCAACAAGGCTTCATATTGAAAGTGAACACCTAAAAGCCATGATACACCCCAAATAAGCATATAAAAAACTTATAGCCAGGATAGCTCTTTAGAAATCACAAAGAGCTATCACTTGACCAGTAACACAATCTTAAAACAATTCAGTGCTTCTGAGAATAAATCTAGTTTCCTTGAGCATAAAATAAATAGGTCCTGAAATCCTATGACAGAGGTTGGACAAAGAGAAACAGCTTGTGCCAAGCTCAGGTATCACGTCGAAACTCCCACTTGCCAACAAGGTGGTGGGAATCAGGGAATGGTGTGAACTGAACCAGCTAAAGCCCAGCTACTACTTTACTATACCCATCAGTAGACAAGACCGAAAAGTCCTTCTTCCCCATCCAAGTGTTTAGCATGCGATAGGAGTCTTTTGGCTCTGGCTCCAGAATAATGTAGATCTTGACTGCACAAATTCCTCTGAGAAATGAAGAGCTCATACAAACGAGTATCATGAGGGTAGGTCAGCCGGTTGTACTTCCATCCCGTTTGACTGCCAGAAGATGCTCTGGCTACAGAAAACTCTGAGGATTTCCCACTACGCCCATCTCCACAGGGTTCGAGTGCTGCATTTAAACTGAGAACTACATGAGAGAACTCCAGGGACGATGATTCCTGCAAGTCTTAAGAGAGGCAAATAACACTATGTGGGGAGTAACACTTGCAACTGTGGCTTTCTCAAAGCGCTTAGTTGAACAGTTTGGTCAACTGCAGAAAAATCCACACCCACGTAAGAATACCAGCCACTTGGATCTTGATTCTCCTCTCAGAATAAGTTGGCAGACAGTATTTAGTATGAGGAGCTACGCTGAGCTCTTCAACCATATGAAACGGCAATCTGGTCTTTAATCTTACCCAGTGGAGTCTTCTAACCTTAACCTCAGATGCATACAGCCAGACGCAGTGGAGACAGGGGGAACTGCAGCCACCAAAATGTATGCCTCCACCATAATCACAAATGGTTTCTAGAGTATGAAACTGACAGCCCAGGTGTTCTGGAGGCTATTCCTGAATGGCAAGGGTCCTGATAACATATTTAACACATTTCTTAAATGTTTGCCAAACGTTTGTGCTATATGCCAAAAATAAATCTCCAGTGACCTGATCAGTAAGACTCTGGGCGATCCTGTCTTAGAGGCGGAGATAAGCAAGGACGCTCCTGTTCGGAGGCCCAGTTCAGCAGAGCTGACACAGGCACATGTCAGGTACACCTCCTGTCCTCTAGCACGACACTGTGCCTGTTTATCTAGAAGCGGAGGCAGCCTGGCCGCTTCCTGCAGGGTTGCATCCCTGGCGTCAGGGCTCTGCAGACGTGTACGTGCAGCGCTTCTCCTGGCGCTACACTCCCACGAGCCATGCTGCAGTACAGGACGATGCAGCCACTTGTGCCCTGTCCCCCTGTGACTGCCACTGCGTGCTTTCACAGCTAGATTAACACCCACAGCAGCTGCAGCTGGTCCCTCCCTTGCCCTCTCCCCGCATCTCCTGCCCACGGTGCAGGTGCCCCTACAAGCCTTTTACCTTTATAGGGGTTTATGGATGAGTGACCACGGCTCCACAGGACACTCTTCCCCCTCGGCACAGAAGATTGGGGCTGAAAACCCAGAAATACTGCTCGGACCCCGCCGAGGTCTCTGGCCACCCCGCCCGCAGCCCCCGGCCCGTCCCCGCGGGAGCGGGACCCTCCCCTCCGCGCCGCCGCCATTTTGAGCACGAAGCCCAACGGCTCGGACGCCGCAAGGCGTCGCCAGGCCGGGCCCCCTCGTCGCCGGTTGGGGGACGAAAGCGCGGTTAGGCGCGGTCTTCCTCTCCAACACCGTGAGGCTGTGACAGAGGCACCCCCACCCCGGGAAGCTGCGCCAGAAACGGCCCCAACGGGCGCCGGCAGTCACCGGGCTGCCGCCGCTACCCCACTGGCAGGGCCGGCCCGGGCCGGGCGGGCGGGGCGGGGCGGAGCGGAGCGGAGCTTCACCCCCCCCCACCGGCCACCCAGGCTGGCACTGCGCATGCGCACGGCCGCCGCCGCCGCTCGCACCACGCCCTAGCCACCGCCCGGGGCGAGAAGGGGCTCGTGGGGAGCGCTAGGACTTTGCTCTGGGAGAGGTCCTGTCGTCACAGGGGCGGCGGCCAATGAGCGAGCGCGATTAAAATAGCGCCCTATAAATAGCCGCCCGCGGCTGGCGGCTGGCGGCTGCAGGTACTGTGAGGGTGGTTGGGTGTCGCTGCTGCCGCCGGTCGCCCCCTCTCACCTTCCCCCGCCCCCGGGGGGGGGTCTCGGGTCTCGCGTCCTCATCCCGGTCGTGCTGGGGGCTGCCGACCCTCAGCCCCAACGGTTGTGGACGTCGGGGAGCGTCACTCCCCGGGAGAGGCAGGGAGCAGTGCCCTCGGGGCCTTGGTGCCTGCCCTGCTTGTTTTAAAATCCTCTCGAGGACACGGTACCTCTTTCCTGTCAATTTTAATTAATTTCTTGCTTTCAAGCATGGCTCTCCTTTGCTCTCTTCTCTCAGATGGATTTGATGGTAGCCAGTGCCATGTGATTAAGTAAAAAGGCTGTACCTGGCAGTAGTTTCACACACATCCTCTTAAAATGGCATCAGTTTAAGATTTAAGCCTGGCTGTTAACAGTGAAGGAAGTGGAGTGATAAAGTTATCATGTTAGCCTATATTCTTCCTTCTCTCCTCTGTTAATCTGAACTGTGCTGTTACAAAAAATAGTTTCATAGATACTATAAGCCAGGCCTTTCTGGGTGAGATCCTGCTGGAAGGATGCAGAGGTGCCCTGCAGCTCATTGCTCAGCCCCCCAGTACTATACAGGCATACAATAGGAATATGTAAACCAAGGGTACCCACCAAAGAAGAAATGGGGTGAGATTTTCTTTTTATCCCCTTTACAACTCTGAGAGACTGGATGCATCGTTGCAGGGTGAGGTGAATAGAGAAGGACTATATTGCAACAGTTTAAAAAAAAAAAAAGTCATAGGGACACGACTGATCACAGCAATGAATGATCTTCCATTTAAGGATTTTTGCTTTATTTTTAGTATATGATCAAGGAATGTTAAAAACACACTGAGTTCGTGATTATGCATAAGGCTCCAAGCACCAGAAGGGCTGTGGCTTAGGTAGGGGACATGTCCCTACCTGTATAAACTACCCTTTTTCTGTGGAAATGCCTGTAGTACGCTTACTCTCAGTCTGTGCTATGCAGCTGTTACATGTTCTCACCTTACTAATTAGATATACTGCACCGCTACTATAGTACCAGATAAGGTATCTCTGCTAGGGTCCCCCGTCATATTTTAAGGTAAGGTGGTTTTTTTTTTGGTATCTGAAAATTCTGAGGCTTTGGTAAGCAAATAAAAAATATACTTCTGCTATATCATGCAGAATATCTTATGTAGTTATATATATTCCTCAGCTGAATTCTATTTTCTAAATGTGAAGTTTATTCTATATTTTTTCTAAAGTGGCCATTGGATTCAAAGCATTTACTGTAATAGTTAATATAGCAGCTGGCGGGAAGAGGGATCAAATGAAATCAGGTGGCAGGTTCAGAAGAAGATAGCTCTTCACACAAAACATAATTAAATTGTGGAACTTATTGCTACAGGATGTTGTGGATGTCAGAAGTTCAAAAAGCAATTAAGTAAGTACAATCATGGAAGAAAAATCAATCCAGGGATGTTCAACACAAACACCTCCGATTCAGGAACTCTTTGAGGTGCAAATTCACATCCTGCGGAAGCATTTTGAGGAGCAGCCGTCCCTGTTCTTATTGCATCATTAGGTGATTTCTGTTGGCTGCTCCAGGAAGCAAAGTACTGGATTGGAGTAGACGTGCTCTTCTGACCCAGCGCGTCTTGTCATTCCAAATTGTTTCACAATCTTAAGTCAGTCATAAACAACAATTCTTGTAGTAAATTTTTGTAATACCTAAATATTGTTTCCTTATGCTCTGTATGTCTGTTCTTTCCTGTCTGTTGCTTTAATTGTGGACTTGAAGGGGGGTGGAGGGTTGTTTTGTTAAATGCGTAACACCTTATCATGCTGAGCCCTGGTCTGTGCCTAGATTTTCTAGACAATTCTTTGATAAAAATACCTATAAAAAAGTGCATTTCTGAAAAAGTCCACAAGCCCAGAAGTTGCAGATTCCATGATCCTGATCTGTAATGCTTTATATTCACTGTTGGGAAACATGGGATGGGACCTTGGAAATCCACTGACGCTGGGTGCCATAAAGGGTGTGAAGTAGGTGTAACGGAGTGGGCACAGGGGCCGCGCAGTGTTGACACCTGCCTCCGCATGACTCACACAGCACGGGCTCCTGCGTCCTATGACGTGCGTGTGCATCCTGTACGTTAGCACTGCATCTACCTGGGCATAGCCTGGTGGGGGCCCAGGGGCACATAAAGAGCCTGCAGGGGCGAGAAGCGTCCTATTCCATGTGTGCCCATACCACTGCCTTTGTGTTGGGCTCCTTCAGAAGAAAGGCCGAGGTGTCTCAGCAGGCCTCGTGAGGGACTGAGCAGGGCCCTGCTGAGCCCCGTTGTGCCCATAGGAAGCTCGAGGCCGGGGCTGCTGCTGGAAATGGGGTCACTGGGTTTTGTCCTTGGTGCTTTTCTATATAGCAATGAGATACAGTTTGCCTTGTGTCACACAAGTAGCTCTGTCCCCCCCTTGCTACCAGAGGAGGCAGGGTGGACTCACACATTTTCCATTGCAGATTCCATTGTCCACATTCAAGGGTTTTTTTTCCATACGGAAGCCTAGTTTTAGTGCTGAGGAGATGGAACTGCCCTGAGATCCAACGGGGAACAGGAGAACGATCCTTTCATTGTATTGAGTGATATTCAGCGCAGATCTTCTGAAAAAGCCCTAAATTTCTTTGCTGCAAAGTCTGGAGAGCCACTCTAGCCTGTCATGCCAATCTTAATCATGATGGGAGTGAAGTACCTCCATCCCTTGTGGGGAGGTGGGGGAAGCGGGCAAGAGGAAGACTGTTCTCTAAGCAGCCCTGATGAGAGGAGAGGAAGGTGATTTTTGGTGAGGTCATCCAGGGTCACATGGGACCTCAGCAGAGGGGACAAGCCGTGACGCAGTGCTTTGAGGAGGCCCTGAATGACTGTAATTGGAATCCTGTTCTTCCTCTGCCTGCAGCCCTAAAGCTGCCATCGTGCCCGACAGGCCTCCGACACCACGGTCCAGTGCGTCCCATGGCCAGGCCATCCTTGGCGCTGCATGGAGCAGGTACCTGTGAAATTGTTGCCAGGTGTCTGTGGAGTCTGCAGAGTAAGCATTTTGGGGGTTGCTCTGGCAGTTCCTACTGGATGCGGATTTGGCTTTGCCACGTCCCTAAAATGCCCTTGGGAACCATTTTCTCTGTATACTCTTAAATATTTGAAAACAGTGAGTGGGAAACAGATTGTATATCACGTTCTCCTTCTCTTCCCATTGCCTGTGCTGCAGTGACTAGTTTTGTCCACTTTTGAGTTGATTCATCACTTGTTCTTTCAGGCCATTTGGAGCCCACTTTCATACTCGTAATCTACTTTGGAGTCCATTTTCACAGCTAAGAAGTACCCTTAATCTGAATAACATCACAATATTATGAGTGGTAGCGGGGCATCTGAGGTAAGACCAAGTCATTATATGATTTCTAAGCTTATATATTTTATACTTGGGTATATGTTATTAAATATTTTATAAATATTATGTTTATTGGATCTTAACTATATTCCATGAATACATACTATATTTTTCTTCTGTAATTTATAATATATGAACATAGTTTGGAAGAGCAAAGTGATTGACTGAAAAAGTGCTGCAGTGCAGTACCATTACATTAAGTTTAGTGAACACAAACGACGTTGCCGTGATGGGGCACAAGGCTACTTTTATGAGTTTGCTCTGCTTGGAAAGCTGGCCAGCATATAACCAGGTCCGTGTGGCAGCATGGAATTGTTTTGCCAGTCGTGCCTGGTACCTTTGCAGTGGATCAGCAGGAAAGCGGGATTTGAAGCAAAACTGAGGCTGGGCGTAGCATGTGGCTTGAACCCCTCAGCAGTGCTGTGGGGCCAGGAGGATGAGGACTTTGTACCCAGAGAAAGTCCTGGTAGCATGTGGCTCCAAAAACTTGAGGAGCTTTGGCAAGAACAGCTTTAGCTCCTGTGCCTGCTGAGGTGCCCAACCAGGTTTTTGGGGAAGGAGGGACTGACAGGACAGTAGATTTCACCTTCGTCGTCGCCACGTCAGGGGCTGTGGCTGCCTTGCAAGCCCCTTCCTGCGCCCTGCCGGGGAGGCGAGGGCAGTGTTTGGTCCCCTCCATATCAGCACCTTGGAGCCCCAGGAATCCCCTCGAGAGGGTAAGCCTAAAGCTCTGCTTCCCACAACTGTTTCCCATTTGCTATGACTTGGCATGTGGTGTATTTTTTCATACCTCCTCAGGCTGCATCTATAAGTGTGACACCAGTTTCACAGCTGCTCCCACGGCTGTATCATACTGGGAGAAGCCCAGTGCCTGAGCCTGTCTCGGCACAACCTGAGGAGACGCTGGCAAAAGTCTTGCACAGCTCACAACGTGCAATAAGCAGGAACAGTGCTAGGAAGAGCCCTACGCTAAACAAGCTCCAAATGGCAAACACAAAATTCATTCCTGCTTCGTCAACCACCTGTGGCCATTGTGCAAACCGTGGACAATAGGTGGGTGTGCAGGCCTGGACGGGAGAGAAAAGGCTTTCACCCGAGGTAAATGCATCTTGGCGTTAGTATTATCAGTGACACCTGGTGGCAATACACGGGCAGTTCAATTGAAATATTTTGAAAGGCTGTGTATGAGCTTAAATGGCTAATCCCCATTGAAGCACACGACAAAAAAGATATCTTTCAGGCAAAAAGACATAATGACTGTGTACTATGCCAGGAATAAGGACTAGCCAGGGGACTGGCTGCACACGGCAGCATGATTTTTTTTTCTTTTGGTGATAGACAACACTGGAACCAAGGAATCCACCAAAACATTTTCCATTTCTGAAAAGCAGTGGATGAAAACATGCTCTGTATTCCTTTTAGCTACTTCCAGTCTCTCTAAGTTTTCCAAACCTTATAGCATTTCCAAGTCAAGGAGCAGGCAAAAAATTCAGTTCCCACTTTGAAGTACCTAGCTGAATAGATAGGAGAAATTGAAAAGGGCATCAGGGAAGGTGCAGGGGCTTAACACAGAAAATGGGACAATGGAGGGGGGCTATGAAAAGCTCCCTTGGCAACTGATGGGTTGCTTTTTGCACAAAAAGAAGGAATGATGCTCAATGGGAGTGAGCTCAGTGGAGGGCCACTGCAATGGCTGAGGCTAGAGCGCTGGACCAGTGAGGAGAGGCTGAGGGAGCGGGGCTGGTGCAGTCCAGGGCAGAGGGGGCTGCGGGGAGAGCTCGCCACGGCCCCAGCACTGTGGGGAGCTCAGCAAGAAATTGGAGCCAGGCTCTGGCCAGCGGTGCCTGGCAGGAGGGTGAGAGACTTGGGGCAGAAGCTGGAAGAAGAGAGGGTCAGACTGGGTTTAAGGGAATGCTTTTGCCAAGGAGGACAGTCCTGCAGTGGATCAGATTGCCCGGAGAGGTGGTGCAGTCTCTGTCCTTGGATGTTTTCAAGACCTGCCTGGTAAAACCCTGTATGACCCAGTCGGAGCTCACAGCTGGCCCTACTTTGAGCAGCATTGGTCACCTGATTGTTCAGCCAAACACAACCACTTTTCCTCTCCTTGGGGAGGAACATATTACTCCATAGCTCAGGTAGCTTATGCCAGTGAGTTAAAAGACTTTTATAGTATACAAGTGGTTGTAGACAGTATTTAATTTTCTGTTCCCACAACCAGGGCACGGGCACAATCAGGCACGACTGGGAACATTAAGGAGAAGAGCACCGCAGCGCTGGCTGCATAACCTGAGGAATAAAAGTTACTAGAGTTGTGAAAACAATGGGGCAGGAAGAAAATAAGAAAAAGGAATTATTTTATTAAGGATGAACGACAGGATCTTGGGAGCTGTAATTTGCAGGCAAGCACTGTCCTCCCCAGAACCTTCTTCTCCAATGCTTCTTCCACTTCTGCCATCAGCCATGGAAGGAATCCTCTCTCAATAGCTGTAAGAATTTGACAGGAAAAAGAAAGCAAGAAAAAGTAATTTTTTATTAGCGAGTGACAGGATCACGGGAGCTGGTTTTCATTTGCTGCAATCAGAGGGCAGGCACAAGTGAGACACACACCAATGTTTTAGAGGAAAATGTCCCGAGCGATTCAGGTTAACAGTTTCTGCTTTTCACTGAGATCACTTCTGGTCTCTGATCTGCCAGAAGTCATCAGTCCCTCTGACTAAAGAGTTCCTGTTTACCTTTGCCTTTCTTTCTTGCCTTACCCTTGACTTTCAAAGTCAAACAGCTGAGGATGGCAGTCAGGGAAACAGAGACAAATGGTCCTTGATCACAATCACTCGTAATATCATAGCAGGAAAGGCGGATGAGCAAAGCGCTTGTGCTCAAGGCAGTGCTGAGATGTGCAGGTAGGGGCACCTTGACAGCTCTGGCAGGAAGCACAAACACAGCCGGGGACTAAATGACGAGTGGGCCGGCATGAGACTGGGCCTGTCGCATGGACCTGGCAACACCACAGCCCTCCTCATAGCCACTTTGGGGGCTGCCAGGGAGAGGCAGAGTGCTCCCCTGGACCCTATTTCTGCTCACTTCGCTGTTCCCAACCCCTCTCAGGCCTGGATGCTATTTCTACAGAGGAGAACATTTCTCAGCATGCTAGTTCTTAGCTGAAAGCAGCAGAACCAGGGCACACACAGAAGCACCTTACTTAATTTTACAGCAGACATTAGAGACGTTTTTTTTTTTAAATATGCTCTGTCAGTAGAAATTCCTGTACTTGCTGCCCCAATTCTGCATAGGAAGCTTGTTCTGACTGTTCTTGTGGCCTGGACTTTGCCTCATACCTGTCCTTGTCCTGCTTGTGCAGCCATATCTACTCCTATTTGTGTCTGGATAGCAAGAAGAGAGGGGGATCTGTCCAGAAATTCACTTTCGTGACACTCCTCGTGCAGCTTGATTACCTGCTCAGTATGCTCTTCCAAATGCAGCTCTAGAGAGCAAAAGCTACAGATTGGATGCTGTTTTGCTTGAAGTTATGATTTTTAAACCTGGCAGTTCTCTAGGGAGAGCTATACCTAAAGAATGGGCAGGAAAATGACTTCTGTGAAGGAAGCAACAAAACCTGGGACCCAGCTGAAAACATACACTGGGTTATGAGAAGGCCCTCTGACGAGGCCCATTCCCTGATGCTTAGGGATGTCTGCAGCACTTTTGGGGAATGGTTCCTGAAAGGACATTTCACTCAGCAGGTGTCAGAAGCCAGAGTCTAGACCAGTAGGTTTCAGCTCACCTTGAAGAATGAACAGTTCTTGGTAAACTGCGATTAGGCAAGTGCACAAAAGGACACTGAGAGCGTATCTACCAACTAGCTATGTGGAAAACACGTCTCTGTCTTTATAGCCTGTTCCTCCTGAGAGGCAGAGGCCAAACAGAGACCCAAACCCTGCTGGGTTTGGACAGTGATGCTCTATTTCTAGCCCTGCCAGAAATGACCTCGAAGTAACAGCACCTCCTCAACAGTATGTGATTGAGGCATACGGGAAAGACAGACATTTCACATCTGGCCTGCATTTTGTTTGGGAAGGGCTGTCGTCTGGAGCTTCTGGGAAGTGATCCAGCAGCAAGACCCTGCCGTAACGCATTGAACCCTCTGCACCTCTCTGCACTTCCACAGAGGCTGCCTTTTATCAGTGTGCAGTGTCGCGTGATGCCAAATGAGGAGCAGAAATTTATGTTGAAACAGTGACTCAAACTCAGCTGGGGGAAAACTGAAAGACAACTAAGTGGTTCCCACACAAAGAACCACCTCCACTGTAAAACTGTGACCATCCTTCCAAGGACACCACCTCTCCTGTTTTTTTCACAGTCTAGCCACTGTTTCCTCTTGCAAAGTGAGAACACACAGGGCACAGAAAGAACCGCGACCTATTTGACATGTTACAGAGGTTTTTGGCATTTCAGAGGTTTCTGGGAGCACTGTCAGGCAGATCTATCACTTGGGCAGATTGCAATGACAGCAGACAGTGTAGTCTGAGCATACTGCTACCCAGGTGATGGCAAGAGTGCAGGGAGCGGTTCCTGCTTCTCAGCCTCTGTCAAGCATAATGGCAGAAGGCAGCTCCTCAGTTTCTTTTGCAAACTCACTCGTCGACTGGTAAAGTCCTGCTTCACTATCTGAGGGAACCCAGACAGGGTATTGCTTCACCACAGCCTGCAAAAAATGTGTTAAGGTTGCAGAGCTGCTGCTCAGCAGGAAGGGCCCTGAGCAAGCTGCTCCAGGGCAAAACCAGAGGCTGTCAGACACCTGCTGAGGAGGCGCTTCAGTCCGGGAATGACATCGCCTCTCTGCCCCACAGGGGTGCTTGTGGCAAAGGCTGCTGCTGCAGCTTTGGCCAGCCAGGTGGCTCCGCTGCACTGCACCCTGCAGGGCCCCTCTGCATACCCCACACTAAGACGCCTCCTGCCAACACCCAGCAAGGGCCAGGGCCAAGGCAGCCTCTGCTTACATCTGCCAAAATTAGCATCTTAATGATGTCGGTAGTCATTCCTTAGGCAAGACAGCAAAGAGCCAAGAGCCAACGTGAGCAGCTCATTCCAGGGGCTGTTGCTGAAAGCGCTTTCTTGGCAGAGCGGAAACTCTGGGGACGCTTACAGGATGCGAGAAGCTGATGGCCTCCATGAGGATCCAAAGGGAGGGCAGTCGGATGATCCTGAGCTCCTGGGCTCCTCGGCTTTGCCTGGCCATAGGGCAAGGACAAAGGAAAAGCTCTGTTACACCCAGCCGTCTCTGCTTGCTCCCCTGCCACCAACCCAGTGCCTCCACGCCACCCTGACACAGGAGATCTTCCTGCAGAGCTCGCTGGCTGGCAGTGCTGCTCTCTAACACCTGCCCTGGGCCTGCTCTCTATAGGCCTCCTCCCTATGGAAAAGGCAAGCGGCAAGTCAGGGTCCCTATCCACGCAAGCGAGGAGCTGTGGTGACAGCTCCATGGGGCTCGAGTTAATTTCCAGGCACTAAGCTGAGCGCCTCACGCCGCTCTGCCCAGGAGCTGCACCCTGCACTGCGTGTCCCTTTCCCCCACCTCCACTGCTGCGCTGCTGTGCACAGCTCCACCTGGAGCTCTCCACTGCCTTCAGCCTTGATGCTGCAGGCAGACTGAATCCCCTGGCCGGGCTTACCTGAGCACCGTCTCCAGCCAGTGCTCCTTCACCTCCTGTGACCTGCAGAGAAAAGGAGCAACAGCCTCAGCCTGCTGCTACTCATCCTTTGGACAGAGGCAGGCCCCCATACACATCTTGCCTGCTTAGCGCCACTCCAGAGGGGTGTGATACACCAAAGCACCCTGCTCTGTGTGCCCCAGCAGTGTCCTTCACTCTGCTGAGCAGAGCTATGGGGACGTGGAGGGGCAGGTGGCTTGTGCACACCTGCACCTGCCTGGGGGTGCTATTTCCTCCCCAGCTCTCCCTGACCCTACGCTCTCCTTCATAGACGTGGGGATGCTCACACAGCCAGGAGGGCACGTGAGAGGCTCTGGGCTCCCCAGGGGCTTGTGGCAAGAGCCTGTGGGTGAGCTCTGTCCCTCCTGGAAACAAGGTTGCTTTCCACCCTTCCTGCGGAGGCACGCAGCTTTGCCTTTGTCGCAGGGGAAGTAGCAGCCCCAGCGTTCCTGCTCTCGTCTTCCAAAAGCCCTCGGATCCTGGTCTGAAACCAAAGGGGGGCCTCTACTTTCACCTCCCACAGCCTGACCTGAGCCCCAGCAAGCCTGCAGAGGCCTGAAGGCAGGCACAGTGCCCTGCACCCGCCACAGCCGGGCCACGTGGCCCCAGGACTCACCAGAAAGTGACCGCACAGAGGTCGGTGGGCCACAAAAGGACGAGGGGATTCTGCTTTGTGAGGCTGAATGCCTCCTCCTGCTCCTCCTCCTGCTTCTCTTCCCACTGTCTTGCTGCATCGTCCTCGCCGCACACCACCCACAGCTCGCTGAGGCACACGCCTCAGCCAGAAGGTGGAGCAGCAACTGCCGGGAGCAAGAGCAGGGACTGACTTGGAGGTTGCTGCTGTGGGGGGCTGCGACAGCAGGCCACCAGGGCAGAGCCCTGGCCTGGGGGCAGAGTCTTGGGGTGGCCACTGTCAGCCTTGGGCAGGAGGCAGGAGCCTCAGTCACTGGTAGGCACTGTGGAAAAGTTACTGCTGACGCTTGGTCAGGCACTGCGGATCAGGAGGACAAAACCAGCAGCCTGACCCTTTCTTCTCACGCCTCCCTGAATCGAAGGGAAACCGGGTCCAGACCCACAGCATAGCGACACCTGTGCAGGGAACTGCAGGTCATTTGGACCACAAATCTTTGTTGGAAGCAAAGGGCACCCCCATGCCCCATACACAGGAAGGGCAGGAGGAAGGCCTCCTTCTGGGTGACCCCTATGGGGCCTCCGGATGGTAGAGGCTTCGACCAGCACTATTTGGCAGCCTTTATGTTTGCTGTAGAGAGATGCTGCTCAGTAAGAAATAAATGCCAAGAGCTTGGCTAAAATCCCCTCTCCTGCCCAGCTCAGGCCACTTCTGTTGGCATTCAAGCTCCCAGGAAAGCACATGCTGCTGTGCTTCTACACCTCTACCCAAGTGGAAAGGAACCAGCCCGTGCGTGCTGCAGCCAGCGGTTGGGCGGTTGGGCTGCCTAGGCAGCACCAAGGAGGCACTTCCTGCTCTGGCAGGAGTAGCTCCAGGCAGCAGCACTGCCCTGGGGCTGGTGGCAGTGGCAGTGGCAGTGGCAGGGAGGAAGCATGGCAGTGCCTGCTCTTCTTACTTGAAGCTGGCAACAGTGATAGCATCGGGGAAGAGCAGGATGTGCCTATCCCTTGTCTGCTGGTGCCAGGTCACCCACGCATGGTCACTGAGGAGGAGCTTAGGGCTCCTGCATGACACGAAGGTGCTCAGCAGTGGTGGGGGCCAGGAGGCTTTTCTGCCCACGAGCTCGTGGGTGGGTGCGAGGAGCCCTGGGCTGTCCCTGCATCGTGCCAGCAGTGGGGCTGGTATCACCCCTCCCGCTGCAGCAGTTTGCCTGTCCCAGCCAGCGTCTTCCCATGCCGGCACAGTGCCGCACTGGGGGGCAGATGCTGGTGGCCATGGCCGAGGTCACTGGGGGGGCCACCATGGCACATTGTGATGCACTGGCCAGAGGTCTGGGTGGAAAGGGGAGTCTTCCTCACTGCCTGGTACCTCTGATGCCCCCAGATTCCCATGTCTGCGGTGTAGGAGCGTAGCTGGTGGGGCTGGGACACCACTGCTGGCACATGCCATGCCCCCTTTGCTTGCTGGGTATGGTCCCCACACACCCAGCCCCTGTTCCTGCCACTGAGAGGCTCTAAAAGATGCGCTTAGAGACTAGGAGCTGCCTTTCTGTGTCCTGGTGGTGGCTGCGGGGAGGCAAATGCTCCCTGGGACAAGGGATGAGATGGGCTTGGTGTACGAGGATTGCCCTGCTTCAGCAGCTGTGTCCATGTCAGTGAAAACTCCCAAACACCTGCCCGCACTGCTGCTACACCCCCTGCTGCCTTGGCAGTCTTGGAAACGCTTCTGAGTGGAAGGGGGAGCTATCTCAAAGGCCTCTCTAACACCCCTCTAGATCCTGGCAAACTGTCGGTATGTCCCCAGTTGCTGTCATGCTGCTGCAAGGCCCTGGCACCCCTGACCACATCTGGTGGTTCCCAACCGCTCTCAGCCTGGATGCTCTTGCTCTGGGGCAGAGCATTTCCCAGCACTGTCATTCAGAGCTGAAAGCAGCACAGCTGCTGCAGACACAGAAGCTCTGTCCTTGGCGCTGTGCTTTTAGGCTTTCTGTGAGGAGAAGCTCTGCAACGTTTTTGCCTCAATATTGCATGAGCAGATTGCTTGCATTCACCAGGGACACCAATGCTGGTGGCCTGGACTTAGCCTCCTACTCTCTCCTTGGCCTACCTGCGTGGCCACATCTCCTCCTGTTGCTGCTTCGGTGGAGGAGTGGACAGCGAGCTCTGGCCAGAGATGCACCTTGCTGACCCTCCACAGGCATCCCTACTGTATGCTCAAGAGCCTATTTCTGCATGCAGCTCTGGGGAGCTTCCAAAAGCCGGAGGAAGCCTGGCAGTTTGAGTGAGTTCAGTTTAACACAGGACTGTCCCTGAGGAGTGGATAGGCTGAATTCTGCCCCAAGTGTCTGCAGTAAACGGACTTCTGTGAAGTAAAGAAAGAAGAAACCTGAGGTATGTTTGAAGGGGGGTTTTGTGCTGGCCGTCTGCTGCTGCAGGGTTCTCGCTATTGCCTGCTGTCCTTGAAAGGGAGTGCTGGCAGGGCAATGCCCCTGCTCAGCAGGTTTCACAAGTGAGAGTCGAGACCGTTTCAGCCCAGTGGTCCTTCTTCAGTGCGGAAGGAGCACCTCTTGCTAGGGTCAGCCTGGAAAAGGAAGTGCCAAAAGGGACACTCGCTGTACGTCTGTGCTCCAGCTGCGTTGAAAGCAGGCATTTTTCTTCCAGCTGCCTGTCTCCTCCTGGAGACAATTGGCCGTGTGCAGGAAGTCCGGGTTGCAGCATACATCAGGTTATCACCACTAGTCAGTGGGAAGGGCAAGAGACCAAAACTTCCACAGCAGCCCCCCTCCTTCTGTGCCCAGTGGTATTTCGGTGGTGAAAAGCCGCTGCGCGTGTCAGAAGTGGCACAGGCAGCTCAGTGGGGCCACAGGAGAGGGACCGCTCAGAAACCCCAGACCACGCCTGACTAGTGTGTGCTGCAGCAGTTTTCCCGGTTTGTAAATCCATCCACTGTGGCAAGATTTCCAGGGAGGCTTGACAAAACCTTACCCTGACCTTGTGAGTACCCCCATTGCTAAATTTAATGCGTTTTTTTTTATAAGTACATGAGGGCTATTTTCCTATTCAAATTGGGGTTTTGGATTGTTTAATAGCGGTCTTATTCTTAGGTATGACTTCTTTCTTATGCAAAATTTTGAAAACCCCTCAATTTGAGGCATATACCAATAATCTCTGGTGCGTGTGGTAAAGGAGAGAGTAAATGGAGAAGTCCTGACTTGAGTTCAAGAATGCACACTGAAAACTGGAACAAAAGCTCTGGAAAAAAAATGTCACTGTAATTAGCCAAATTTATTAATAGTATATGCAGCTAACAATAGGGAATTGTAAGGGAACGGATTAGAGAACCCTGACCCTAGGTGATGCTACCAACTGCCTCATGAATTTAGGAGGTGAATATTGATCAGCAAGCTTTTTGTTTCTAGATGACATTAAAGCCTTTCCAGCCTTCCACCTGCCTGCGCATCAGCGTCCTCTCTACCTTCTCCCAGGGGGGCTCAGATTTTCATAGCTCCATCTGCTCTTTTGCTTGCTTTCTCTGGGGGTCTCTCTGCTTTTGGACAATCTGGGCAGGAGGAGGGGAAAAAAAGAAAAAACATTACAGTACACTTTGTATGTGGAAATACTATTATTTTCTCTCCACTGGTAAATGAAGAGGCATTTTTGTTTTTTTAATCCTACAAATCTAGTATTTCAGATATAGCTTTCAGGCTCCTGACCCTAAACGGTCAGTTACCTTAAAGACTGCAGGGCATGAAACTGAAAAGGTACGCTGTTTGCCTGCAGGCACACAGTAACAGGATCTCACACTATGAGCAATCCGTTGCTCTTTGGAAATGGATATTATACGCAGACCTTTACCTGGCAAGATAAAGAAGATAGTGAAATGGCATGTTCTTGCTCACAAATGAGCAAGAAACAAGAGTTGCTGGGGGATGCTTTTAGAAGGTCAAAAGGTCTTCAGTTTTTGCCTCGTCAAGAGAATTGTTCGCTAGAGAGAAGTTACAGAACCTTTCTTGTTGATGAAGGATGAAGCCAGCGAAACCAGACTAACTTTGAAATGCCATACTGTGTCTGTGGATTGGAAGGAAAATCACTTCCCAACTGTTTAAACAGAACAAATGTGAAATTCACCATAAGAAACTGCTGCAGAACACCACAAGGCCACTTCCACAAAGGAGGAGCTTTTAAAAACACACAACTGGTTTAGATTCCTATATGATTATTTGTGAAGAAACGGTGTCTGAAATAAGACACCACTGAAACATTTACTGCTGTGTCAGGAGAAAGCAAATACCTTTACCTCCACACAAGCAGCTTTTGTATATAGGTGCCCTACGGCCTACACACCTCTGCTTTTATAGTTGAGTGACTGATTTTACCAAGAAACTGAATTCCCCAGGACTACTCTCCCCACTGATGACATTGGTGAAGAAATAGGGTAGCAGGTGATGCTGTGATGACTTGTGCTCAGCATCATAACACTGAAGAAATGTGTGTGTGTGTGTGTGTGTGTGTGTGTGTGTGTGTGAGCGTGCATGTGTGTGTCTGGGAAATCAAGCACTTGAAGAAAAAAGTCTAAACTATGCCAAGATGATTTAATCGGAGAGCCAGTGACCAGGTGCAATATTTTCTGTCAAATTCCAGCGGCAGCAGTCCAAGTCACCCATCGGCCACAGCTTGCCTGCCCTGCCACTGCCCCGGGCAGTTCCCACGAGCAGACGTGACCGCCGCGCGCAGCAGCAGCAGCGCCCCGGCGGCTGTGTCTCCGTCCGCGGCCGTGCGCAGCCCGCGAGCGAGCGCAGCCGAGCGGCTGCTGGGGGCTGCCCTGGGAGCGCCGGCTGCTGAGCCCCAAGTCAGATGGGCCGACGGCGGCGCCGTTGCGGGGGACCCTCCGGGCAGGGCAGACAGGGCCTGCGGAGCGTCGCGCTTTTGCCGCCAGAGTGCCCGAGCTGAAGTGGGGAGGGAGGGAGGGAGCGTAACCGCGGGGTGTCGCTGTGATTCCTGTGCGGCTTTCGACGAGCATGTAAGGAACAAAGAAACAGGAAGAAAACCGCCACGGTTTCTAGTTAAACGGTGAGTAGTTCCTTACCCTGCTGCGCAGCATCATCGGGCTGCAAAGCTTTGCTGGGGGGTCCTGGCATCTGCTGTCATTCCGGCACGGGCAGGTGGCAGAGTCAGTGCAGGAACGGGAGCTGGGTCACCGCGCGTTTAAGGGCAGGGCAAGGAGCCGTGGGGTGGAGGAGCACAGGGCAGGTGTTGCTGGGGAGGGATGGGAGGGCAGTCCTGGAGTATTTGCTGGTGTCTGGGCATGCGACGGTGCCGACTGAGCATCTGGAGCCTGGGGAGGAGCCGGGAATTGTGCCTCACTTAGCAGCCGTCGCCCGACCACTGTGGCCCTTCCGCTTGGGAAAACGGGCAAAGCTGGCCGGAAGCAATAGAGCCCCTGGTTTTGGGGAGAGGTTGCCAGGGTGTGAGGGACATGGTGTATTGTGTTCCCAGGAAAAGCAGCCCCTGCAGAGCCTCCAAAGACTTTGGCCTGTACGTGCCCAGTAAGGAAAGCTGCGAGTGTACTTGGTCAATCTGCTAGTCGTCCGGCTGGACTGGACAGGACAGGGTAGGGAGCCGGAGAGAGGGGCACCTGTAACCACTGGAGTAAGGACTGCCAAAGAGCTGCCTGTTACGCGCCTGTTGTCCACAGACCGTGTGAAGACGAAGGCGTTGCACTGGAGATGAATTCTGTTACTCTGGCCCCGGCTGCATGTCTCAGCCACTGGGTGGTCTCCAAAAACAAACTGTGGTGGCAATCTCTGCGTGAGGACACGGTCTCTTGCAGAGCCTGGAGCTGGCCCCAGGAGTTCTGGGTCTGGACGTACTGTGGCTGCCAGCCAGGGGCCTTCACACCTCCCTAGTACCTGATCCGCTGCTGCTGCTGCTAGAGTTGGAGCTCTGTGTCACTTCCTGGTGATGACCTATCTTTTATTGTTCCGGTTTTATTTTGCTTGGGGTTAGTTAAAATGTCTGTGCTCTACCAACAAGAGGGATGGAAAGCTAAGCCCTCAGAAAAGAGGAAATCTCCAAGTTCTTGTCGTAGTCGTAGGCAGAGGGAATATTAGTACTTTTCACTTCGCTTAAACCTCTGTGGGCGTGTTATTGAGCGTGGGCTGGTGTGTGGGGAGAGGTAGTATCTTTTCCTACACCAGCATATATAGTACCGAGTCCAAAGCAGAAGTAGCAGACCGTATGTTGCAGATCAACTCTGTCTGCTCGTGGGGTGGAGCTCCACAGTTTGCTGGCTTTTGTTGTGACGCTTCAGAAGAAAACTGTCTACTTCCCCGCCCCTTCTTTTTCCTGTCCCTGCGCCTCTGTTTGTAACCACCTCAGTTACTTTAATGCTCCTGTTCATGGAACTGTGCTCTAAATTGCTGAAGTGACCCGGGAGAAAGAAAACCAGATCTTGTCCTCCAAGAGTTTTGAGCCAGAATTGTTTCTTTGATTTGGTTTACAGCCAGGCTATGCAAAGAATTGCACTTGTACAACTGAGGGAGCTAGTAAGCTATAACGCAGTGCTAGGTGTGCGATTTCTTAAACTAGCTCTGGTATGAGAAACACTGTTCAACTTCTGTTACACTTCTACCTGAGCTAGGAGTCCTCTCACTGTGCTAAGTGCTGGGAACCTTTTAAGTCAGAGAAGAGGTACTCAAGGCTGAATTTAGTATTTTTACAGAATGACCACGAAGGAAGAGGCCTCAAATAGAGGTGACCGTGGAGTGTTATCTTAAGCAGACAAAATACTGTTCTGGAGGCCTGTGTGTGTGTGTATCCCTTCCAATAACTATAGGGAAGTAGGTACTTATTTTAGGAGGGCAGATTCATGACATATAACTTCAGTGCCTAAGTTACACTGGGTTACATCTTGTGGCCTTAATTAGAAGAGAATGAGCTGTGGCTTTGCTAATGGACCCATTCTGGGCCCCAAAATGAGCCTTTTTTTCCGTCTAACTCATCAGTCCAGAGTAGTTTCTCATTCACCTAATACAAGCGCTAACTGAATGACAGAAACTGTCTTACTTCTGTGAAGCACCATTAACTCATAAGATGAGGTGGAGTTTAGTGCAAAAGCATTGCAAATACTCCATGGCAGAGATGAAGCTCTCTGGCTTCACAAAGGTTAAGCTCTCTGGCTCTATGGATGTTTATACATGAAAAAGCTGTGTCCAGGAAAAGTCTCCTCTCCTCTCCCTTGCGCCCTTGACGTTGCTTTTGGTAAAAATACCCCCTAGATCTGGAACTTCTCATGTCATTACAAGATTGGCTGCAGCAGGAAAAAAAACCACATTGATCCTAATCAAAGGGCCAGGCTGCCCTTAGTCCCCATTAGCTGTACCCCAGCTCTTCCAGTCACAACAGCTATCTCATGCAGTTTGTGGAGGAATTGTGTGGGGCTGGGACAGATTTCGCTGCTTGTGGTGCTAGCTGGGGAAGTAGGCCTGCCTGGTGCAGCTTGGAAAGAACCAGCCCCTGTCCTAAAGAGCAGATGAGAAAGGTCTCTTGGGGTGCCCTTGGCTGATCTGAAAGCGGCAGAGCAAGGAGTTATTTCCTTTCAGGTTTGCCATGGATCTGTTACCGTAAGTTGGAGCAACCAGCTTTTTATTTTCATGAGAATCTCCTAGCTTTACGGAGTGCTTCTTGGCTGTGGGTTAGGAGGAGGTGGAGAAAAAGGGGAGTATTCTATGCATTCTGGTACCTATGGTTTTAAGGAGCCATTTTTAACACTGACAATGTTTAGTTTTTGAAGAAGGACATCAGAGGCATATTGCCTTCTTTTTGAAGAGGACCATGGCTGCTTTTGAAACTACAGGAGTGTTTCCTTGCCGTACTGCTATGTAATTACCTGAAAATGGGATTCTCTTTGATTCTCTGTGGTCCTGAGGTGAACTTTTAAGGTGAAGTTCTACCAAATGGGGGCTGCAGATTAGGATGAAACCCTCAGTCTTGGGAGCAGCTCTTCTCGATACCCAAATACCCTTGTCTTCAAGTAGGAATCACAGGACAATTTAGGTTGAAAAGGCCTCTGGAGGTCTCTAGTCTAAGCCCCCCACTCAAAGCAGAGACACCTGCAAAGATGGATCAGATTGCTCAAGGCTTTATCCTGTCTAGTCTTGAAAATATCCAAGGATGGAGATGCTTGGGGTGGCCTTAAAAATCCCAGAAAGCATCACATAGCTGCTAATTAGGGCTCTGTGAGTTATCTGACAGAAATACAAAAACACTCAGTAAAAGAATAGAGAGCCATCAGTGTCTCTGCAAAGGTGAAACAGTCGTGGGGCCTAAACAAGCTGGATATGCACTATTTGATGCTGAAATAGATTATGTGCACTTACTCCCTCTGCAGCCCCTTTTACCTTTTTCCAGCCCCTTTCTGCCTCTTCCTTTGTCTTCCTCTGGCCTCCGGAAGCTCTGCCCTGTGTCCCAGCTCCCTGCAGTCAAAGCATTTGTTGTTCAACTGCACTTAACTTGCAGAGGAAGAAATCAGAGTGCTTCAGAGAATCTGCTTCTGTCGCACCTTCACAGTAGCCTGGGTGTTTGACAATCTTGGACTAAGTTGCCCTGTATCACACCTCTGGGAGATAGAGCAGTATTATCTATGCTTCCATAGGGTCGAATTGCCTAGTGCAAGACAGTGCAGGAAGCATGTGGCAAAAGCAGACCTGGAAGTTAACTGAATGAACTTTGTACCAGTCTCCAATCCTTATCATAAGGCCATCCTCCCTGCTCACCTACAGAGAAGTAGTGACTGCTCTTCCCCTTTCACATACCCAAAGACTTACCAAATGCCATGTCTCCTTGTGTCTGTAACTCACAGGATGGGCATGTATCTGTGCATCATTTCACATCATGTCATGTCCTCCCTGGAGTACAGGACTGTGCAAAGTTCTGGAGGGATACTGCAATGCCTTTCCTGCCTCCTAACCAGTTGTGCTAGAGAGAGCTGGCTGGTGAATCACAGCCAAAGCTGGTCGGCTGCACTTGCTGGGTGAAGTCACGGCTTTATGCAGTGATGCTGAGACAGAGAAATCACACTCAGAGGGGTGAGGGGAAAGCTGCAGAAACCTCTTCCTCAGCGCATGGAGGCAGTGGGCAGTGGATAGCGCTGCAACTTGTATGTGAAAGGCTTAAAACATTGCAAGCCCCAAATTGTACAGGAAGGGTGAGGAAAAAGGACCCTGCAGTGAAATAACCTTACTACAATTCTTCAGTCTCTACTGCAAGGCCATCCTCCATGATAATGTGTCTGGGAATCTTCTTGTTTTTGGCCTCACAATTTAACAAAATACTGTTCTGTATTGTCAATGTGTATGTGACACTGACGGTGCAGGGTTTGAATTTGAACTGTAGCCTCTGTCAGGGAAGTAGGTGGGAGGGTCGTGGGTTGATGGAAGGAAGAGTTGTGAGCAGCCGTTGGATCGGTTCTGTAAACAGCTGGTTGGCCAGCTTTGTTTAGAGAGTGTGAAGCCTTTATGTCTTTGAACCGAGCAGAGGAAGCAGAGCTGAAGATAGTCAAACCGTTTGGGACTTCTGAACCGTTTATTCAGACTTTCATAGTGGCATTTCAGGTTAGAAACAGAAAATAATTTATGGTCTCCTCTCTTCTTGTAGGAGAGCATGAAGAATTTGGAATGGACTTCACTTAGAAGAGAAATTTAAGTTGGTGTATTTGTCACAGGAAGTGAAAGAGATTGATTTAAAATGATGTAAGTGATGAGCTCTATAAAAATGATGACTAGATAATAAGTGTTTTCGAGTAACAAAGAGGAAAAAAAAAAACATTGTTCACCCAACAGAGGCTTGTAGGCGGCTGGCTGTGTGTGTGTGAGCTGGCTCTTCATTTAAGGATTGTATCACTTTTCCAATAGTAGGTGCTCCTTTTTTCCTGTTTTTTTCTTTCTATCATTGTCAGAGAATTTATTGAAAAAGTTGCTTCCTCTTGTAAATTTTGAGCCTTCAGAAGTTCCTCTGAAGTTTTCACTCTTTGTTCTGATGACACAGGCGATAATGACTGACTGCAAACAAAATTCAGAGAAAAGTGTAACCAGAGCGCCTAACCAAGGTGGGTTTCCTCTTCCTGTAGACTGAAATTGTCCTCGTGGAGAGACCCATGATAGCTGCAGTAACTGCTATCTGGCTAATGCTAGCAGTGTGACAGCATGTTATAATTATTTGAGTTTTGCAACTGAACTTGGTCAGTTATGGGCATGAAATGCTTTTTCGTTCAGACAGCTAACCAAGTGAACTACAAAGCTCACTTGGTTAACTTCATGGCTGAGTTTCTAGGTTGCTTCTCATCTGAGATAGAGACATTCATAGACATGCAGACGGAATGTGGACCAAGAAAGCAGCATTTTATGCGTGCTTTGCCCAGCTCTTTGTGCTCCCTGGGTCTGCAAAGTGGTGGGGAAGCAGACCTACTGCCTTGAACATGTCTTAGTAGGGAGTACATGACTCGTGCACATTATTGGATACAGTATTTTCATCAAATAAAAATGCAGGATTGCAGGAATGACACTTGAAAAATCCTTTTTTCCTGAGACAGGAAATAAATTAATGCATTTAAGGGAAGAAAGTTAATGTTATGGTCATGGAGTTTTTGACAGTGAGCCATTTGGTGTTTTCTTCTGCCTTTTGTAGTGAAGCAGGGAGTTGAGTTCCCCTTTGTAGGAATCCTGTAGAAAGATGGGTGTCTGGACACATTCACATGGTAGAAGGATAAAATTCCCAACTAAACCATAATCACGTATTGCTGTAGGGAATCCCTGAGGTTGGAGGTCATGGAAAAGAGGCACTGGAAATCAGTGGCTCCTTACCTTCAGAATGGTTTATCTACTTAAGGCTATCATTCAGCATCCTGGGCTGCCTATGTAGATTTATTAAAAGCTCACCCCTGTAAACCTCTGTGTGAACAAAATGCTGTTATCTCTTGGCCTCAGTATGGCAGAAATTTTGTTCTGTGGGTCAAAAGACCTGCCTGGGTGCAATGGGAAGCTGAAATTGTCTCTTGCAGGGTATGGAGTGAGTCAGCCTGGATACAAGCAGGGCCAAGAGTAGCAAACCAACAAGTTCCTGTGGTGTGTCATTGCCAAATCCAAAACAGGCAGTAGAGGGAAGAGAACTCCCCTTCCCAGACTAAAAATAACACAGACAGGGATTTTCCTTAGATGGCTTTTTGCCTCTCTGGTGATACTTCTTTCTGTTGCTGTATTTGGAGACTTTTGATAGCAGTATTTCAAGAGGAAATATTATCATAAAAATAGGCTGTGTGGAACTCCCCAGAACATGTAACTGAGTTACAAGGCAGTCATTTTATCTTTAGCTTTAACATTTTGAGAATATATGTACTCCAAGCAGGAATCCCCAAGCCATCCATTCTGGCTCTAGTGCTATGTGAAAATACGGAGGTCTATTTCTAATCAGAAGGCTGAAGAGATACAATCACATTACAAAAAAAATTACAGATTCTTGACTTTATTTTAGGTGCCAGCATTGCGGAGCAGTCCCAACAGAAACAGAGTTCTGTTTTCCCGGTTCCTGGAAAGAGATGCCCTTCAGACAACAGCTTGGAGTGGAGGTCAGACAGGTGAGACAATTTCCTCCCCACGACCATACCTATGGAGGCAGCAAAAATCACTGTATTGACAATGCCGTTTCTCAAAGAACAGAAGCCGATTACCAAGAACATCCCTACCATCATGACTGTGAATTGCTTTGTTGAGGCCCAGGGAAAAGTGGCTTATGGTATCTTGTTATTTAGTCCTCACCTAGCTCCCAATTTCCTTCTCTAATAGCTGACACACCGTGCTTCCCCACAGCACAAGATGTGCAGACCCCTTGCTGAAATCTCATGAAGTCAAGATCCTCCATGCCTGTGGAAGATTTCATCCTGGAGGCTTTCCACCGTTACAGCTGTGAAGTGAGACCACCATTGGATTTCATGAATTGTCTCTTTTCTTCATTACCTTATTGAGATGTTTCCTTCTCCTATTCTGGTTCTCTGTTTATGCAGAGACTAAAGGATGGTGTATGTGTGTTAGACTGAGACCAGATGAAATGTTGGTGGGACTGGTTGCAATAAGAACCAGGGCAGAGTTAAGGGCGAAAATTTGGAAGAAGAGGAAGAGGAGAATTGAAGTTGGCTGACTGAGAAATGGGTCTGGGGATGGAAAGGATAGAAATGAAACTGGGACTTTGGCAACATAGGTGTGGTTCAGTTAAGAGCTAAATAATAGGATGAGAAGGTGAGGAATGCAGTCTGGGATTAGGGAGGCAATGAAAACGAGGCAGATGTGAAGAGCCAGGAGGAGAGAAGAGAAAGATCTGAGTCAGGGTTGTTGGCAGTGGAGTGGAACAGGAGGACTCAAGCTTTGGAGGGGGGCAAGCAGGAGGGCCTGTGCCTGCTAGAGAACCAGGGCCCACATGGTGCCCAAAATGCCAAGTTTCACGGTTCCTCTGCGGTCGGTCAGGGTAGTGGTCAGCCCTAGATTATACAGAACTACACTCCAGATGTCTAAATGTGGTGTCTAAATGTGTGAAGTGGGAATCTAAGTTGCAATGACAGCCAGAAAAGATTTTAGGGAAAGATTCAGTTGCCTAAACATCAGGACCTACATCCACTTTTGATGCCTTAGAAAATTTCTTGAGGTGCCCTGGGATACCCAAATGACTGTAGGCACCTACTTTCAGGCAGCTGAATTCCACCTTGACTCAATTCAGTCCCAGGAGTTTGTAGAGAGACTCAGATGCGGACTATGCAGAAGATTAGGCGGGCTCACGTAAATGCTTGCCTCTGCCTCTGACTCCCAGTCCAAATGTCTGTGAAACCTGCAGGGAAAGTATTTCCCTCAGCCTTCACTAAAGCGTGGCTACAGAATGGGTGCCAGTGTAGTTCTGCTGTAAGTTGCTCTCCTAAATCAAGTGACTGAGATCTGTGTGGCAGAACAAAAGATTGCAACTCACTGGTGCACAAGGGTGTGTTGGTCCATGAGGAACTCTGTTGTTCTTCTCTTTGTTCTTTCAAATCCTAGAAAATCAGACATACCATGATGTTGAAAGCCAGGGTGCTCTGCTTGGCAAGCTGAGCTGGGAAATGCCAGACTTAAGACATTCTTTGCTGCACAGCCTTGGTTCCTACCCAGAGCAGGTGCATCCTGTGGGGAAGAGCAGAGTGCATCATGTGTTTAAAAACAACAGCAGGATGCAAACATGAGAAGCTTCATTTAGGCTGCATCAGTGACCCTAATTCCAGCAATGTCTGCCAATGCAATGCTTGGATCTCCTGCCTTAATCATGCTTTTTTTCTTCTTTTGATCTGTTTGTATGCCTTGTATGTTTAGAGTGTCTTCATGAAATTTTATTAGAAAATTGGGTGTGTGAAGTATGTGGTGCAATAATCATACTGGAACATGTAACTCAAGGCGCAGAGCATCCTTCCTAATATCACTTGGCTCTTGTGGCAAAAGCCAGCTCCCACTGATGCAGCTGTTAATGGGCATTTAGTCTTTCTGGCTGGGGAGGCAGTTTTGACAAAAGCCCTCCAATAATTCACTTTTTAGATACAGCAGTTAAAAGTGCCTTACCCTTGGAAGGCAGGAAGGCTGGACTGGATCCTTAGTTGTAGTAAAGTGGTCTGATAGCATGGTAAAGCTGTTTTCTGAGCTGCAGAGAGAACACAGAGCTAAAGCAAAGCCCTCTGCTTTCTGTGACACTCTGCTCTTTTGACGCCTCCTAAGTGCTTGTATGGAAGAGAAATCACTTGTGTGAAGGGACATGCTATGAAAAAAATACTGACTGAAAAAGCAAGTCTTAAAGTACAGAAATGGAGGAAGACAAAAGTTCTTTGTAAATGAGAGGGTAGATCTCTTGTGGGGGTCTGTTTACGTTCAGGTCTTGTTTAACCATGGTGCTTCTTGGGCTTGAACCAGTGCAAGCGCAAACTGAGAGGGTTGGACCATGATTTTATGCAATTCCTTCATCCTACTCCTGCTCATTAACAATGTGTAGAGCTCCTTTCTGTTTTGTTCATCTTATTCTTTCTGTGTTCAGAGTGCCTTAAAAGAAGTTCCCAATGGACTAAAATCTCTTTTCTTATCCTGAAACTAGAAGATTCAGGCCCACATGTATTGAGCATTTCGAGCTCAGTTGGTGGTTGAGCTTGCTGCGCATGACTGTCATGTCTGCCCTAGGACACCTGCTTGGACCCAAAGAGAGACCCCCTTCATCTCTGGTAAAGTGTCTATGCTCATTCTTCCTGGATTTTTCCAGAAGTGGGCAAGAAACAGGCAGTTCCTCTTCCTGGGATCCTTTGTCTTGTCACAGTCAAATTCAGTGAGTCAGCAACCAAAGAAATGCTCATGTTTTTGCTTCAATACATTTAGAAGTTCTTGTTATCTGTTCTATGGCTTCCAAATCACCACCAATGGCGTGAGTTGTCTCTTCACGCCCATATCTGCCACAAGGACAAAACACTTCTGGTTTATACAGAGGAGAGCTGAAACCCACTCAATGGAAGAACTGCAGATTCCAGAAAATGGCCAATGTCTTTTGCACCTTGCACTGGGATCCTGTCAGTTGGCTTCCTTGGCAGGAGTGTGCCCCTGCTCCCCCGGGCCAGTGGAGGGGGCATGTTCTCTAGTTGCAGCCTGCCAGGATGCTCCTTCTCCCAGGCACTGCTCCTCTCGGGCCAGGTCTTCTGCCCCTTTCCTTGGTGTCCTGGGAAGAGCTGCACCCGGGAAACATCACACCTGTGATGCCTCTGTGCTCCTTTTCTAAGAAGCCACCTCTGGAGCAGTAGCATCTCTTTGTAAGGTCTCTCCCCACCGGCTGGTAACTGCTGGTCCCTGGGGCTGTGCCTTGATTCCCCGAGAGAGAGGCATTTCTTCCCCAGAGCTAGCTTTCAGGCTCTAACAACAGCAACTGTGGTGATGCTGCTGCTCAAGTCCTTCCCCTCCTGCTACGTAGGTAGGTCAGCTCATTCAGATAGCCCTGCCGTATGTGTAGAGGCATGTACGTGTTGGGATAGTACATGTAGTGCCCGAGTGTTTTAAAGAGAGAGAAGGAGCAGTCACAGAGTCATGCCAAAAAGTGCTTTATTGTAGTGAAATTCCATGGGAGCCAAAAAAAACTCTCCCTGCTCCTGGCTCAAGGCTACACTGAGCCATAAACAGGGAGTTAAGTCCTAACGAAAGACGAGTTCCTATATGTACACACACATTGCACTTTCAGTAATTTTTACAAGGTTATAAGGATGCTGCCAACACTTTTTTATCATTTTACGAATGAGGTGCAGGTTTAGCTCTTGAAAACTGGAACACAGACTGTTTCCTTAGAGGATTTAATTCCTTTTTGCTCGTAAAAACAAACCTGAAGATACTAATTCTTTCACCTCAGCCTGTCCAATTTTTTAGACTAAAAGCACCTCAGGCCGGGTGACTCTTACTTGATACTTGCCCGAACTGACCTTGTAGGGCTGTAATGACTCTAGATCCCGGTTCAGGATGCGATACTAATGCTGGTTAGTAGTCAGATTGTTCTCATGACTAGTAAGCAGGAAGAGGTAATGGCAGAAGGTCCAAGAGTGTGGAAGAGTATGGAAGAGTGTGGAGATGGCCTTGATGACAAAATAGCATTGCATCAGATAGACACACACACATACAAAAAATGGCATGGAGTCTGTAGCCCTATAGAAAAGAAAAGGAAGGTGGGACAGGTTTAGAACATGCTAATCTGGAAATCGTCCTGTAGGGATACAAATGCATTGCTGTTTATCAACTAATGGCTAGATTTCTCACGTAACAGGTTATATACAGCATATTCACAGTATTTTTACATAACAATACATGGGTCTGTCCACCCTACCTCTTCTGGTGGAAAAATGTAACATGTCAAGCTGACAACAGTTTCAGGGGAGTCCCCCAATAAAAAATGCTCATGCAGAGCTAGCTTATTTTTTATCCCTTGGAAGTAAAATCTTACATAGAATGAGCAAGACGTCTATTTTACAATATTTACTTTGTAGAGTGAAAAGAGGAGAGACAGGCTATTTAAACATAGGACTCTTTCGCATACTGGATCTGGTCTACCTCAAAAATGGGCTGACTGCATCGCCGAGTCATGTACTCATGTTTGTTCTTTTGATAGGATTCGGACATGGCTCTCAGCCGATAAACTCCAGGAGTCACGGGTAGACTCACACGGGAGTTGACTCCAAGAGCAACATTGTGGGTTGCAGTTTCTCCCTCGGAATCCTTCCCTGCAGAACTTGCGTCACTGAGGAGAGCCCTGGGAGCCATATATGCTATGTTCTGTGCACAGCTGGTGCATGGATAGGGTGGCAAAGCATCCTCCTTTGACATCGTTGATCGCATAGTTTGAACTGTAAGACTGTAGGATGGAACTTGAGTGGACAGGCAGTTTTTTGTAGCCTCTTCATAAGAGGGTGGGCTTCCAGGATTCCTCTGGTCCACCTCTCTAAACACTTCATCAGCTGACCTGAAACGGGGCCTTTGCTGATACCCCACAGGCAATGGCTTGTTCTCATCAGGCATGTTTCCCCGGACAATTCTGCAGGAGAACTGATTTCCTTTCATTGTGAAGCTGTCTGTCGGAAAACCTATGCTTTTTCCAGGCCCCCAGCTCTGGGTTTTTGTTAGTGTTTTCCTTCGATTTGCAAAAGAGAAGGACATAGAGTGCTTTTTGATCTCTCTGCTAGGTGTGCTGCTGTCCTCCACGGGCTTGTTGGAAAATGACTGGGGCCTATTTAAAAAGATTTTTTGGGGACTGGTTGGTGAATCTAACGGGGAGCTGATGAAAACTGAGCCTTCAGAACCAGAAAAGGAGCTCTCCAGGGAGCAACTGGAAGATGGTTTGGGTAGCGAGTCATTTAATAATTGTGAAAGCAAGACTGAAAACCGTTTTTTCAATGCTTTGTTCTCCAACCTGAGCCGTTCCTGCCGAACAGGAAAATTGTCCTCACTTTTGGTTAGCTTCTGGTCCTTTATCGTGCCTTCCAAGCAGTTGTGGAAGGACAAGTCTGGCTCTGAGTACCTCCTGTCCATCATGCTGACAGCATTTGTAAAGTGAGGCAGTGAAGGGGCGGAGACATGTGCTGGATATCTTCCACTCACACTGGTGCTTCTGCCTTTGGGCTGCTCCCTCTCAGGGGTACAAGGGCCGCATTCAGCTTCAGGCTCTGGGCTATCATAGGCCGAACCGTTCTGCGGAGTAGCCTGTGGGTGTTCTGTGGCAAGAAAGAGCCATTAGATAGTTTTTACTGGCCACCTGAAGGGAAAAGGGAACTTTCCTGGGGGGGACCGTGCACGCCGGGCGGGTGCCAAGGTGCAACCTTAGTACCTGCGGACTTGTGGAGAAGTTAGGGAAACACAAGTGCCACCAAGGGCAATATCCTGGGAGAGTGCCGTTCTAGTGCATAGCGAGCAACTCTGTGAAGAGCAGAGGTTTTGCAGATGTTTAACATCTGGCCTGCATTTTGTTTGAGGAGGGCTGTCATTTGGAGCTTCTGGGAAGTGTTCCAGCAGCCAGACCCTGCCATAACGTAGGGTTGAACCCTCTGCACCTCTCTGCATTTCCACAAGTGTCTTCTGGTACCCACTCCAAGAATTGGAACCAGTAGCCCTGGTCCATGACAATCCTCAGTCCATCCTCTTACCTGTGGAGCTGCCTGTGTGCTTGGGGGGCTCCTTGTCCGAAGGGCTGAAAGGCAAGGCCATGTCTTCCCCAAACACTGCTGTGCAGTTGTCTATGAGGAACTCCACCAACGTTGTCACCTGCACACAGAAAAGCCTTTCTTTCAGGCCGAGATGCTGAAAACATCTGGAACAGTCTTTCCTGCTCCTGACTGCTGTTTCTGTACTGACATCTGTAGCTGTGTGGCAGCTGCTCCACACAAGCTCAGGAGCTGAGGCAGCGAGGTGCCTTTGGCTGCAGCTGTGCTTTGTGGTGAAGGGCAGCAGAGGGCAGGGCGACTTGTGCCAGGACACCAGCAGAAAGTCAGAGCAGGGGTCTGCTCTGGGGCGTGAGGCCTGACGCTGCAGACAGGCTCATCAGGCTTGGCACAACCAACATGGCATTAACCACAGCTGTGTCTGTGCCATGGAGGGGGCAGGCGGGTAGCCATGCCCACAGCATGCCCCTTGCTGTCTCTGCATGTGCAGCTCTCAGAAGCTGTGATGTGAGGCGGGAGACTGCAGGGCAAGTGCTGCTCTTGCTTAGAGGGTGTGATAGGAGAGATTTGTCTGCCACGTTGCAGATAGCCCAGCTGAGGGCCACCGCCAATGCACAGGGGTGCTGTTTTGTTTAGCTTTTGCAATGGCCGTGGGATCTAAGTGGGTGGCTTGGATGTGCCCTGAAGAGAGTAGCTAGCTGCCAAGTTCAACGTACCTTGTCATTCAGCTCTTTCTGCACTTCCAGCGGGAGCGTGTTGTCCGTGTCTGGGCTCAGCATGTTTGGCCCGACGCAGATGGCAAGGTTGCTGGAGTCCATCCTGTTGGTCTCTGCGTTTTGGCTGATGTGGTGGAGCACAGCAAGCAAGTGCTTGAGCAAGAGGAGATTTGGCCTGGGCAGTTTGTCAGCCACCCTGAGTGAACGCAAATGAAACGTAACGTGAATCCAGGGTGCAGGGGCTGCTACCTCTTTCTGTGAGCAAGTTGAACTCGCCCAAATGAGGCTTCCTCCTAGAAGAGGACCCCATGTGCTTTTTTGCACTACTTCCCACAAGTACTCTTCAGAAATCCCTGACTGCAGCTGAGCACGTGGTTACTTAAAAGATCTTGAATGACAAGACCTTGACTGAAAAGCGAGCGTTACAGCACAGTCCACGTTTTTCAGCAGATCAACAGCTCTAATAGAGGAGACGTTGTCAGGAGCAATCATTGGAGGCTTTCCGAAGGCACGTGAAAGCCTGTGGTTACTTTGTGCAGCTTTCAAGGCATCCTAAGTCAGCCTCCAAATCTGCTGCTTCTGAAGAACGAAACGTGGTGGTGGTGTCCAAACATCTGGCCTCCCAGGCACTGAAAGGAAGGTTTGTTGTTGATGGCTGACCCTCCCCCCAGCAGAGTGACTACATTAGCTGAGATACAGCAACCTCCATCCTGTTCTTACCCTAGGTGTTTTTAGAGCAATCTCAAACACCCTGTGGAAGTGTTATTGCTAGAGAAGTGCTTTTCTGTGCCGCTTCCCCACTAAATCAACCCGCACAGGAGCACTAGCAAGCTGATAGAAATGACAGGTTTTTCTGTGAGACTCCCCATTTCCAGAGAAGTCCCTGGCCTCTCCATAACCCTGGGACTGGCTACAAAACTTACTCTTTCAAGCCTTCAATTTTTTCCTGCTTGCTTGGCTTCTCCAGAGCTAGCATCCACTTCTCGTACAGGTCGGCTGACAGGAGTTTGGAGGGGATATTTCGGAGGAAGTCCTGCAAGGCCAAGATACTCAGATGAGGCTTTGGCCAGTACCCCTGAGCCCAGAGGGAGCATCACCGGGGTCTGGGCTCCCTAGGAGGCAGGTTTGAGCGAGGTGCTCCTGACCCCTGACAGAGCAGTGGGCTGTGCGAGTACATGCCAAGTTAGACTGGTGTTAGTGCAAAAGCAGGGCCTAGTGCCTATCAGCCTTCTGTGCACCGCGAAATCTCAGGATTCCTCCTTGAGGAGGATGTGGAGGAAGAAAAGTGAGTTGCCCATGGGCATGCAGGAAATCAGTGGCAGAAAAATCGGGTGGAAAAGACAAACACCAAGCTGGCCTAAGCCTGAAGCATTTCGTATGGCTTCACTACTGTTTTAGCTTTGAGTCCCACGCGGGCCCACTGAGGCACTCAAGTGGTCCCATGCAGATTTGCAACGCACTCTCCCAGCTCAAAGGCAGCAGAACTTACCTTCAAGACCACTGCCAACAGGTGCACAGGTTTGCTCTCCAGATCAACCTGCCCACCTTTGTTCAGGTCCTCCTTCAACTCCTTGCGGGCTTTCTCATTGGCAGCTTTTCTGAAGATCCCCTCAGTAGAAGGGCCTTCCCTATACAAGATAGCTAGGAGATCCTGCAGCAAAAAAACAAGACAGGGAAGGGAGAAGAGTTCCTTCAGTGAAGAAGGGCCATTTGACAGGAGAGCATTTGTTCAGAGGCAGAAGTGAGTTTTTTACTGGAGGGGCCCTCTGCTTTGCTTGGGTTAGGATCTAGTTCTTACTCCATGTAGATTACATGGGGAGCAGCCTCACTGTCCCGCCAAGCCACACTCTTTCTGAACTCCACTGACTTCAGTGGAGCCATCCCAGCTTTCTTCCAGAAGGAAACAAGGAATGGATCAAGCCTTTAGGGTTGAATCCTTTCCTTCCCAAGCCAGGCTGAATGCCCAGCACAGATTGCTTAGGAGAGAAAAAAGCCTCTTAGCTGGGTAAGCCAACTTGAAGGGGAAACTGTCACAAGATCCTTGTTAACCAGAAGATAGGGTTTAGGTAGTTGTCAGTGTCAGTTCATGGCTGAACACTTTGCTCGGGGAAATGCAGAAATCCCTGGCTGTTTATGTTGCTGAGAGATTCCTTTACATGACTTCTGTAAGACCACAGGCATGCACACTAGGGAGCAGATCTGCTTCTCCTCTCCCTGGGCCTGGGTCATCTCCACTCGAAAGTTACTTCCCACAGAAGTTGTGTGGGCTGGACCAAACCTGTAAACCTCACCCCTTTAAATCTGGGATGAGACCTGAACTTCAGGCCTCATCAATTAGAAGCGTGTGTGGAGGGGAAACAACAAAATCCTCTGTCTCCTGAGAGCCACAGCCGAAGTGCGGGGAATGCTGCCTCACGCAAGAAGCCAGAAGCAGGATAAGTACAGCACCAGGCTTGCTTACCTGGACTGGTTGGGGCAATCTCTCATCTTCCTCAAAAATAATTGCCAGAGGTTGGCCAAAGAGGGGGATCTTGAGGTCAGAGTCCAGCTGCCCTGGGCAGTCTCCATTGGTAGAGGTTCGTCTCAGAGCAAATGGCCATGATATCACCTTCTTTCTTTTCTTAGTTCCATCTGCTACAAGCAAAATGAAAGCAAAAATCTGTTTAAAAAAACAGGAGGAGAGAGCTATGCTGCGTTTTTTCTATATGCAGTGCCGTGTGATGCTGAATGAAGAGCAGAGATGTATGTTGAAACAGCAACTCAAAGTAAACAGGGAGAAACTGAAAGACAACTAAGTGGTTACTAAGGAAACAACCACCTCAACTGTAAAACTGTGACCATCCCTCTAAGGACACCACCTTTCCTGTTTTTTAACGTTATCCTCCCTGCTTGCTTTCAGAAAGTGGGAACACACAAGGCACAAAAAAAACCGTGAGGTATTTTACATTTACAGAGGTGTTTTGGCATCGCAGAGTTTTCTGCGATAACTCTTTAAGGCTGATCTGTCACTTGGGCAGCTTGCAATGACAACAATTTTCACTTCACGGTTTGAGATTGCCCCCATCTAAGTTAGGGCTAGAGTGGAAGTAGGGGCTCCTGCTTTTCAGCCTCTGTCACAGGCTGACTTGAAAAAACATCACTCCTGCTCTGCCAACGCAAGGGTAGCAGTGCTGTATTGACAGTGCTTCTATTGGGACTGATGCTTTACCCTGCCCCTGCTAGACCACCCAGTGGATTGCCCCAGTGGATGGGAATACCACCTTCAGTCCTCATTGCCTCACAGGTCCAAAATCTCTTAGCGTGGGATTTGTATCTACATCTTTAAGAGAAGCGCGTGCAAGGAGTTTGGAAGTGATTGTTGTATTGGTATGTGGGTTTTTTTCCCCTTCAGAAATTGTGAGGAATGGATCCACTTGCTAGAGGGCTTTCTAAAGGAATTGCCTTCTGGAAATTTCCTATAAAGGAGTTGCTTTCTGCTCCAAAATGAAGTTGTCCTATGCAAGTAGGAGTTCTTGGGACCTGTATTTGAGGTTCAACACAAGCCCTTGTTAGGGAAGGGTTAAAACCCACAAGAAAGACACCTAATGTTATGCTGTCATATAAAACTTTTTCCTGCTTCTGGGGCTTCTGGCAGGCAGTTTGGCATGACAGCTTACTCCAGATCTGGCCCTGCCCTGCTGAGGGTCTCCTCTAGGGTGTTTACAGGACCAGAGGTGTTGCAAGGTGAGAGAAAACAAGAGCAGCTGCTGTGGCTGAGAGGGTTTATTTGCTGTGGCGCGTAACCACTGGTAGCAGTACTCACTTGCAATGCCACACCTCAGTGATAACACTTATGGCAGAAGTGAACGCTTTTAACTTCTTATTGCTGCCAAGGAACATGAATAAACCTGGCTCTGAGGACCAAGGAATATCCACCACCTCTGGTGCTCATCACTGCCATCACTGCCACTGTGCATTCAGGAGAGAGGTCATTTGAAAACGAGTGGCAGTCCCGGGGTGAAGCTGTCTCCAGGGTAGCAGTGAGGGTTCTCAGTTGCTCTGAATAAAGCGGCGCAAACAGTTTTGCTGAAGCGCCAGTTTGCAAGCATTATGGCAGAAGGAAGCTCCTCAGTTTCTTCTGCAAACTCACCTGTCAAAGGGCAAAGTCCCTCTTCGCTATCTGAGGGGACCAAGAGGGGGCATTTCTTGACCTCAGCCTGCAAGAAACGTGTTAAGGTTACAGAGCTGCCACTCAGCAGGAAGGGCCCCGAGCAAGCTGCTTCAGCAGTGCAGTGATCTGGGAGAAGCTCCAGAGCAAAACCAGAGGCTGTCAGACACCTGCTGAGGAGGTGCCTCGGTCCGGGAATGACATCGCCTCTCTGCCCCACAGGGGTGCTTGTGGCAAAGGCTGCTGCTGCAGCTAGTGACCCCAAACCAACCCCACAGGCCACCAGGCTGCTGTTGGATCCAGAGAAGGCACAGCCCCACACAAGGCATCCTAACATGGCTGAGGGGGGGACAGGCTGCCCGCCTGTGCCCGTGCTCTCCACTGCTGCTGGGGAGTTCCTCCCAGACTACTCTGTGAGGAAGTGGCCAGTGTCTCCATGGCTTCGGCCCCAGCCAGGATCCCTCCCGAAAGCCCCCAGGAGCCCTGGGGACACCTTAGCCGCTGCTACCCATACCAAGCCCTTTCTGCGTGGGCCTGCCTGGAGTAGCCCATGAAGGACTCTGCCCGCTCCTAGGCAATGGCAGGCAGCGAGCAGCCCTGTGCAGCTCCCCTGCTGCTGCCAGCCGGCTGGCTCCCCCACACTGTGCCCCGTGGGGCCACGGCACCTCCTGGGGAGTCCCCCCCACGGGGCTAAGGGCTCCTGCCAGGAGCCAGCAAGGGCGGAGGGGGGAAACATGGGGGCTGCTTACCTCTGACTGGCACTCAATCAAACTCTCCATGTTCCCAGCATTTAGTGTCTTTGACTAAGCAAGAAAACAAAGACTGAATGTGAGTAATTTGATGCTGTAGTTTAGAAATCAGTGCTTTTCAAAGTCACTCTGTTGACAGAGCTGAAACAATAAAGACACTCACAGTATTACAGCTGCTTAACACTTTCATTAGGAGTTTAATCGGAGGAACTCTGGTCACTCTGGTTTCCTTGGGTCCTTTTGTTTGCCTGTTTGTTGAACAGGGAATGGACAAAGAAAAAGCTCTGTAACACTGAACCCTTCTTTTCTCTCCCCTGCAAGCCAGTCTAGCATTTAAATATGATCCTGAAACAGCAAGATATCTCACACAAGTCAATCAGAAAGCAATGCTCACTGAAAGTCCCTCTCTCTAGTGCACTCAGTCCTGCTGCTCTGTGTGCCTCTTTCTATTAAAATAGAAAAAAAAAATCTTTCCGTTATCAGTCCATGCAAAAAATGAGCAAGTGGTGACAGCTACACAAGGCTGGTGTTAATTTGCAAACAGAAGGCGAAGCACCTCGGTCAGCTCTGCCCAAGAGCTACACACAGCAGTGGGTACATCTATCTCCCATGTATATTTCTGTATGTCTATGTACAGCTATATCTGGAGCACTCCACTGACTTGGACCATAACGCCACAAATTTAATTCCAGGCAGGACTTACCCGAGGAGAGAGTCCAGCCAGAGCTCCTTCACCTCCCGCGAACTGCTGAGAGAAGGAGAAACAGCATCAACCCCCACTGCTACTAATCCCTTGGACAGACACAGGCAACTAAACAGTTCTACCCCACGTGTGCTGCATTATATATGCAGGACGGAGGCAGGTGGAAATTCGCAGAGACAGGAAGAAGCATCATGGGGCAGGACAAAGACGCTGCAAAATTTCTGGCTTCCTCTTTCCTTTTAGAGGAGCTGCTTTTTTTTTTATTTTCCCCTTGAAGAAAAAAAAAAAGAAAGCCCTTGTAGCTGTTATGCATGGAAAAGATGAGACATTTGCCAGGTTTGGTTCCACGTAGCATCACCATCATGAGGTGGGATGTGCAGAGGGGGCTGCAGTGTGGGCAGGTTCACATTACTGTTAAAGGGCAACAGGTACTGTCTATACTTTGCCCACTCAGAGACTTTACATTTTGCAGTTAAAAGATTCCCCACCAGATCAAGTTTTGCTTTACACTGAGGATATTTAAAAAGGGGGGAGGTGGGAATAGACAAGATTCAGAGAAATGTTTTTGTATATTTTTCAAAAAACTGTAATAGCGACAGCTGTCTTAAAGCAATGTAGACCCACATTTTGCAGGTGCCTGCAAGTACTTCTGAGCATTAGACTGGCTGGGGATGGATTACGTGAAAAAGTGACACTGGCTCGTGAGCTTTTCATTGTTGAAGATGAATGAAATTAAAAAAGATAAGCTGTCTAAAAAGCAAAAGAGAACTCCAATTTCTAAATATTATTCTACTTATACAAAAGAAGTGGCATTAAGTAACCATACAGTAAAGTATAGCAATATGTAATTACAAGTCATTATTAAAATATTTCCTAATGTGTTTAAGTAATAAGAGAGTTTAATCCAACTGAAGAGGTCAAGAAATCCAGGCAAAAGCTACCTCTGTTCTCTGTGTTCTCCTCAATTCCTCTACATAGTACATTAGCATCTGTTACTTACTCCCCCAGCCTAGGCACTTAACTTCTTTACTTCCATTTAGCCATTGGGAACATGAAGGCAACAGCACCCACTGTATAGGGCCTTTATGAAAATTCAGCAATGTTTGCAAAATATAGATGTTCCTTGGATGGGAAGGGCTACTAAGAAAATCAATTTTATTTATTGCAAAATAGAGGAAGAAGGGTCATTTCTTTCTTTTCCACATAACTGGGCCATACTTTCACTTCTATCTTCTTTAAGCTGTTAAAGCTGGATGGGACACAGGAGCTGCAGTCACCAGTCACCACAAGCTGGGCCAGAATGTCCTGCCCAGCCTGCTCTGATTGAGAGTCACCCAGCCAAATACAGACAGCTGTTATAGTGATCTCTGCATGCAGGGCAGTTGTTTGGCGGCCTAACTTTTTAAGTGGTGGAGAGATAGAGTAGATAGGAGAGGTGAGTCACACCTTCCCAGGACTTGTTGCTTTCTGTGGACTACAACACAAGTCCAGCTGATGAGCTCAGATTTTACCATCTACACTATAGGTATCTAAGGCTGGGTGAGATTGATGCTGCCCAAAGGGTTGGTATGTCTGCACTGTTTTTCTTCCCTACCAGCTCTTGGCACTTTTCTGCTTTATTTTCACCATTTCATAGTATAAATTTGACAACTGGTCTTCATGCAAAGGAGCCTCATAGTGGTATAAATGTAATGCCCAAAAGAATCAAGACCTCTCTTTGTACAGTGCCCTGCTCTAGATACTCCTGATTATAAAAGGACTTCAGGCAGAAGTAGTAATTGCAATTAAGCCACACAAAACCACTGTACTTATTTCCACTGTGTATGCTATAGGCAAGAAAACTGTGTAAAACAGAGATGGAATTCAGGGTGTGAATCAAAGGGTTGGGAACATGTCAGAGAACCACAGAATCACAGAATGGTTGAGGTTGGAAGGGACCTCTGGAGATCATCTAGTCCAACCCCCCTGCTCAAGCAGTGTCATCTAGAAGACACTGCCCAGGAATGTGTCCAGACAGGTTTTGAATATCTCCAGGGAAGGACACTCCACAACCTCTCTGGGCAACCTGTGCCAGTGCTCAGTCACCCTCACAGGAAAGAAGTTTTTCCTCATGTTCAGACAGAACTTGCTGTGTTTCACTTTGGGCCCGTTGCCTCTCGTCGTATCGCTGGGCACCACTGAGAAGAGTCTGGCCTCATACTCTTGACACCCTTCCTTCAGATACTTATACACATTGATCAGATCCCCCCTCAGTCTTCTCTTCTCCAGGCTCAACAGGCCCAGCTCCCCGAGCCTTTCCTCATAGGACAGATGCTTCAGTCCCTTCATCCTCTTAGGAGCCCTTCGCTGGACTTGCTCCAGTATGTTCATGTCTCTCTTGTACTGGGGAGCCCACAACTGGACACAGGACTCCAGGGGAGGCCTCTCCAGGGCTGAGGAGAGGGGCAGGATCACCTCCCTCGACCTGCTGGCAACACTCTGCCTAATGCACCCTAGGATACCACTGGCCTCCTTGGCCACAAGGGCACGTTGCTGCCTCATGGTCAACTGGTTGTCCACCAGGACCCCCAGGGCCTTCTCTGCAGAGCTGCTTTCCAGCAGGTCAGCCCCCAGCCGACCCTGCACTTGCCTTTGTTGAATTTCATGAGGTTTCTCTCTGCTGTTGAGATTCTTCTGAATGGCAGCACAGCCCTCTGGGGTATCAGCCACTCCTCTTAGTTTTGTATCATCAGCAAACTTGCTGAGGAGGCACTCTGCCCCTTCATCCAGGTCACTGATGAATACATTGAACAATAGTGGACCCAGTAGTGACCCCTGGGGTACACCACTAGCTACAGGCCTCCAACTAGACTGTGCTGCTGACCACAACCCTCTGAGCTCTGCCACTCAGCCAGTTTTCAATCCACCTCACCGTTTGCTTCTGCTTCTCCAGCCCTCCCTTCCTGAGCTTGCCCATGAGGATGCGATGGGAGACACCGTCTACACCCTTGCTGAGGTCCAGGTAGACAATTGTCCCATCATAGAAGGCTATCAGATTGGTCAAGCATGATTTCCCCTTGGTGAATCCATGCTGACTACTCCTGATCACGTTCTTGTCCTCCAGATGCTTAGAGATGGCCTCCAGGATGAGCTGTTCCATCACCTTTCCAGGGATGGAGGTGAGGCTGACAGGCCTGTAGTTCCCTGGGTCCTCCTCCTTGCCCTTTTTGAAGACTGGGGTGACATTGGCTTTCTTCCAGTCCTCAGGCACCTCTCCTGATCGCCATGACCTTTCAAAGATGATCGAGAGTGGCCTAGTAATGATGTCCTCCCTCAGCACTCGTGGGTGCATCCCATCAGGGCCCATGGACTTGTGGGTGTCAAGTTTGCCCAAATGATCTCTAAGCTGATCCTCCTCCACCGAGGGAAAGTCTTCCTTTCTCCAGACTTTCTCCCTGGTTTCCAGGGCCTGGGATTCCTGAGGGGCTAGCTTTAGCAGTGAAAACTGAAGCAAAGAAGGCATTCCGTATCTCTGCCTTCTCTCTGTCCTCTGTCACCAAGGTCCCTGCCCCATTCAGTAGTGGGCCCACATTTTCCCTAGTCTCCCTTTTGTAATGATGTATTTGAAGAAGCCCTTCTTGTTGTCCTTGACATCCCTTGCCAGATTTAATTCCAAATGGGCCTTGGCCTTCTTTGTCGCATTTCTGCATACTCTGACAACGTCCCTATATTCACCCCAAGTGGCCTGTCCCTGCTTGCACCTCCTATACACCTCCCGCTTATGTTTGAGTTTTGTTGGGAGGCCCTTGTTCATCCATGCAGGTCTCCTGCCCCCTTTGCTCGACTACATGTCAGGAGTGGATTATAGTAGGAAAGGAGACTACATCTCTCAGCTAGTACTCTCGATGGATGCTCTGTTTTATGTGTGCAGGGGAGGAGGCTGTGTCACAGCAGCACTCTTTGCAAAAGTAGACTGTGTTTACATCCGCTGCTGAATTCATCCTGAAAACTATTTTTTGCTTAACCATATCAAATCTGGCCTATGTAGTATTGGCCTTGGCTTATTATAAGAAATGGACACGTGGTGTCAGCTCAGTTCTGTTTGGCAGAAATCCAAGGTAGAAAATTCCCTTCTGATGACACTGAAATGGATTCAGAAGGGTAAAAGGAGAGCTGATCTGCTTTTGTGTGGGGACATGGTTTAGATAACCTTTCAGGTTCTTTTGAGGCCTGTAATTTTTATAGACTTGTTTAGAGACAAAACTTCCAGGAATCTAAATGAATAACTCTACAGCCCTGTGCATTTAACACTGATCTTTGCTGTAATTGATTTCTTTTTAATTAACGGTCCTATGAGGTTTTAAAGCACATATGTCATTTCCCTGCTAAATTCCATAGACTGATTTACATTAGCAAAGAAATATTGCCATACTGCATTGCATTATTGAAGAATTTCTTCTGGGGCTCCCTGGTAGCCGCAGCACCCCTGTTAATAGTCCCAGCAGATATTCTGTGATAGGAAGCGCATATTTTTTAGTACGTGTTTGTTAAATGTGCATTTAAACCTACGTCCATTAAAAATCTAGGACACTTACGAGACCTGTGTAATTCAGCTCTTAAAAGTAATAGTAATAGACTAAACCAGCATGAGGTGATCTGTGCTCTCCTGCAGCACTGTATATAGACGTATTGCTGACCTCAATCTATTTTGTGCTTGAGACACAGGGCTTGATCCGGAAAGTGTGTGAGTCCAGTGCAGAAAATGGGAGTTTAATGGGTGGTGTTTAGCTGAACCAGAAGCTTAGATTAAAAACAGGACACACAGCTGTGCTTGGGGCATAACACTTTGAATTTCCCAGGAGGAAAAAGGTATTGTAATGAGTGGTGCACTGAGAGCACATTGCTAGTCTGTTAGCTGGCACTCATTGCTGTATCTCTATCTAATTAGTTCCCATTTATTAATGAACTTTGAGATATTTTGGCCATTGTATGAGGAAGGTACATGTATAGGCCTGCCTGCATACATGGTATTTTTTTTTACCCTCACTGTATCATTTATTTTTTAGAGCTTTCATATGGTTTGTATCACAAACAATTCATGTCAAAATGATTTTAGAACAGCTTATTTCATTGCAGACAAACATCCCGCTTCTGAACAGCGGGCATCCTAAACAGTGATGAGTCCATGAAGTAAGTTGTTTTATGGCCACATACAATGAAGCTTGACTGTATTTATGAAAAGGCAGAAGTAAGTTACCGTGTCCTGGCTCCTGTCAAGCACCACAGATCTGCATGCATGGTCCTGAGACCAGAAAATTCACTGTGGGGATCAGCTTTCAGGCAGTGTGAGGTGCATGAAGACAGGATGGACAGAACGAGGTGAGCTGTCCTCACACCTACCAGCCAGAGAAGTTTCACAACTTTCTCTCCCAGTGTGCAAAGGGTAACACAGATGTAGCCCCCTAAGTTGATACCCACATTAAAATGTCCTGTCACATGGGATGTTTACAAATGAAAGTCTCCTTGTATTTTCACTGAAGAGACTAATTCCCTTTCTACCAACCAGATACAGTTCAAAAACTTAGAGCCTTTGCTGTGATCTACTCCCATGTCTGATACAAATCTACACCAGACCAACGTATTTTTTGTACTGCATCAGTTGCCCTAGGGTGAGCAGAGTCCATGGCAGACAGCTTGTGCATGCCTGGAACTGTCTGTGGGTGATGTTTTTCTCCCAAGCTATCCCTGGCTAAGTGAGTGTGCTGTCCTTTGGAGATATGGGCACACAAATGGGCATGGGAGAGGGGATGGATTTTAAAGGGCTTTGGGGGATTAGCCTGTGTATGAGCTCTTCACCTCCTGTAAATCAAATTTCTTCCCCTCACTTCTGTTAAAGACACATAGCTTTGCATTCCCTGGAGGGAAAGCAGGAGCTCCAGGGTTCCTGCAGAGCAGCTGACCTCAGGAAAATGCATGCCTTTCCTTGTGTTTGCTACTCAAGTTGTGAAGCATTTTCCTCACAGGAGACAAGACTCAGAGTGATGCCTTTGCTTCCTCCCCATCCAAGGCAGCCCCTTTCCCCTGCCAGGACACAGCTGTTTTGGTGGTGCACACCCAGGTATTTTGTTAAGCCAGTTTTAGAAGTCCCAGAACAGAGGGTTTGCTGCTGACACAGACCAAATGGTAATTTCCTCCTCTTTTTAGCTGTTTTCTAAGCATTGTCCCCTTCCTGCAACTCTCTTACACTGTAGCTCAGTGAAGGACCCCAGAGCATAACAATGAAGAGGCAGCATCAGCTGGGAGGAGAAGTAGTAAACAAAAAGGCAGAAATGTGAGTAGTCTGCTGTTGCTGGAAAGTGTCTGTTTTTCTTCTCTCCTTATCAAACCGCTAATGGGAAAATCCCAACCATTGCTCACTTTTGTTTATTTCAACACTACTTTCACAAACGCTTGATTTGATAGCTCTTAGAAATGAGGGAGTGTGTGAATGAATCCTGAGACCTGCCTTTGTTCTGTTGTCTTACTAGAAAGAAAGCTGCAGAGGTTTAGCTGTGACAAGCATACAGCAGGATGCATCTGGAGCAGTGACTCTTTCAAGCCACTATATAATCTGGCAGAAAAAGCCAAGTGCTGCATTAGTGCCTCTCAATGTGGAATACTGATTGTATTCCAGTTTTGTCTTCACTGGCACAATTGCTGACTCCCAGGAGACAATAGAAACATCTTCCACAATAAGGAAAGCAATTGTACCAAAGTCCAAGAAGTCTGAGTTGTTGGGGAGTTTTTTTTTTAAGGGAAAGCTCTGCGTGATCTGTCCACAGAGTTGAAGAACAGAGTGGTCAGGTGGGTTGCTGAGGACAGGTCACACTTCTACACATCTTCTGAATTTAGCTCTAATTTTCTACCGCTCTCAAGAAAGGGTTGTAGAGTCACCTATAACGCAAGGCTTGGTCACAGAAAAGGAGGTGGTGTGAGCTTTAATCAGAGCAGTCCCTACGTGCTCTCTGAAATAGTTTAGAACTGGATCCATTAACCCAACTGGTGCTGAACAACTACAGTTTTACTCATGTGGGACCTGGGCTGTTACTAACCCCGCTTTTGGAAAATAAAACCCACTTTCAGTTTTTCCCAGCTGTGCTGTGTTGATTTGTGTCCTTAACCAGATATCATGGTCAGACTGCAATGTGGGTGTACCACCCTTCTGCACACTGTTGCACAGGAAGAAGTTACAAATCAAAAACAATATTGCAAATACAGCCCAAGGTGCCTTCTGTGCCCTTCTCATGGCACCTTTTGTGTTTGCATTTCACTTGTGGTATTGTTTGTTAATTGTTTCATGGATGTGCCTCCGTCCCAAGTCAGTTGCCCTAAGGTTTTTACTCTCCATCAGCTGACTAGTTTCAATGGCATCTTTTTTAGATGTGGAGGGACTGGCTCGCATAGACCATTTTTTCCAGAGGGTCTGTGCTGGTTTTCAGTTGTGCCTGAATTCAGGTTGCTTTTGTATCTCAGAGTGTCTGGGAATAACTCATTCCTCAGAATCCAAGATGGCCAGCACAAAATTGCTGATTGAAGGTACTTTAAAAGGATCAAAAGCAGTAAGTGAGATGCTAAGCACTTTTCTGCTATACTAACAGGTTTCTTATTCATTTTGCTTCTATGCATGGTCCATTCAGGAATCAGAAACTGAGATGAAACTTTTCTGCCAAGGTCATTTGCTTTCTGGGACAGATTGCATTACTTATTGAAACCAGAGAAATGTGAATCTTGGTTTTGCTTTTCAGGATTAATACAAATGTTTCCTTTTAGAGTTTGGTGGCTGTAGGCTTATCTCTCTCTCCTGCCACTGCACCTTGTGTTTTGCTTTGAATTTCAGTATCCAATTAATCACAAATTCCAAAATGAGAATCCATGGAAACCAGAGATAACCTGGATTTCACATCAAATTCCAACTTGCATGCAATTTGCAGGCATAAATCATCTCACTTTGGCATCTGCAAATAGCCAGTGGCCTAGAAATCAATCTGGAATAAGACCATAAGAAAACTCGGCTTCTGCATAATTTGAGTTTCATTGTGTTTATGTCACATAGATCAAATAAAAATTAGAAAAGAAAGCCAAGCCTCAGAAGTGGCAAGATCTTACTACTCCATTATTAGAGTGGGAATTACTCCAGGCATAACAACCACCAATTGCTTTGAATGTGGCTGCTATCATACACACCCATGAGGAATAGCCAGAAGTAGCCATAATTTCCCCAGAGTTAGCCTCCGATTGGTTTTCTGCAAGTCCCAATGATCTGACAAGATCCCCAAAACCGTCCTCATGATGCCCACATGATTTTGTCATAGGAGGGACTGCAGAAAACAACTGCACTGAGGCAGTCATCAGATGGACTGCTTTGGCCCTGCCTTAATTGGGTATGAGGGGTTGTCAGCCCACCTCCCCAGCTCCAGCTCCTCTCCTTCTCTTCTTTCACCAGAGGAGAAGTGGTGTAGCCTTTTTATCCACTTTAGGGGCAGTCAGATACTACTGCAAGAGCTCGGTGAAGCTCTCTCTAATGCAGGGTTAGATGAATTAGGGGAATGTGCCCCGTTGATTCCTGTGTTGTACCTACTTCCAGGGTAACAAACAGAACTGACTATAATCAAATCCTTATCACCACTAAATTAACCATGAATGGAGGCATTTACGACCGTACTCCTGGACTCCATCCTCCAGACAAACGCAATGTCAGGCAAGGCAAAGCTTTCCAAGCGTAACTCCACTGGCTGGAGTTGAACCCCCCCCGCCCCCCCTCCCCGAGCATATTTGGCCCTGCGCTTTGGGAGAGTTATTTGCTGTCATGCACCCTGTCCTTGTGTATGCACATCCACACAGGGAGCAAAATAAGATGTTCTTCTGCAAAACGTTGGCCACCCATCAAAATCAAGATGATAAATTAGAAACAAACATCTCCATATTAGCCGGTGATTGCCATAATGTTACTACTAGCAACAGCTGCAGTGTTACTGTTTTTTATAAACACTGCACGTTTGTGTTGCTATCCCATTTTAGAGCGGGACTACCTTATGTGGATTTTACAAAGCAAAGGCTTTTTATGGAACGGATTCTGACGCCTACCGCAGGGCACCAAGAGGGCCCTGGGCAAACGGGGCTGCTGCTGTCTCACAGAGGGGTTACGCGGAGGGCAGACGTGCCCTGCACTGTAGCAATTATGGGGCTACGTAAACTGGCCCCAGGCACCAGCCCCGGCTGGCAGGGGCAGCAAGGGCTGCTCCGTGGTACACTAGGAGAGCTGGCTTCCTAGTCTCCATGTTGAGGGAAGCATGATGACTCTTTCAGGCCAGGAATAAGAGGGGAATTCCTAACTTCCAGAGCAAGCAGGATCTGGGATTGCCTTCCAGTGAGAGCAGCGGGGGGCAAAAAGATGCTTTTGAAATTAAGTTCAGCTATATCGATGCATTGCTTGAGAGGGCTCAGCTTGATGGCCCAGGATTTCTGCTCAGGCTTGCGTTGCTGCAAAGGTATTTTTTTCTTATTGTGGCTACCATACTGAGCAGGTGCTATTATAGCTGTAATGGCTTATTGCGCTCATGTGTGGCTGTTCTGAACCCCGCCTCTGGTTTGAGACCTGCAATCACTGCACAGATAAGATAATAAGGAGTGTGTGGAAAACGTAGCTGCATGCCACCTTGTCCCTTTCCCAGTTCAGTAAGTGGTGCTGAGATTTGTAAGAAAAACAGAAGTCCTTTCCTCCCTTCTCACTTACTTTCAAAGGTTTGTTTGAGCTTTACCTTTTCTCTTATTTATCAGGTGAATAAGTTTCTCTGGGATTTTTTACTCTGAAAACAACTTCTGTGTGTGGTCTTTCAGTCATGAACAGCTTTATTTAGTATCAGCAAGGAAGTTTGAAAGGGAGGATGTCTCTTTTACTAGACCAACTGACACAGGTGTGAAACCCTTCTTCAAAGGAAGTGCTAATTTTGAATGTAAAGATAGGTTGAGAAGAAATGGTCTGAATCTTACTAGGTTACCATTAATCAATTTGATGGGCACTTATTGAAATAAGGTGGATCCTCCAGAAGTAACTCAGGAAGGGTCTTTTCAGAGATAGAATCCTCCTACCTTTAGGAACCATAAAAAAAAGCAGTCTTATAAAGATGTTATGCCAGAAGATACAGAGTCTAGCAACTGCTGAAATATTTCTGCAAACTGAAGACCATATTGCTACAGAGAGCTTTAGTATTGCTTGTGCAACGGCACAAACTTATCCAGCCCTTGTGTAATTTAATTAAACTTACTATTCAGAGGATAAAAATAAATATTCATTTTTATATAAGCTATGTCAAACCTAAGATGCTGTCACATTTATAAGGCAGTCTTACTTTCGTTTAGTAGCTAACAATGGAAAGCATGTTTGCTGTGTTAAATGCATATGCCCAAAGTATAATGGGCAAAATCATAAAAAGTGTATGGTCGAAAATGTATCTTTCAACCATAATGGCCTAGAATCATTATAGCACTAGGTTAGTGATCTCCAAAATCATATGCAGCTAATATGTTTGCTAAATTGAGGCACAGAAATACAACATATTGGTGTAACTGACTCCTGTCTGTGCTATTTTGCGAGAGTCAGACGCGCTAGAAGAAGAGTTTCAGAGGCCTGCCTTATGTCCTGAGAGCTGTCCCTCCTCCCTGGGTTCCAGCTTCTCCTCGCAGCAGTCCTATTTACTTCCAGAACCACACATTCCCAGAGTTTTCGTTGCATGAGAGTGTACTGCAATGTAAACCTGTCATAACTGTGAGACTGACATGAATAAACAATGCAGATAATGTTTCTATACTGACCTTAAAGGAAAAATCATACAGAACATCACAGGAATGGAAAAAGTAGTTCCTACAACAATTAAACAGGATTACTCATCAAGCATACAGAATCCAGTAATTCTCCTGCCATAGCGTTTTTAAACTAACCCAAATCTGTAATTGTATCCATGTATTAGGGTTTTGTGAGCGAGCGTCAGGAGATGCTCAGTTTCACTCTTTGATTTCCTGTGCAGCATCTGAATGGTAACTTGCCTTCCTTCTGCTTCAGTTTACTCATGGATAACACAGAGGAAGTAAAAGGTCATTGTACTGCATAAGGCTTTTTGACATCTCAAGGTGAAAAGTGGTCCATGTAGCAGAACCCACTGAACACTTCAGCAGCTGTTGCCTGTTCTGTCTCCTATGTGCTCCAGAGTGCACAGAAGGCCTGTATTTTAACTTTACTGAGAAATCCTTGACAAATAAAGACATATTAAATGCATCATCTATGAGGGTAGTATGTTACTTCCCGGGCATTAGCCTCAGGCCTGTGTCCCTTGAGGTCTTTGTGGTTCTATTTACCACATCAGAATGCAACACTCACCTTCTAGCCAGATGAAATGCTTGCATATTTTAAGCATACAACTTACGGCAATGAAATGACCATTCCGCATGGTGCCTGAGCTAACCGTTTTATCTGGATTTTGTAATAAAAATGCTTCTAAGCATGAACTCCCTTCTCTTTGCCTGGTCCTTGGCAAGAGATCTAACATGAAGGCTCTTGCACAACCATGGCAGAGACAATATTTAAAAATAAGTTGGGTAGTGGGATGTGATTGTCTGCATGCTCTTTGGCTGCTAATATTGGAGCTGCTTCCTTCAAAATTAGCTTGGGAAGGTCCACAGGGCACTGCAGTCGTTGCTACCTCACTGTGCCTTGGAGCTCCTAAGGCAGCTCTTCAGCAACAAGGGTCCAGTTCTGCAGGGGGTTGGGGCGCCTCAGTGGCAGCTGCTCAGAAACCCTCAGATCATAGCTACCCCCTCTAAGACATCGGTGCCAAACTTCTGGCATTCGGTTTCATATACTTTGGCCTCCAATTTTTACTCTCCTCTTTCAAATCCTCTATCTTTAGCCAGACTAAACTTCTACCAGGCTTAACTGGATTTACTCCTTCGTATGCTTTTAAGCTTGGGCTTCTAGCCTCACAAGCAAGGCTTATGTGACTGCAGTGTTTTTCCAGGTGATTTTTTTGCCCCTTTGTCATTCTCCAATATTTTTTAGCCTCTTGGTTAATTTCAGTTACAATAGGCAAGTGAGCTACTTTTTCCCAAGGCGGTGAATTTCCTACAACCTTTTTGAGAATTAGTGGCTGGGTAGGGTAAAAAACCTTTTTTCACTGAGAAAACATCATTAAACAGCCTTGGATAGCTAATCAACATGTACATCACGGCAACTCAGTCATTGCACCCGTAGCTCTGGACTAGCTGTTGCTTATAGTGCTGTGTGTGTGGTAGAGATGGCATAAAAACATGGGGGAGATCAAGGTGCTTGCAGAGGTATGGATCAGGGCATAAAGGACACAAGTCCATAGGAAACAAGACATCTTTAGTTCCAGTGTTCCTAGAATAGCGTGTTTCATATCTGGCATTCAGATTTGCAGGTAGAGATTCAGTAGCTGTGTTCAGGTTTTGAGCTACAGAGATGAGGAAACAGAGGGTGAGACATGGAAGACGGCTGCCTGTGCACAGCCCGTTATACTTATCAGCAAGGCCTGTGCCAAGGTGTGCCTCCATTATCAAATCCATAGCCAGAGGTCTATCAGAATATACAAGAACTTCTTGGATGTTCAACATACAAGAAGTGCTGAAGGTGAGAGGCAGCTGCTGATCTTTGCAAACTTTGCATTTAATCCTCTAAAAGACACTGGGATAGTGACTGAAAGGATGGATGGATGGAGTTAAACTTCTCAGTTACTAGCCTAATGATGACTCAGAGGAGATCCCTTTCAGCCCAGGGAGACACTCTATGTGAGCACAGACAGCTGTTTAGAGTGTATCAAAGCTCTTGACTCAGTTTATCACTTTCAGCAAAGACCATACATGACTGCTTTGTTGAACATTTTCACGGCCTACTGAGCTGGAGTATGAACTGAACACATTTGGTCCCTAGACAGAAAGCACTACTTTATTCTAGCAACTAATACCTCTATCCCTTCTCTACTGTCATCATAATAAAATGAAAATCAGTGGGATTTGGGCTTCTGTATCATTTCAGAGCTTGAAAATCCCCACTTCCATTTTCAATACGCAGAGGTACCTGGCCAAGAGACAAAGGTCCATTTAATACCCCAAAGATTACTTTTCTTAACAGTGAGAGAAGAATCCAATAACTCCTGTAATGAGAACCATATACTACTTCTGGTCCAGGAGTGATTTTTCACTTAGCTTAACTTAGACAGTTCTGGCTAGCGTTTGGCCAGCATTCTATGCAGATAAAGAGATTTTAACGAAACTAAGAAAAAGAGGCCAGTAATTTCTAGTTTAGTTTCTAAATGCTAAATTATTTAGTACTAATTGAAAGAAACTTCCATTAGCTTGAAGGTAATTGCCTAAGTTCTCACACAGAGTTAATCCTCCAAAAGGAAATTACAACCAGACATTGGGCTTTTTCTTCCTTCTCTTTTTTATCTTCTTCAATATTGCTTAGGGACCTTAGTTTTAGTTCCTCAAAATGAATTTCAGTTGGTTCTCTTTTTCTCTATGCGTAAGACACTGTTAGTTATTTACAGTTGGAAGTTTTGTAGAATGAATTTTCCCGCCAAAAATGCCTTCCCTCACCATGGTTTCTGCTGCTGTTTCTGTATACATCTGGATATAACTGAAAAGAACCAGATTCTCACAGCTTTGCTCTTCATGCACCCCAGGTATAAAAAGCAACCATTTTCTTTTAGGTAATGTTCAAAATTCATTTTAAATAAGTGACAACAGAAATGCCGAAAGAATCAAGCTTTTGGTATAAGATCGTGCCCTAATGAGAGGACATCCATAAAAGAGTCTGCCATCTTCAAATATTCTACCACTTACGGTAAAAATTTCTGTCTTCAAAATGCGGAATTTCCATTAGAAACCACAGACTCTTTCACAATGATATGTGTGCATGAGGACTCCACTTTATACACTCAAGGTACCTCATAAGTCTCTGTTCTTATAGGAGAAAAGGAGATGGAAACAGAATTTGCCCACTTGTGGGATTTTATCCCCTTTGCCGTGACTTGTGTGCCATTTCAGCAGGAGGAGGACTGCAGTTGGCTTTGGCAGCTGTGGGCAGTATTGCGCTGTGGAATTACCAGTAAGGGCCCTGGTGAGGAAGTGGAGTCAAGGATCAGATCCTCAAAGGCATTTCGGAACCTATCTTCTTTTTAAGCACCTAGCCACCCTGATTTTAAATAGAAGTTAGGAACACAACTGTCTTTGCAAGCTTGAGACCAGATCACAGTCAGGAAGAGGGCGGGCAGGCTCCCACAAGGGGAGCTGTACACCTTTCCGTTTGCTCTTCTTCATGACCACTGTGGACTGAGCATGGCTGAGATAAAGCTAATCTGTGCTTGACCAGTGCTTCCTGGTTGTGATCTCTTTTATTTTCAGTATAACTGAAAGGAGGTATGGAGAGTCTACGTGACAGAGACCCCAAATTATTTCTACAGAAAACAGATAGTGAAAGCAGGACCTGGCCCACATCTAATAATTCGAGAGGATAGGTGTAATGTCCCTGCCATGGGTGTAATGTCCCTGCCATGGTGCCACATGGTATAAACTTTTAACTGGACATTGTCGTGTTAGTAATGCTGTACACAGACAGAAGCCATTTCTTCTCCAGAATCTCGATGCAGTAAAAGTAAC